>NC_048598.1:117594150-117899984 GCF_003668045.3 Cricetulus griseus
ATTCCCCAATTCCTACACCCAAAAGACAACTCCGTTCCTATCTGGAAACCCCAAGTCCCCTCCCCACACATTCTGACTCTAAAAACAAGACAAGAATCCAGACGGAGAAAGAGCCCAAGGAAAGAACAAGAAAGGAAGAAAAGAAGAAAAGAAGAAAGGGGGGGGAGAGGAAAAGAGAGGGAGGGGTGCTTGGAGATTTTTAGAACAATCTCCATTCTCTATGGTGCTTCTGTTTAAAAAAATGAAAGGAATGATGGAGAAGGGGAGAGAGTCAGACAAGTTTAATGATGTGTGTTCAAAGCTCAGATTGGAAAAATGACAGAGAAAAGCAGCCTGTTTCGGCGCTAATAAATTGTTCTCTGCCGTAAGAGGCGCCTGTCGCAGCATTAATACAGGCCCCTAATACACGGGTCAGGGTTAAGTAATTCTCTCCGGCAACTTAAGCGAATAATGAAGCTGGCAGCGGCTGGTGGTGCGGAGGGGAGATGGTCTCTGCCGCCGGCACTTTGTCTTCATTTATTATGCCAGCGGCGGCCCGGACTGGAAGCCTCCACGAGGAGATATCGCTTCATTTCGGCAAGGTAATGAAAGCCGGGTTGGGGGGAGGATAAACCAATTTGCCCGCTGACACTGGAAGGAGTGATTTGCGGACTCCAGAAGGGGAGAGGAGGACCCAAGCACAAGGAGGCACAGGCTGAGCCAAAATTGGACCAAGGCCCTTCCCCGAGGTCTGGTTTGGCACGGAGTGGGCACTGGAGCCAAAGCAGGTAGGGAACATGGACAGACATGAAGATGTAAGTGAGAGGGGAGGGACCCACGAGAGTGAGGGGGGAGGGCAGAGGGCAGGGCAAGAAAGGGGCAGGTCACAGAGACTAAGATCAGAGAAAGGAGTGCTGCAGGGAAGAAAACAAACCAAGACAGAAGCCAGACATACAACAAAGGCCAAGGTTAGTGGAGCAGAAAGAGTTGGATAGGAAGTAGAGTGTTTGTTGGCTGGCTGGCTGGCTGATAGCAAGAGTCAAATATACAGAGTTGATCTGCTTTGAAATGGAGAGTCTTCAGCTCCCCATGAACATCCTGGTCATATGATTACTTCCACTCTGGGTGGCTGGCCCTAGGCAGGGGTCAGGACTGTCCTTGCTCCAATCCTGTAGTAATGTTCTCAGGTGTCAACCTGGATTTGGGGGTGGGGAATAAGCTGCTGCTTTCCTAGGAAGCTCTCCCTTCTGGGCCTGGCTGGATCAGTTACCTTCTCTTGGGCCTTGCACTTAGGTGAATCTCTCCCAGAGTTGAGTACCTCCTTCCAGCAGTCTGACTGTGAGATAGTAACCCAAAGCAGGATAGGGGTATTAACTTTTTAGAATCCTGGTCACTGTGTGCTACAGAGCCATCTCTGAATCAGGTGGCACATTCGCTAGGGCAGCTTTAATGCCACAGGTATCACCAGGAATATGTAATTGCACACTTTTCCTGAGCACAATCAACCAGAGTCGTCGCTTTATTCAGCACCAGGAGCGGTGGACAGCTCCAGTCAGAGGTCTTGCCAAGTGATCAGTCTTTCTTCTCTTTGAAGTTTTTAAGTTCCTTAAGACTCACTATTATAGTCTCAGAAGTTAATTAGAGAAGAATCTTCACTTCCTCACTGCCCCCAACCAACATACACTTCACTTCCTCTTACACTTTGCCAAATCCTGCACACATGTGGTCACAGGCCGGCACGTCCGCATGCGTGAGTACACACACACACACACACACACACACACACACACACACACGTGCGCGCGCGCGCGCGCGCCTCCCAAGTAACACAGCCACTTTTCTCCCTTGATGTGGGTTAAGGATTTTCAATAAGGACCAAATATTTGAAGCTTAACACTGCAGTCTCCAGAGAAGCCAGGCCAATTTCACACTAATCTAACCCATGAAGGGAGAGAGCATCGGAAGCAAAAATTACATCAAAGAGAAGTTAATGCGGAGAAGCAGGCAACATAAAAAGAGCTACTTTCAGTTCCAAATGACTACACCAATCTGGATTAAGAGATCAGCCTGCCCAATGCCGGTATCACCATGTCTGTGCTGGGCACCAGGCGGAATGAAGCCTGGTCCTCAGGGACCAGTGTGAATGGGGGTTAGAGGACAGAATGAAGTTCCCACCCTAGTGCCACATCCGTCGGCACAGCGCACACTCTCAGCCAAGGGGTTCTGAGAAATCATATGTAAAAGATATAGCAAAAAGACACAGGCACAGAGGCGCACATCTGTAATTCCAATTCTTGGAAGACTAAGGCAGGAGATCATGAATTCAGAGCCAGCCTGAATTACATAGTGAGAACCTGTCTTAAAATGAAACAAAACAACAACAAAGATTTTATTTTTTTTTTTTTTGAGAAGAGAGAGAAGACCACAGGGGAACCAATCAAAATGCTAATGTTGTATGTAGGTGACTTTCTCTCTCTGCGTTGCTCCAGACTTTCTGTGATGAAGTTTTACTGCTTTCATGGTGACAAAAAAGAAAGAAAGAAAGAAAGAAAGAAAGAAAGAAAGAAAGAAAGAGAGAGAGAGAATCAAGGAAGGACTCTTGATGGCTTTCTCTCTACCTGCCATTTAAATGTCTAGGTACTTACCCTGGCATGACAGTTATCAGTTATATTTATAGGTAGGTGAGAACTCCTTTCTTTTATAAATGTGAGGGATTATAGCTGGTGTGACCAGCCATGGGATGGGGGCTGGCTACGGAGTCCCTCAAAGGCTGTAGTAGCCCCTAACTTGAGATGGTTTGACACTATTTTTAGGTAGTTTCACTATGTAGTCCTGGATGACCTTGAACTTCAAAAGTGCTAGGAACTGAACCCAGGGTTGCACGCTAGGCAATTACTCTACCAACCAAGCGACACCCCCGGCCCCTTTAACACATTTAGTCCTCCTCCTTTTCAGAAAGTGGAAGCTCTGTGCTGCTGAATCTTCAGCCCACCAGAGTGCAACTGGGTCGAATTTGTTCAACAAGCAGAAAAGTAAATGGAAGGAAGTCTGTTTTTTTGCGTATCACTTCACCACAGACAAAATTAGCTCCAAAGAGGTCCATATAAATCCATTCATCTTTCCCACCAGGCCTCACTGCTCCGTCCCAACAACATGACCTGTTGCCCTGGATAGAATATTTTTGAACTCATAGTTGCCAAACACGTGGAAGGCTGCGGGATGCAGCCGGCTGTTTGGGCATCCTACATGGCTTACCCTGAGCCTGCCAATCCTTCCCCATCCAGACTAAGGGGACCCAGCCTGTGAGGGCCCTGGGGGAAAGCCGCCAGTCATCTCATTTTAAGTGGAGCTGAAGTGAGACCAGCCTCCTGCCCACCCCTCCTCCAGCCCACCCCCAGGCGGCTACTTGACAAGTGTAAATCCCAGAATGAATGAAGGCGCCCGGCCTGGTGGAGCCTGTCTCCAAGCGCGCATCTCCGTGCTGATTGACTTGTCGCCTCTGCGAGGCTGACTCTATCAGCTCCTCGGTGGCTCCAATTCCAGGTGTGATTTAGTTTGGAGATGAGAGGTGACAGTTAACATTGGTACTCGTCACTGTAGATCAGACACAGTCACGCTGTCTTCCCCTCCTCCCCAGCTCTCCGCCCCGCCTCCTCCCAGTGTCTGGTCAGCACAGGCTGCAGCCTCACCCACCCACCAAGCTCCAGCCGGGCTCCCCAGGAACCCATGGACAGACCTTCCTCAATGCCCAACATCTTCTTCCCGCTAAAGCGTCCTTGTCCTCCTCTGGAAGCCTCAGATCATTTCCCTTCTCCATCTCTTCCATTTGTCCTTTCTTTTGTTTTACAAGCCTCGGAGCACCCTCATTTCCCATCAGCCCCTGACACCGGTGCTTGCACCAGCCAAAAGCAGACGCACTGGCAGATGGCTCCGCTTTTGTTTCTTTGACTGTTTCTTTGCAATGCACAGCTCTTAGGGGTGCAGATCATGACATTTTACATATGCATCCAAGGTATCAAAGGATCAAGACTAGGACATATCCCAGCAGCCTCTTGACACTTCCTGGCAAGGAGATGTTTATATATAAACACTCTGGCTGAAAGAAAACCTGGATTTTCCATAAGCAAAATCCCTCCAGCCTGGAAGACTCAGAAGAATCTAGAAAATCAGGTATGAGGAACAAGTGCCTCTGTGGAGATTACAAGCAAGGAGCAGCCAGACTGACTGAGTGGCTCCTGACTTGGGCCCAGGATTTGAGACTGTCTCCTCTCCTTTAGATTAGTAGGATGTAGAATTGGGAAGGGTTGATCCAGCTATCTGGTGGAGCCTCCGTTTTACACCTCTTGGGCCTCTCTGAATTTACCCTAGATTTGTCAGTGTGGTACTTATCAGTGGGGCATTTTACTCTTCCTCTGTACCCTCTCCCTCTAGCTATTCTCACGATGGCTGAAAGTACAGTCTCATCCACACAGAGATGGATGGATCATGGTCCTTCCTAAGCAGCCCCTGATCCTCCTGGGGAAGTGACCATGGCTAAGCGCACAGCAGAGAGACAGTCAGAGGGGAAACAGTAGTTGGTCTATCTCAGGGAGGGAGGAGTGTAAAAGGATCTTAACTAGTGTTTCCCAAGGGATGAGCAGCTATGCTATCTTTACAATTCTAGGATGCAGAGGCACCAAGGGTGGGTGCCATCATGAGCATAAACTTAGACCAGTCATGGAATGCTACACACTTAGGTTGGTACCAAAGAAACTCTCTTATTCTATGCAAGTACTAATTCCTGGGTAGTGAACAAGATGGAAGATGGATGAGGATCTTGCTTTACAAAATTTAGTGGGGAAAGACAGATAAATCTCCTCTCTCTCTCTCTCTCTCTCTCTCTCTCTCTCTCTCTCTCTCTCTCTCTTCCTCCCTCTCTCCCCTCTCTCTCTCTCCCTTTCTTTCTCTCTCTCAGAAATGTATGCAAAATATGTACTCACCCTTAAGTAGGTACTACACATAAAGCCAAGGACAACCAGACTGCAGGCCACAACCCCCAGAGAACCTAGGTAACAAAGAGGACCCTAAGAGACACACACATGGATCCGCCTAGGAAGGGGAAAAAAGACAAGATCTCCTGAGTAAATTGGGAGCCTGTGGGGGGGGCAGGTGGAAAGGAGGAAGGGGAGAGGGGAGGAGGGAAGGGAAGTGGAGAAAATGTATAGCTGTATAGCTCAATTTTTAAAAACAGCAAAAAGAGAGTGTATGTTAGGCAGGGTTAAACTGGCTCTTCACAGGGCATGCAGGAAGCCCCAAGTATAACATTTGCCCATTTCTATGGTATGAATTCTCCCACCATGGCTATTTCCTGGTACCAACATGCTATTACTGACCATAGAGTTGGGAAAAGATGAGAGTTGCCCCTCTTGTAAGCTGATAGGCGCAACTGTGAGCCATTTTCAGTACCTGTCCTTTTGTGCTCTGTAGACTATAACATGCACAAGCACACACTGTCAAGTGGAGGCTTTTGAGAGAGATTTTACCTGGAGACCCACTCAAGATATGAGCAAATCTCAGAGAGCCACAGAAGGGAGTAGTGGGGTAGTGAGTGAATGTCTTAATGGAAAACGGCTTTTTCCTAGACTTCTAGAAAGTGAAATGTTGAGTGAGAATTGGAGTTTGGGCCATGTGACCTGCAGTAGCCATCTCACCTGACTCATTTTCAACAGCTCTAGTCAAGTCACTGTTATGTGCCAGGCTTCTAAGCAGGTTCCCATTGAGGAAAAGTTCTGCAGTGAAAGATGGCGCCTAACTTCCCTGTTGTTCTAGATGCCTCCACAGCGCTAATGTGCACTGATTCCATGGCCATCATCTCTCCAAGGGAACTCTCTTCACTGCCTCCCACCTTGACTTAGCTTCACACTGTGCTGAGAACAGGACCTCTATTCTGTCAACAAGGGAAAATTCTCTTTTTCCCTCCAACTGCCAAACACCCACCACCTCTGACTTGGCCCATCTGCAGGGTGCACAGATCCCTGCCTTTTGAGTATTCTGCTGCCCCGAAGTGTTGGTGGTGGGACTTGGTAGAGCAGAGAAGGAAGGACAGGAAGCTACTTTGGCTACTGTCATCTAACCTGAACCAGAAGAGAATAATTCTTTTCTTGTCATTGACTGAGGCCTTACAAATGCCTGGTTTGGTTTCAGAGAAGTTCATATATGAGG
Source organism: Cricetulus griseus (assembly GCF_003668045.3). Classification (NCBI taxonomy): domain Eukaryota; kingdom Metazoa; phylum Chordata; class Mammalia; order Rodentia; family Cricetidae; genus Cricetulus; species Cricetulus griseus. Next base: position 117,600,331 of record NC_048598.1, read on the forward strand.
AAGAAAAGGTTCGTCTGGCATTGGCACTGGCCTGGCACTCGAAGAGACTTCCTGGTGCTTTCCTGGGGGTTGTGAATAATTTCACAAGGATCAGACAAAGCCACTTCATGACCATGACAAATCAAGTATCATCAAGATCACAAAAATATTGCCCTTAGCACAACTAGCTAATAGGATAATGGCTGCCTCTTCAATTACAGCTTTAACTTAAGTCAATCTATTCTTAAAATTGATTATATACATCCTAACAACACAGCGTAGGGCAAAGCTTCCTTAAACCCTTCCCCAAATCACCTAAGACAAACCCAAATCCTAAATAAGTGTAACTGGAGGTGTACTCGGGGGTCTTTGGAGGACATGACATCCATACTATTGTTTGCCCTGTCACAGTAATCTGAGGCTCAAGTACAGAGAGTCATGTGCATGAATTAAGAGAAAGAGAAGATGAGGTTCATTAGGAACTCAGAGCAGGGTTTTAATTGCCAGGGAATTGGGACTCACATTTGTACGTTTTTAAAAACTCACCATAGTTCTCTGAAGTGAGGGTTGTGAGCCCCATTTTTATAATTGAGTAAACAGGGTCAGAGAGAGAATGATAACATGCTAAAGTCATGCAGTAATGGCTGGAATGTGTTTACATACATGTTTAAATCCTGATGCCCAAGGTGATAGGATTTGATGGTGTGTTCTTGAGGAACTTAGGGTTAAATGAGGTCCTGTGGGTAGGGTCCTTGAGGCAATTAGTGTCCTTAAGAAAAGAAGAAGGTATCCCTTAATCAAGACCACAGAAAGAAAGAAGTCATTTGCGGTCCCCAAAGAGGGCCCTTGTCTAAACTATGTTGGAGCCTTGACCTTGGACCACTCAGCCTTCAAAACTTGGTAAAGTGTAAGCTGTCTACGCTTTACCATACAGCAATTTGCTCTGGCAGCCTATATAGACTACCACATCATGTTTGTCTAATCTCAAGGTTTGTAACACAAAAAGGATATTCTCTGATTCACTGTTTTGTCTTCATATTAAAATTTATTTATAAAGCTGGGGATACAGTTCAGCAAATAAGAGCTGTGTATGCATGAGAACCTGAATTCACATTCCCAGCACTCACATAAAAAAGTGAGTCTGGAACCTAAGAGATGGTTCATCAAGTAAAGGAGTTTGACAATAAGCCTGGTGACCTGAGTTGGATCCCAGTACCCACATGGTAGACAAAAGAAGCAACTCCTGCAAGTTGTTCTCTGATCTGCACACCTGAATACACACATAAATAAATAAATAAATAAATAAATAAATAAATAAATAACAAATAGATGTAAAACACTAAAAAGCCGAGCTGGCATCTCATACCTATAACCCCAGTGCTGCAAGGGTGTAGCAGAGAAAAGAGGATCCAGCAGCCTCACTAAAAAGCAGTAAGCTACAGGTTCAGTGAGAGACCCTGTCCCCAGGGAATAAAGCAGAGAACTATTAAGGAAGATACTGACATCTTCCCATAGCTTCCACACATATGCACAGGCACACACCCCCAACATGTGCATAACACACACACACACACACACACACACACACACACACACACACTTTGTCTATAAAGAGTATATGAAAACAAACTCTTCCTGATTATGTATCAATTATGCTTGAGTAATCTTCAGGTCTCCCTTACTCTGCCACTAGCAAAAACTTGGTTCATAACCTTTCATTTCTTTTTCTGTGCACCTACCTTCACGCCTGTGTGCCCCTAGAGAATATACCCCCAAGAACACAGCCTGAGGCACCAGCCTTGAAGCACAGAGCAAGCCTCCCCAGATGCTGCACCAGCCAGTGCCTCAATCTCAGATGTCTCAGCTTCTAGAACCATGGAGAATAAGTCTCTGTCATTCACAGAAAAGAAAAAGAAAATATGCATTACTGTGGGCTGGCTCATTGGGTAAAGGCACTCGATGCCTAGCCTGACGACTTCAGTCTGATCATAGAAACTACAAGATGGGAGGCGAGAACTAACTCCTACAAGTTGTCTGACCTGTGTGCTATGACACAGACATGTACACACACTAAATAAATAAATAAAATGTAACAAAATTGTAAATAAAATATATTATCATTTTGGGGTGTGGTTTTACTTTTACATAAATGGCTTTTTATGCGTCTCATTATACCTTTTTTCCTCGGTAATAGTTACAAGCCCCACAAGAACAGGAATATGTTTTTGGTTTTTTTTTTTTTTGGTTTTTTTTTTTTTTTTTTTTGAGACGTGGTCTTACTATAACTCACTGTGTAGAACAGGCTAGCCTAGAACCCACGGAGATCTTGCTGCCTCTGTCTCCCAAGTGCTACGATTAAAGATGTCCACTACCACACCTGGCTTTCTTTTATTTTTGACATGTGCTATGGGTGGGTGGGTATGTATATATTAATGCAGGAATCCACTGAGGCCAGAAAAGTCAGATTCACTGGAGCAGGAGTTCTAGGTAGTCGTGAGTGACCTAACATGGGTGTTGGGAACCAAACTCAGGTCCTCTGCAAGAGCAGTGCATGCTCTTATCCTACGAGCCATCTCTCCAGCCCTTATGTTATTTATATAAACCGAATTATTTGACCCTCACACTTGCTTTAAAGTGGCAAATGCTGTAGTTAATCTCATCTGATGCAGCAGAAAACTGGGACAAAGTGATTGAGACACCTATCCAAGGTCACACAGCCATTCTGGGAAGACCTAGGATGTGAATTCAGATTGTGCAGCCCGTCTTCCCACAGCCCTCTACACTGGTAATGTGAAAGGGACAGAAAGGGCAGGTGTCCACCTCTTGGAGTCACTGTGAATAGTGGCGAAAACTGCCAGCGGTGCCTCTGAAGACACTGGAAAGAGACTGGCCTGGCCTCGGTCAGCAACAACTACAGCCTTATTCAAGATACCCAGCTTTGGAGGCCAGGATCACCATTCTCCCAACTTCATTGCCCTTCTGGTTCAAAACCCAAATGTCTTGTATCCATACCCTGGCCACACCACTAGTTTGTTCTGTGAACTCATGGGCTTCCTGTCCTGGATACCCTTCTTCTCAGGCAGTATTTTGAGGGCCTACACAGCTAATCCCAGCACTAGGGAGGCAAAGACTGGCAGATCCCTGGGCCTTGCTGGCAGTGAGCCTAGCCTCATCTGGGAGCTATGGGCCAGCAGGATATCCTGTCTCAAAAAAAATTGTTACCTAAGGTTGAGGTTGGCCTCTAACCTCCATATAGGAAAATACATCCATGTACGCACGTGTACACACACACACACACACACACACACACACACACACACACACACACACACTGGAAGAGCATGGGAGAGGACCCTAAAGATAGAGACAATAGCATTTATAAAAACCCCGACTGCCTCAGAGGCCCTCTCCTCCCGAAATCTTCCTGTCCTGAGTTCAAGTTTGGCTGCTTCCCATCTCATTTTTCCCGAAGTTCATATTGCCCTGAGGAAGAACAAGGGCATGGCATTTCAAGTGCAGTTGTGGACAGCTGATAAAATTAAGTTAAATTAAAAACGGAGTCATCTGTTCCTGCACAAGAATCTAAGGTAGTATCTTTCCTGCTTATACCACCAGTTTCTTTAACTCTTGCGGATGCTGCGTGTGCAAACTTCCCATCTATAACCATTCAAAAGACTGCAATAGTATGATGGTTAGTTTTATGTCAGCTTGATACAAGCTAGAGTGAGAACCACAATTGAGAAAATGCTCCAATCAGATTGGCCTGTATACCAATCTGTAGGGCATTTTCCTAATTGATGGTTGATGTGGGTGGGCCCAGCTCATGACCTGTGCAGGTGGTCCTGGGATGTATAAGAAATCAGACTGAGCAAAGCATGGGAGCAAGGCAGTATCAGTGTTCCTCATGGCCTCACTACAGTTCCTGCCTCCAGGTTCCTGTCCTGCTTGAGTTCCTACCCTGACTTCCCTCCATGATAAGACTGTTACCTTGAAGTGTAAGGTGAAATAAACCCCTTTATCCCCATGTTTCTTTTGGTCATAGTGTTTATCATGACAACAGAAGCCCCAGTGCAGACAGTGAACGCCTCACTATGCAAGCTTTCTTCCAGAGCAGCCCAGAGACCGTCCTGTGTGTGTCCTCTCATGCTTGGACACAGAAGCCCAAACATAGCTTTCCTTCAGATGCTGCTCCTGCCTCTTCAGGGTTTCTGTCTCAAAGTGAGCAAAAGAACCCAGGGAGGAGATAGGTTGATGAGTAACAGAATTGTTGTAAAAATGTGTGGTTAAAAACAGCCACCATGTTATTGCTTATGACTTTATAATCCTAGAGTCAGCAGGGCAGAGCTCAGCTGGGATGGCTCATCCCTGTTCTGAGTCTACATGAAATTTGGGTTGAAGAATCCAAAATGACACTTTTCTCTTGCTTGGACATCAAGCAGAGAGGCTGGAGCCCTCAGATATCTGAGTCTCCCTCCCTTTTTCCCTCCCTCCCTTCCTCCCTCCCTGACTCCTCCCTCCCCTTCCCTCCTCCCTCCCTCCTCCCTCCCTCCCTTCCTCCCTCTCTCCCTCTCTCCCTCTCTCCCTCTCTCCCTCCCCCCCCACTTGAGGTCTCTGATAGAATAACACAGACTTTCTTACATGGTGGTTCCGAACCCTCAGGCAATGAAAGTGGACCCTTTAGGGCCTGTCACATCCAGACTCAGCACTCACACAACTCCATTTTGACTGTAAGTCATGTCCAGTCCAGGTACACTGTGGGAATGGGAACTGAGAAAGACGAGTGTGACTATGTAAGCCATCCAGCCCATCTAACTAACCTATGAGCTTGCCCCATCAATATCTTCCCTGATAGATTCCTTTGAGATAATGACAATAATGGCAGCAATTAGAGTTTTCCCTGTCCCAAGGCTCCAGAGAGAATCCCTGGGTATGGAGGGTGCGCTGCCTCATGAGCTAAAGATGTTGTTTGGTGCTTGATACTCCACACTCACTTGGGAGGCCCATTATACAAAGCCCCTTCCCACAGGTCCTTCAGGCCAGCTCCTTCCCTCTGAGAGCTGTACCCAAGTGTGTGTATATCTATTATGAGAAGGGGGGAACAACCAAGCAGTATGTCACAGGGGTGATAATTACATTCCAAACTCCCATCATGCCGTCTGCTGCTGACCTCTCACCCTTCCTCTCTTTTAATCACCCCCTGGCATCATTCACTCTGACAGAGCAGCAGCACAGGCCCTGTGACCTGTCAGCCTGGGGACATGACTTATAGGCCCTTGCAGGTGGACAAAGGGAAGGGAGATAGGCTACATAAATCTCTTGGGTGAATAAAAGAGAGTAATGGAGTGTGTTCCCCAGGCCTGCTCAGGCAGATTTCGGTGGTCTTGTTATTTGGCGTAGAGTTACGGTGATGAGGAAGTGGCCCCAGATGACATGTGGGTCCCAATCAACCTTGCCAAAGCTGGCAGTCTCCACACAAGACCCAGTGTCACATCCACCCTGTGTCCCAAGAGAGGGCAGAAGAGGAACAGCAACAGGATACATGTGCTGGTTTGTCAAATTACCAGGAAGAGGAAGACCCACCTCAAGCAAAGAAACCCTGACTGAGTTCCTCCTCCCTGGAGCTCTCTGAGAAGATTTTTAAAGGCGAGATTCAGGCAGGACCATCACCATACCTGGAGCTTTACTCTCTCTAGAGAGAACCTGGTGTGGTGCTTCCTACATGGTAACAGGCCACCTGGACCGAGGGCACTGCTGGGATGATGTCATAGGGGTGTGTGTGTGTGTGTGTGTGTGTGTGTGTGTGTGTGTGTGTGTGTTACACATAGCCAGACCTTTTCTAAGCCTCTCCTATTAGATAAAGATCTTGTGCCATCTGAGAAGGAATGGAAACTCTGACCTGGGCAGCCATATCCCCTGAGTTGTGACAGGCCACACCAGGTGGCTTCCTAGTCCTTCTTATCTATTCCCTAAGTGTCCCTCAGTGGTGACTAGTGGGGACTTATAACTCATGACATCACATTTGTTGTTCTGCATCTTTTATTTGGTCGAATGGAGATCATTAGATTCAGATTTTCAAGTCTTCAGACAGGGTAGGTTTTCTATAATCCATGTTCCGTGGTCTTGCTCCATCTTAGACCCCACTGGGTCTGTCATTCATATCACCTCCCTTCTCCACAGGGAGCATGACTCTTGAAGAAGCCCTGCAAGTGACCCCTTGCATTTCCTTTTTCTTTTTCTTTTTCTTTTTTCTTTTTTTTTGCAAACTGCATTAGGCTTTATTATAGTTGTTTAATGAGCTAAACCCATGTTAGCTCGGGCCTTTCATCCATCCACCCTGGCGGATGGCTAGGAAAGACCGCTAGAAGCTCTGCATAGAGATCTTATAGGGCAGCATAAAGGGAGTGTCTAGGGGTACGCGCAGGCTCAGGATTGGTGTGGCTCCAGGCTTGGAGGGTTTGCCCTATCTTGATTGGTCAACTGGTTGTTATGGCCCATAGGCCCTCCCAGGGTGGTTGCTATGTTCTGCGCATCATTGCTGTGTACTTGTCTGAAAAGCACACGAGAGCCATAAAGCATAGTAGTACCACCAGCTAACTTCTGATTGGTTCCTTGCCACGAGACAGTCATCTAACCTCCTAGTGACTAAGACAAGGTCAGACAAGCACGTGTTTGGCTGTTATGGCTGCCAAAATGGGGAGCTGGTCCCTTCATTCCCCCATTTTTTTTTTGGAAATTCCAATAATGGAATTGCTGTCTCTCTAGCATCCCCATCAGGGAGTGAGAGATATTGGCATCCCCATGCAAGGGAGTTCCTTCCGACTTAGTATTTCAATCAGGGAAAATGGGAGATGTATTCATTCCTATGCTACTTCCTGCTGACTTTGGGATGAAGTTAGGGACCCAATAAGGCTGAAATGCTAGTCAAAAGCAAAAAAAAAAAAAAAAAAAAAAAAAAAAAGGAATTTAGGCAATGACCCCTTGCATTTCTTGCAACTCATCTCCACCTTACTATCTAGATGGAGCATCTGGCTGTTGATAACCTCAGCAGACAGTGGAAGACAGGAACCTAAGAGGTACCTGGCTTGCTCTGGTCCACAGAGCTTTGTGCATGCATGCACATGTGCACACACACACACACACACACACACACACACACACACACACACACGAACCTTTCAGACCTGTCTCCCTACCAGGCCATTCTGTTGAATCTTTGCCTCAACCAATTATAAATTTCAGGTAGAAAGACTATGTATCACAATCAAGGCCTTTTTGGTCCAATTATCTATTTTATGAACAAAGTCCAGGATCGATGAAATGCCACAGCCCCTTGCCCATCAGGACACTCTCATATTCAGGGAGACCACCTCCGTGAGTTCCCTCACCACTATCATCAGCCTTTCTGCTACCAGGATCTGTATGGGGGACTCTCAATCTCATGCAGCAGACGGTGGAAGACAGGAACCTGAGAGGTACCTGGCTTGCTCTGGTCCACAGAGCTTCTTATACTCCAAGAATCTGGGACCCTTTTATCAGTTGCTGTGCTGGCTGAGTCATAAAAAAAAAAAAAAACCCTAAGACTCAATTCAAGTGTGTGTATTTCCTCATGAAACTGAAATTCCAAATTTAGGGACCATGGCTTCCAAGTGTTCAAACAGTATTTTTGGGAAACCTGTTCCCATTTCTTGGCTCTTGTACATGGATCCTGTTATCAATCAACACATCCACTGTAGACCTAGTCTAAATCCCACCAACTCAACAAGAGTAGTAAGATGAGAGCCATCAGAATGGCTCAGTGAATAAAAGCCTTATATCTGAAAATGCAAGCCTGATAACCTGAATTTAATCCCTAGAACCCACGAAAGAGAAAACTGGTCCCACAAACTTGTCCTCTAGCCTCCACATGTGAGCCATGCATGCAGGAATGGTCCCTGTTACTCACCACACTCACACACACACTCACACTGATAATAATAAATGTAAAGTATAATAATAATGATAATGATGATATAGTTTAAAGTAGTAAGATGATTGTTCCCTTTGTCCAGTACAAACACAATAGCAGACCTCTCTCTGACCTACTTTGGGTCATGTGTACACTTCTGAACCAGTTCCTGTGGCTAGGAAGATGAAGTCTCTCAATGGCCAGCCTGCTTCATACACCCACCTGTGAGGATTGGACATTCCTCATGATCACATCTTCCCATGGGAAGAAGGGTAGAGTGGCTTTCCAAGGAATATGTAGAACTGTTTCCAACACAAAGAAGAGTGGAAGCTGGATCCAAATAACCATTGCCATTGCAATTGCCTGGCCTGGAGGCCCAGCCCATCCTGGCTTTCTTGCCAACCTCTAGCGTGAGGTCGGGTTTAGGGGGTGTCTCATCAACGGAGAAGAATGAGCTCCTGATCCACCCAGCCCAGGGTACCCAGGTCCTCACAGAAACAAAGTTCTCTTGGTATTGTGTAGCTCCGGCTCTCTGAGGCTACCAGCAACCACATATCCATAACTCCCCCAACATGTACAGCAGTCAGTTACCCATGTTCCTTTTGGGGCCACCCTGTATCCCAAGATAGACTTAAAAATTCTCATCAATCATCCTGCCTCTGCCGTTTAAGTGCTAGGATTAAAGGTTTGATCCACCACACACCAGGAATCTAACACTCAGGAAGCAGTGATGGGAAGATTAAGAATCTAATGTCAGCCGGGCATTGGTGGCTCACCCCTTTAATCCCAGCACTAAGGAGGCAGAAGCAGGAAGATCTCTGTGAGTTCGAGGCCAGCCTGGTCTACAGAGCAAGTTCCAGGGCAACCTCCAAAGCAATACAGAGAAACCCTGTATGGGAAAAAAACAAACAAACAAAAGAATTTAAGGTCATCCTTAGCTACATAGTGAGGTTGAAAGCAGTTTGCACTGTATGTTGTGTGTTTCCTATTCAGGTTCTGGTTATTAAAAAAAAAAAAAGTTGACCAGGGTGGAGTTAAGAGCAGTGTCTTGTGGTCATCCAGTAAACACTTCATGCAGGATTATGGCAATCTAATGATGAGCCCTCCTTAGTGAGAAGAATAGCCACTGTCTTGTAAGATCGTTAGGATGATTAAAGTCCATATTGATAAAGTCCTTAGAGCAGGGCCTGGCATGGAACTGATGACAAGAAAGGATTTGTTCAACCAACAATCTAGGACTCATACAAGAGATGTCAATTTCAAACATGGTATTTATTCACCAACATTACTCTATCTGGCTCCAAATGCACTATGATAGGCTTGATTAAGGAGCAGGGGTATAAGAATTCAGGGTCCCAGGCTTCCTTCTCCTAGGTCAGAGGGTAGGAATAGTGTGAACAGTGTGGACCTGGGGCCCTAGCTACCTTTCTGTGGGCTGCAAAGCCACACACTGGATAAAGCTAGCAACAGTCTCGTTGATCATCAATGTGAGGCATTGCCTATTGAAAAAAAAACATGCATTCGTCCCTCTGTTTAGAGTCAAAGTCACAAATTCAGTTTCCTTGAGACACAAATCAATAGCCCTCAAAGCCAGGGTCTATCCCTAGGTCACTTGTCCAGCCAAAGCTTGGTTTCTAGTAGTAGATAGGAACATCTGTGGGCTGGGGTGTAGCTCAGTTGGTAGAGTAGCTGCTTGGCGTGTGTGAAACACTGAACTGGAAACTCAGCACCACATAAATCAGGTTAAGCATACATGCCTGTAATCCTACCACTGGAGGGGATGGGCTATGGAAGCAGGATGATGAGAAGTTCAAGGTTATCCTTAGCTACATAGGAATTAGGGGCCTGCCTGGGCTAGAGACCCAGTCAAGACAGACCACTCCACAGCAATAGCTTAACTATCAGGATGCAGATAGTCTGCATACTAAGCCAGAGGTCAAAGGGCTATTTTGGACATTTAGTCATACATCAAGGTACAGGCTCTCCCTGTTTCTGTCCTGCCATCTTTAACTCATGGCTTGTGTCTCATAGACTCAGGGTTGCTGCTGCAGCTCCTGCTATCATGGTCTTCTTTGAGACACAGAAGGGGAAAAGGTCAGTCCCGAAGAATCTGTCTCGATATTATCATAAAGATCTCTAAAAAGACATCATTAGGCAGAGGATGTCCACATGGTTACCCCAACTACAGGGAAGATGGGAACAGGGGAATCAATGCTGTCTGGTAAGCGGCAGTGAAGAAGTGGATTAGCAACGGCTGCTGAGTGACCACCAAATCAAGCCCTCTATAGAATCCTTGATAGATTAGTTACCTTTCCATCACTGTGATAAAACCCCCAAGAAGAGAAGCTGAAAGGCAGGTTGTGATAAGAAGAACACCGTGATGGGAAGCAGGGGATTGAGCAAGGCTGCTCACCTCATGATGGTTAGGAAGGTGAGAGAGGTGGGGGCAGGGAACAAGTTATTACCTTCAAGGGCACACCTAGAGTGACCCACTTCCTCCAGATACATCCCTTCTCCTAGACTCTAGGATTCTAGGGGGTAGAAGCCAGGATTCCGTTAAATGGCCCTCAATGTACAAGATTGCACCCATGAGAAGGAAGGATTGTGCCCTCGACATTAATGGTGAGGTATCAGTGCTGGGAGTAACTTTGAGTTCAGATTGCTGAATGCCTGCATTTGGTTAAGACAAAATAGAAGGCCAGAGAGAAAAATACTTGCCTAAAGCCTTAGAGCTAGTTAGTAGTTAAGCAGTTTTTTAGTCAAACACAAGCAATAGTTGACATTCATTGGACAGCATGGGAGCTCTTAGCTCAAAGTGGATTAGAAGGGCTTTTTGTTGTTTTGGTTTCTTTTGGTTGGTTGTTTTATTTTTATTTCTTGATACAGGATTTCTCTGTGAAGTGCTGACTGTCCTAGAACTCACTTAGTAGACCAAGCTGGCCTCAAACTCGCAGAGATCCATGTACTTCTGCCTCCAGAATGCTGGGATTAAAGGCGTGCACCACCACTGCTTAGCAGATTAGAGGGTTTTAAAAAATCATATTGGGTTTTTTTTGATAATTTCATAGTGTATAGAATGCATTCTGATTGCTCTTCCTCCCACTGTCTCTCATCTCCCTCCTTCTCTGTCCACCTCACCTCTCCTGTACTAACTTCTTTACCATACTCATGGATTTTTTTCTATTTGTTTATTTTTCTGGGTTTTTGTTTGTTGGTTTGGTTTGTGTGTCTCTCTGTATTTGACCATGTCTATGTGGCCATGGGAATGTAAATATCCATTGGAGCTTAGCGTGTTCACCATTGGGTACATAACTGGAGAGCGGCTGCCCATCTCCCTGAGTCTATCAGTTGCTAATAATTCAGCAGTAATAGACAGATAGATCCTCAGAGCTCCTCTCCTGTTGATGACTGATTGTTGAGGGCCTATCTTCTGCAGGTCTACCGACTATGTTGTGTCTGGAGGATGAGATGTCACTGCCCTTCTGGCTCTTACATTCTTTCTATTCCCTTCCCTGCAATGCTCCCTGAACCCTAAAGGAAGTAGTATAAAAGACTTGGTTAGAGTTGAGTCCCCATCTGTCATTTATTCTCAATATCTTAAATAGGCACACTTTTGCATTGATCAACATTTACTGCAAATGGAAGCCCCTCTGACTAGGGTTGAGCATAGCCTTTGTCTAAGGGTATAAATGTAGATATTTAGAAGGCAATTATTCTTGATATCTACTTATGTGAGTAACAACAGTAATCTCCCTCATTGGACTTATGACTCTCCAAAGCATAGGGGTTTTTGACCAGGCTCCTAGTTCCAGGTGTAGAATCACCCCAATTTATGGGATCAGTCTCAGATCCAACCAGAGGTTAGTTATTATAACAGCCATACTGATACTGTAGGTGTGGGTTCCTGGCAGGTTGGTGTTGTGGTTCACAGTATTCACAACACTGGTTCACATTGCTGGTTAAGAGCACTCGTGCCTTTTCTCCTCCAGAGACCTGCACAGTACCTCCCAGGACTTTGAATGCTATCCAGCAGGTATGAGGTTTTTTTAGCTCAACTCTTGCTCGACTTCTTTGTTATCTGCAATCATGATTGCAGTGTCTTTAGTAATAGGATCTTTTGCATCTAGGAACGATGGGCAGCTGAACATACAGGTAAGAGCCTGAGTTACTTTAGGTGCCTCTGGGGTCTCCTTGACCAACAGCAAGCATTCTACATCTGGTCTAAGGATTCTTGGTTTCTGTCTTGCTGCCCCTAAGAGCAGCATTATCTAGCCATATATCCCTATTCAACCTCTTTTTGTATGTTTTTCAATTATGCTAGAAGAAGGTAGTTTAGGCTTCGAGTTTTAATGAGAGATCTTACTACATCCTTTTCAGTGATGCCATGTCTCTGGTTTCCCTTAGTTGGTGACTTAAAAACAAAACACCTTGATATGGAACTGGAAATGACAGTTTTGGAGTCTTCTGTGGTTTCAATCTGACATCTCTCCTCAAGGTCATGTGCTGAAGGCTTGATAGACCACCTCTGGAGAACCCTGCCCCAGCCACCTACATGGTACTGTGAGTGTGTTTCCAAAGGCCATTCCATCTTTCCATCAGGCCAGCTGCTTCAGGATGATTGGAACATGGTAAGACCAGTGGATCCCATGATTGTGGGCCCACTGTCACACTTCTCTGGCTGTGAAGGGAGTTCCTTGGTTAAAAGCAATACTGTGTAGAATGCCATGACAGTATGTAAGCCCTACCTTTGTGAGGCCCTGTGTAGATTCAGAAACCAAACCAGAGTCCTCTGTAAGAGCAACTGGTGCTCTTAACTGCCGAGACATCTCTCCAGCCCCTACACCAAGTTTTTTTTTTTTTTAATGTATATATATTGGCGTGTGTGTGTGTGTTGTGTGTGTTGTGTGTGTTGTGTGTGTGTGTGTGGTTTCGTGTTATGTTGGTGCTGCGCATGTGTGTATAGGCCAGAAAACAATTTGGTGTTTTGGCCTTTTTTTTTGTTTTTCTTGTTTCATCTGCTTCCACTTTTTTTTTTTTTTTTTTTTTGAGACAGTGTCTCTCACTGGCCCACCACCCACCAAGTAGGCTAGGCTGGCTGGTGAGCCAGGGATCTACCATCTCTATATCCTCAGCAGCTCTGGGATTGAAATTGCTCATGCCACACCTGGCTTTTTTATATGAGTTATAGAGATTAAACACAGGTCTTCATGCTTGGGCAGGGGGCTCTTCACAGACTGCATTATCTCCCCCAAAATGGCTAATTAGGTGTTCGAGAGAGCACTCTTATGTTGTTTTGGGATAGATCCATGAAAAGATAACAGGGGATGGGGGCATCATGAGAAAAATTATAAGACTCTACAAAGTCGGAAGCCTGAGCTCCTCTGTTCTTTAGTCTACTGGGCTTCCTGCTATTACACAGAGTCCTTATCCCTACCCAATGTCCAGACAGACAGAAGGACAAAGAGTGAGGCCCTGCTTCATCTACTCCATGACTGACTACGCATCTGTGGATGCCTTCTGGTGCAGGTTCTGTTCTTAGTAATGTATATTGAGCAGTGAACAAGACTGGAGAGGCCTTCCCCTTGGAGCTTCCACCATTGGACAGAGAGGGCTGTGGGCCTTCACCGAGGATGGCAGGGAGTGCGTAGGAGCAGGCTAGGGTGGGTGTGAGGCCACTTTCAACTCAGTTGAAGTTGTAGGATTCTGAGGAACAAGCAGACAGTTCCTGGGGTGGAGCATTTCCAGTGGAGCAGCTGAGTGTGGCCTTCCCCTGGTGAACCCAGGAAGCATCAGGCAGGTGGGCCACTGGGTCACCCCCCATCAACCCTGAGGAAGCAAGCTCTAATCCAGAGCCCTCCCTCACACCCTGGACCATTGGGTGGATTTTCATCCCCCTCTAGCCGCTGTTGTCTCCTGGTCCCCAACCTTACAAGCAGGGTCCAGGCTCCAAAAATTCTGTTCCTGCTTAGAAATAGGTTACCAAGTAGTCCCAGGGTAAGAGAAGGAAGAGGGGACCCTTCCTCTTGAACCTCACCAGCTGGGCCTGCACTCCTGAAAAGCTGCAGTGCGCAGCCCCCCTGCCCTCCCCCCATCTGCCGTTTAACGATGATGGAAGTTGCTGTCAGTGCGTGGCGACAGTAATAAACACTCTTCTTAATAACACAGGGTGTACCTCTTATTAAAATGAATGGACTCCCATGGCGCAGCCTGGGGCCCCACGGCTGGCAGCCAGTCAGGGACAGCAGCCTCAACTGGAACAGTTTATCTGCTGTAATTACTGGCAGGACAACACAGGGGGCTTCCAGGGCAGGCTGGGACTGGGGCCAGGCTCCACCAAGCTCAGCCACAGCCATACACTTTAGAGATATTCATACCTTCCCCCAGAGAGACTCCCAATTACCCAGCCCTTAAACCCAAGAGTACAGTCTCCCACATTCCAGGATTTCATACAAACCTACCTGTCCAGGGGCACACATCTACCACTGTACCCTCTCAGAGGGACTCATGCATGCCTCATGTGTAAAAGCAGCAAATGAAATATGGCCTGCAGAGGCTGCAGACACCACAGTGACATAGACGAAATAGGTTAAATGCAGAAACAGGGGCAGGTGCGGCTGGGGCGGGGGGTAAAGGCTGAGAGCCCAAAGAGCTACTCAGTAGCCTAACAAGCACAGGAGCAGGTGTTAGTGTCCTTGAGCCCAGGAAGACATGGTCCCTAGAGATCTCATGGGCTTGTGACCTCATAAAATGATGGGCAGTGAAGTGACCCCATAATATGCTCTGATGGCACCATGGCATTTAACAAAATTATAATTTATCATACAGTTACTTAGCCTGCTGAAGGACTATATGAAGCTGTGAGTAGGTGAACTAGTGGATTAATAAAAGGTCTTGCAGAGGAACATGCTAAAACCAGAGAGTCTCTCTGAGGAGTCACACTCATACATGCACACATATGTATATGCAAACACATGTGCACGTATGTGTACACACACACACACACACACACATTCTAATATGCACAGTGCATTCATGCAGATAGTCAAAGACAGGTATGCCTGCCTTCATCCCATGTGACAAATAGCTTTCCTGCCTGTCTTGATTGCAATACTGAAATAAACATGCTATCCTCATCTCTTGCAGGGGACCCAACACCTACCATCACAGACATAGCATCTGAAATAATGTTTTCCCTTAAAAAGCAAGGGGGTCCAACATGGTGATGCAGGGCTAGTAAAACCAACACTTCACAGCAGGGTTTCTCAACCTTCCTAACACTGTAACTCTTTAATACAGTTCCTCATGTTGCAGTGATCAACAACCATAAAATTATTTCATTGCTACTTCATAACTGTACTTTTGATATTGTCATGAATTGTAATGTAAATATCTGATATTGGACCCACAGGTTGAGAAGTGCTTCTCTGGAGCCTGAGGCAGGAGGATCATGAGTTTGAGGACAACATGGGCTAGTGAGACTCTGTGTCAATAAAAAAATTAATGAGGTAATTAATAAAATCAAGGAAAGGTTGTTTTGTGAGGACCTAAGAGAAATTGAGACAAAGGGACACAGCGGTCCCCAGTAGTCCTTCCTTCCTGTTTCATTCAGGCTCCTCAGCCAGCCCCTAGTGACACTGAGGCCACCGCTCCCTGCCTTCCACTGAGCCCAGGACAGATCTGTATTTGTTTACAGAGTCCTACACCCTTCCTAACCTCTCCATGGATGCTCTCTCATGAGATAGTGGCTTCCAACTCTATCCAAGGAGTCACAGAGAACAAGGGCTTCTGTTAAAGATGGCTAGTGATAAGCTGGTTATGGGACCAGTCCTAAGGATGACTCTTAGAGGGAACCCTACTTTGTAGCCATCAACTCTTTGTTACTTTGAATGAGGACAGTTTTGAAGACCAGTGTGGGCTATAGTTAGGAATCTTGTCTTTGTAGTATTCAGGATGGTGATGGTGATTAACAAGCAAGCTACTGTTGGAGTGCCTACTATAAGCCAGGCACCTGCTATTACCATCTGTATCTTTGTTACCAAACTTGTCATCTGCTGTGGAACAATCTTTTTGTACACTGTGAATATGTATTACTCTTAATGCTTAATAAAGAGCTGATTGACCAATAGCTAGGCAGGAAGAAGTTAGGTAGGACTTTTGAACAACAACAAAAAAAGAGTAGGGGAGGGGGGTAGAAGAAGGTGGAGTCACCAGGAGACACCAAAAGAGGCAAAATGAATATGCCGTGCTGAAGAAAGGTACCACCGTGTGGTAGAGAGTAGATAAGAAATGTGGGTTCATTTAAGCTCTAAGAGCTAGTTAGTAATAAGCCTAAGCTATTGACCGAGCATTTATAATTAATATTAAGTCTCTGTGTTGTTATTTGGGAGCTGGTGGTCCTAACGAAAAACTCCACCTACAGTCATCCCTAGACCCATGTCATCAGAATCACAATGAGCTTGTTAGTTATTCAAGCTCACCCAAAGCCACCTGAGTTAGAGTCTACACATTACTCCACTCCTGGGAGAGTGACAGGTGTGGGAAGGGTCACTTCTCTCTATCTGCCTCTACTACAACATTCCAGGAAGTGGAGGGTTTTTTGTCTTTTGTTTTTTTTTTCCCTTCAGTTCTTATAGATTAGGGGTCAGAGACCTCAAGACAAGGAGTCGATTACAGAGTCACACAGGTAGGAGGTGGTAGTGAGGATTTCAGGTCCTGAACAGCCTTGCTTCAAAACCCAAAGGAAGTGATGGGGTGGGGAGTGGGGGCGGTAAGAGCAGCTTCTCTCTAAGCTTTTGATTCTGGTTCTCTGGCCTCTCTTCCCTCAGGCTGCCCCAGAAGGATATCTAACGCTCCCTTGAGAGAGGGCAAGAATAGAGTGCTAGGAGTCCTTTCCACTTAGCAACTGGGGGCATTGCAGAGAGTGTGTCTGTACAGGACAGTCCCTGTGGGAGCACCAAGAGAATGGCTGCCTATAGTGTCCATGAGGATCCTGTCTTGTTGCACCTTTGAGGTTCTCATCTGGCCCCTGCTGTGGCCATAAGGAGCTGAGGGGCAGCCGGGAGCCCGCAGGGCCAGCCTGGCTCTCCATCTGCCCAGGGACAGGGAAGTCACCAGCCCCTCCTTCAAGAAGCCTCGGGGCTGGGCTTGCTCTCCACCAGCTGCATCTCTGCCTGTGGTGCCAGCCCACAACGTGTCTCATTCTGAATCCTTCAATCTTCCCCATTAACTGAGATTGCAGGTTCAGAGCACAAACATCGCCGCCTGTCACTGCCGCAGCACGTCAGCCATCAGCGGGGAATGGTCTCGTCTCCTTCAATCCATCATGCGGGGTTTCTAAGACTCACTTTAAGACTCCTCGGTGGGCCCTTCCCCCATCCAGGCCCATGGGATCTGCAGCTTCTCTAGGTAGCAGCAGTGTTTGGGGAGGGAAGAGGAAGTGAAAAGGAAGGACTGGTAACTGAAGGGAAAGGCTGTGGCTGCATACTAGGGGAACAACAACTCAGAGGCTATGCCCAGCAGCGTCCTCAGAGCCCAGGCTGGACCAAGGAGTATTCCATGTGATATTCCAGAGGAATATGGGGCTAAGGACCATCCTACTTACTTCATGGCTGAGATTTATGCTGGAGTTACCCATGAAGCTCTTGAGTCTACCACTGACCACTCTGACTCAGTACCTCTGGGGTAGGACCTGGGATTCTGCATGTTTAACAAGACTGCTCCATGGGATTTTAGGGCCATTGGTCCTGGAACCCCAACGTTGAGAAACTCTGTAAACAGCACTGTATCAGGGAGGTGAGGCTAGGCTGTGCTTCTATAACAAATGGCCCCCAAGTCGCATGGTTTGAAACAATGGCAGCCTAATGGGAAGCCTTTAGATCATTGGGCACCATGACCTTTAAGGGAACTAGAAGAAACACCCCCTTTAGTTCTTTGGTTGTTAGTGAACATTTTATTCTGTCACAGGCACCTGCCAGGACAGTACACTACCTCAGGCCAATCAACTGTGACTAGAACCTATGGGACCATGACCCAAACAACCCTATGCTCTTGGTAAGTTGACTGCCTCGGGTTATTCGTTACAGCAATGGAAAGCTAACATACTAGCAAAGAGAGGAACTGGGTGTGGTGGATAGCCTGCCAGAGTGCCAAGCCAAAGGTAGGGTGAGGAAAGCAGAGCCCTCTGCAGGCCAGCCAGAAAACAGCAGTGCTGGCTGGAAAGCCTCCACCTTCACAGCTTACTGTCAGTCTCCTGGGTAAATTCATATGCAAAGTTTGTTATTGATTCTTGCTCCAGTCAAATTATTTATAAATGTTTATTAACTTCTATTATTATATTATATTCACGGAGTTTTCAGAGAAGCTAATGGAATAGCCTGAAGTCACACAGCTGCTCATAGGGAATGACTGAGTTTGTTTAGTACCTAGGAGCTCAGGGGCTTAGTCTCAGGCCTAGGCAGGACAGGT
Source organism: Cricetulus griseus (assembly GCF_003668045.3). Lineage (NCBI taxonomy): Eukaryota > Metazoa > Chordata > Mammalia > Rodentia > Cricetidae > Cricetulus > Cricetulus griseus. The sequence goes on from NC_048598.1 coordinate 117,618,719, forward strand.
GAGCCCAGGGAACCTTGGGAATCACAGGAGAGAATAAGGTGAGATTCAGGCAAGGCAGTGAATGGGGTGGAGTCAATAACTAAGCCAACTAAAGGGTGATTATAGTTGTGATAGAATCCTGAGGGGATAATCAGGGAGAGAAGGAAAAGGGGGGCCAGGCTGGTGATGGCAGGTGACTAGTTAGAGTGGGAGGTGAGAGACCAACCCCCACCCCCAGGAAGTGACTTTGAGCTTCAAATAACAGTGCTCATGAAGATCTGGAACAGTTTATTCAGTTCAACAGAGATGCAAAGGCCCTGTGGCAAGAAAGGGCCTGGAAGCCACAGGAAGTGGTCAGTGGGATGGGGGTAGAGAGTTCTGAATGAAGCCATCCCTCAGAGAGAAGTGAGTTGCTCTAACATAGGCCACCCCAAGTCAGGCTGAGGACCTAGGGAGTAGGAATTGGGGTCTCCTCTTACCTTAAAACCCAACTCCCTTCCCCATGGCTTAGGGTAAAACAGAACGCGTGATACAGAACTTCAGGGCTGACCATCCCCACCCGCATCTAGGCAAGCTCAGATCCTCCACTGGGCTGAGTGCCTCAAAGACACTGAGACAGGGTGGGCTGTCACCGACAGACACGGGAGGGGGTTGGGGACCTCATTCTGTCTTCCTGAGGACATCACAGGAACAGTGGCCTCTAGTGATAAACTCCCTGAGGGAGCTGGCACAGAAAGGCCACAACAAGGTGGGACATAGCCTTGTGGGAGCAAGGGAATGGTGGGTGAGGGGCAGCAAGGTGACTCGAGGGCTGGAACACTCAGCTGGGGTCAGGAGGTCAGGCTTCCCTTTGAGTTGTCTGGGTTAGCAGGGCACTAAAATGATGGAGTCTCAGATTTCCTTCTGAATGCCCTTGGAGTCTCTCAAGTCCCATGTATGAGTTGAGGAGAAGGCACGGGCAGTGCTAGAGAAGGTTGCAGCAAAAATTTGAGCAAAAAAAAAAAAAAAAAAAAAAAAAAAAAAAGGGTCCTGTCTAAAGCCCACTGTCCTTTGTGCAAGGTCCTTCTCTGGGGACCAGCACTTCTGGGAAGCTAGGAGCTCCCAGGGCATAGTCTGCCTTGGTGTGCTGGTTGGAAACTCCTTTCTAGGAGGCAGGTCATCCAGGGTACATGAGCTGGATCACCCAGCACACACACAACCTCCTGTCTTTTGCTTCTGCAGAGCCCACATCTCTGGGAATAAGGCGGGGGGGGGCGGGGGGGGGGAAGGTGGGCGGCAGCAGGTGGATAGTGATGAGCTCAGATTCTCCCACAGGCTCCAGAATCATCCCCTCTTGCACCTCAGCCTCCACAATAGAAGACCTTTACAGTTGAAATGAATACACTAGGTCCATTGAGGGGGTCAGCACCTAATGCAGGCTTCCCTACACTATCCAGCTTCAAAGGGAATGCCCCTAATGATGGCCTTAACTGGAGGTGGTACCATTCCATGAGCCGGGGTCCTGGGATGAAAAAAGAAAATAGGAACCTGTGAGGGCTATTCTTGGTTGGCAACTTGACTATGTCTGGAATGAACTATAATCTAGAAATGGAGAGCACACCTGTGAGAGATTTTTTACTCAGTGACTTAGTTAGGGTTTTCATTGCTGTGAAGAGACACCATGACCACGGCAACTCTTATAAGGAAAACACTTCATTGGGGTGGGGGGGGGCCCACTTACAGTTTCAGAGGTTCAGTCCATTATCATCATGGTGGGGAGCATGGTGGCGTGCAGGCAGACGTGGCACTGGAGATCCTACATCTTGCAGGCAACAGGAAGTTGATTGAGAAACTGAGCAGTGTCCTGAGATTAGGAAACCTCAAAGCTGGCTCCCACACTGACAACTGGAGGTCACACCCACTCCAACAAAGCCACACCTCCTAATAGTGCAACTCCCGATGAGATTATGGGGGCAATTACATTCAAACTACCACACTTGGTTTGAAATGGGTGGATCCACTTCTAGTCTAGTTGAGGTAGGAAAACACACACCTTTGATCTGGATCTTGAGGCAGGAAGACACATGGCTTTAACTGAAATCTCGAGGGGGAAGACAGACCTTTAATCTGGGCCACACCTTCTGCAGAAAGCCTATCTAAGAACGTGGAAAATGAAAACTTCACTTCCTACCTGCTTGCTCTCACCTTGCTAGCATCCGTTTCTTTACCAGCATTAGAGCCTAATTCTTTGGATTCCAGTGTCTACTGAAGTCCAGCTGAGACGGCCAGACTCACAGACTGAGCAACGTCTGGATTCTTGGACTTTGCATTCATAGCCAACCATTATTGGATTGGTTAGACCATAGTGTGTAAGACATTTTAATAAATCCCCTTCCTATGTACATAGAATGAGAAATTCATTCTATAAGTTCTGCTCCTCTAGAGAACCCTGGTGAATACAGAAACTAAGCACCTCTTTGCTTGACTTTCAACACAATGTGCCCCCCACCACCCCAACTTCCTCACCATGATGGACCATGAACCCAAATTAATGTCAGAGTATTTTGTCCCAACAGCATGCAAAGTAGCTGATACACAGGCTCTGCCCACTTTCACGCACAAGCTGGGCAGGCTGCAGCTCTCAGGAACAAAGGGAGGGGCTACACTTTGGAAGACAGTCAGCACTGTTGAGGCACGGATGCTTCTGCTGTCCGGATACCTGAGAAGGGAATGGGGGAGAAACTTTGGGGGAGGTGTTCATGAGAGACCTTCCTTCCATTCCTAGGGACTGGAATTTCTGGTGTCTTAGTTAGGGTTTCTGTTATTGTGAAGAGACACCATGACCACAGCAACTCTTATAAAGGAAAACATTTAATTGGGGCTGACTTAGAATTTATTCCATGACAATTCATTGTCATGGTGGGACGTATGACAGCACACAGGCAGACATGGTGCTGGAGAAGTAGCTGAGAGTTCTACATCCTGATCAGCAGGCATCTGAGAGAGAGAGAGGGAGCAATGATGGGTCTAGCTTGAGCACTTGAAACCTCAAAGTCCACCCCCAAGTGACACACTTCCTCCAACAAGGCCATACCTCCTAATAGTGACATTCCCTATGAGCCTGTGGGGGCCATTATCATTCAAACCACCACATTCTGGGAATGTCCTTGGGATTCCTAGAGAAAGGTGAGTGTGTGTAAGAGACATTCTGACCTGGGGGTGGCTGGGCACTTTCCTTTGCACTCCTGTCCCTCTGCTAGGATGTGTACAGCCTTGAGCCCCTCCACGAGGCTAGAAGTGACCACAGCATACACTTAACTCTGGTTCTAATTCCCATAATCTTCCAGAATGGTAGTTATGACTCCCAGCCTTTCCCAAAGCTGTCCCTCTTGGAATGACAGGAAGCACTCAGAAGAAGAGTGTTGGCTTCAGCTGTGCTTGGGGAGGAAGCTGAGGAGCGGTGATGAGATTCTCAGCATCTCTTGATGAGACTTGAAGAGACACACAAGGCTATCCTCGAGATTTCTGGGTGGGAAACCTCTTCCTCTACAACTACTGACCTCAAGGATGGAGGCAGCTCAGTCCACGGTGGGATAGAAATAGAAGTCATGGGAGGGAGAAAAAGTACATGCTGAACGCCTTTGGCCAGCTGAGAGGCAAGGGTTCCAGCACCAATGACAACGTTTGCTGTGAAAACTACCAACACAGAGACAGTATCCCTTTCCTATGTTCACATGGCAATGAACCTGGCTGACTGCTGATGACCTTGGTAGGGCCTCATTGCTCACCTAGACATTTCTGTGACTCTCACAAACAAGGCTATTAACTTTATTTACAATGAAGCTATCCTATCCTTCTGCATTCTTGTGACCTACAGTTCTACCTTACCCACAGTAATTCTGTCAGGTTCTCCTCAGGGATCACTTGTGAGCTCATCCAATTTCTTAGTAATGCTTTGAAAACAGTAACTTCAATAATCAGCAAAATCCATATGTAGATGTATATATGTGTGTATATATATCATGCATTCATATGTATACGTGTGCATGTGAGTATGTGTGCATGCGCGTGTTCATGCATGCATGTGAGTGTGTGTGTGTCGATAAGGAAGGAGTTCCTTCTTTGAGAAACCCACACCTGTAACCTAGGGTATGGGCGTGTCTTTCTTCCTCAACCTTCCTCTCTCTCTTAACCCTTGTACTTAAGCTCTATATTAAAGTCTCCAATGAACTCCAGCTGTGCTTCATTAATTTTGTCCTGAAACTCTTCCTCGTCCAAACCAGGAATCCTGGATTTGCCTGATTGAAGTTTCTGAAAAGAACTCTTCAAGCACTGTAGGTAAAAGCAAGCTATGTCTCCATTTTGCCACCACTGACAGCCCATGCCCAGACTGGAGACCACAGCCATCCTTCACGTCACTCCTGCAATGAATTAGTACCAACCGGTGACCTTCTAGGTGTGGGGCAAGAAAGCAAACAAAATAGACACAAGTCCCTGCTCTACCGAGGATGTGACTCAAGTTTGGGAGTCAGGCACTAAAGGAGAGTAAGCAAGGGAATCCGGAGTAACAATAGTGTTCTGCAGAACATTAAATGCGATGAAGTAACAGTGATTGACAGGGGACTGCTTTAGCTCTAGTCATCAAGGCATCTAAGTGAAAAGGAGCTTACTTTAGGAAAATCAAGGAAGAACATTCCTGATAATGGGGTGAGCCAGTGCAGGGGCCCTAAGGTGGGAAGGTACTTGGGATGTTTGCCTTTGTTGTATGCCCATTTTGAGCTAGACAGGTGACACCTTACTCGATGCTCATAGCAACCCTTTGGAGCATGGGTTTCACTGATAGCAAGAGGGAGATGTGAAAACGTCATTCAAGGTCACCTAACTGCCAGATTGCACAGTTGAGATTCAAACACAGATTTGAGGCTGTCACTCCAGCTTGGATGTCATCTGAAAGATCAAGGTGGGTGACATGAGTTGGGCCTAGAGTGAGCATAGGGCTGAGGCCCAAACATAGAAGCCCCACTTCCAAAGGGGAAACAGAGAAGGGAGAAAGGGCAGGCTCTGAGGGTAGGCAGGCACAGAGGTGTTGCCATGGAAACCAGAAGGGAGGTTGCTCCAGGGAGAAGGTATAGCTCTATGGTCATCTAGATGTAATTTTGGGAAGAAGCCAAGGAAGGCTTGGCACAAGGGTGAGGGCCACCAATAACCTAAAAGGGGTCATTTTCAGTGAATGGAGGGACAGACACCCTGTGGTGATTTGAAAGAAAATGGCCCCCCAAAGGGAGTGGCCCTATTAGGAGGAGTGCCCTTGTTGGAGTAGGAGTGATCTATTGGAGGAAGTGTGTCACTGTGGAGGCAAACTTTCAGATCTCATATATACTCAAGCCACACTCAGTGAGACAGTCTACTTCCTCTTGCCTGCATACCAACATGTAGCTGCTGTATGTCAGCCTGCATGCCACCATGTTTCACCATGATGATGATAGACTAAACCTCTGAAACAGTAAGCCAGCCCCAATTAAATGTTTTCCTTTCTAAGAGTCACCATGGTCGTGGTGTCTCTTCACAGCAATAGAAACACCGACTAAGAAACACCCATGGGGGTAGACAGTGTGAGTGGTGGACCAATGCAGCGGGCAAACCTCCCTGGCCCTGAGTGTAGGAACAGAGTACTAGACTCCAAAACCCCCATGCGCAGCTGCCCTGTGACTTTGAACAAGGCATCTAACTTGTCCAAGCCTTGGTTTCCTCATCCGTAAAGTGGAAATGACCCAAATGTTTCCTGCTACAACAGTGAGGAATCAGGAGAAGTGGAAGGCCTGACAACCACAGTGCTCTGAAGACAGGCGGCACTTTCAGAGGCACGATGGCTTCCCCTGGGTGCCAGTCAGGACTCACTACCCTCCCTTTTTGTCTGCTTTAACCATCTGTCTCTCCGAGCTGAAATCTGTTCTGCTGACCCCTAGCAGACTAGAGCCCTCCCCTGCTCTCAGTCCTGCCACAGCCTTTCCTTCCCAAGCCCACCTTGGCTCTGGGGGGCTCAGTTGAATATGCAAATATCTCCCTAACCAGCTGGTGTCTGCCTCTCTGAAACACATGTTCCAAGTCCCTCTGCCTCACCAGGAATGATACCAGAACCCTTTGCTCCAAGGCTCAGAGTAGATGGATTACAGAGCAAGGAGCAGCACAGCTAGCAGATGGGGAAGGGCTGTGAGACAGACAGGACCGAGGGGTAGGAGAGGAGCAGGTGATGGGCCAGGAGCAGGCCAGGCACAGATGAGGGGATGAGAATGTCGGGTGTGTGACCATACACTGTCTGCAAAAATCATTCATTGGTCCAGACTGATCTGTCTTTGGGGCTTTTTGGTAAAATGTTGAACTCCCCGTGTCTCTGCCATCCTATATTGGGTTTGCAAAATGAACCTTACATACATTGATTTTCCTATTTCTATCTCTATCTCTCCATTACTCTATCTGGCAAGATACCTAAGTCCCCTAAACACACACACACACACACACACACACACACAGAGAGAGAGAGAGAGAGAGAGAGAGAGAGAGAGAGAGAGAGAGAATGTATAAAAGGCTCTCTCACATTGTGTGTGTGTGTGTGTGTGTGTGTGTGTGTGTGTGTGTGTATGTGTAAAAAGGACTTACATATTCACCCTGCATCTGAAGAAATCATGGTCTCCCCGCCCCCAAGTTCAGGCAAAATCCTTGGCCAGCCCTCCCATGAGGGGATCTGCTATGCTATATATTGCTTGTGATCTTCAGGACTGTTCCTACACAGTTTTCAGTGCTGTCCTGCAAGCTCTAATATCCATAGGAGTGGCTGTTACACAGTTTGTCTTTTGCAGCTTTTGTTTGTTTGTTTGTTTGTTTTGGGCTCTGGGTTGTTTTTGTGGGATGCCAGCCCACTCACTTGCTCCTCGCTATTTCATTATTTTCATAGCCCTTCCAAACCCAGGACAGAGTCACTTTACCTGTGACCTTGACATTCTGGTCCCTCCAGTACCCCCTTTACTGTCTCAGGGTTTGGGAGCAAGAATTTGGCACAGAATCCCAGTTGAAGATCCATGGCCTTTTTCAGCAGCTGATGGGACTGTGAAACCTCAAGTTGGAGGTTCAGGGGTGAGGCAGGACCCCTAAGCCTGGAAAAATGAGCTGGCTAGAATAGGGGCATCACCCAGGGATGGGGCACTTGCCTAGTGTGTGTGAGGCACTGGGTTCCATCCTCAGCACCATCCAAAGGTAAAACTATATATTACATAAAATACATAACATATAAAATTATATATATATATATATACATATACATATACATACATATAATGCTATCATCTTCTCACACTCAGCACACACTGAGGCAGATAACAGGTAACATTCCTAGCCCTGTGAGAGCATTTACTCACTGAATGCTCACCCAGTCCCAATGGGTAGATACTATGATGAGTGCCGTTTTCTGAATGAGAAAACCAGTCACCATGCCTCCAGAATCAGGACTGGAACCTGTTTTAAATCCAACACATGGCCCCATGAGACAACCTGAGTTCCAACTGTGGCACCAACACGTCAGCCAGGTGGTCACATGGACCCTCTGGACCCCCAGTGTCTTGTGTGTTCTGCGGGCCATGAGTCCCCAAGCATGAAGACCTGGTAAGGATGCTCTTTGAGGCTCAGGCACAGATAAGGACAGAGCACAATAAAGACAGCAAAGTCCTGCTTCCTGTCCCCAGCAGACTGCCCAGCACCAGACAGGGGAGAGGATGAGGCTGAGCAGGGGCCAGGCCCAGGGGCATCCTTGGGCAACCACAGGCCTTCCTCTGCTCATTTGGAAAGAGGATGTGTGGAAAAGTGGGAAAGAAGGGTATCTAAGATCTCTTCCATCCCTGAACTGCAGGGTTTGGATGCACAAGTTGGCAAATGTACTCAGAAAGTGTTCATTAGAGGTATCAAGGACCACACAGTCCTTGTCACAAGACTGCCACTGCAGCAGGAAAACAGATAGACAGTCAGTAACCAAATGAGCATGGCTGTGTGCATGAACACTGACATTTGCTTCATATAATGCTCACGTGTCATGAAATGTTTTTCTTTTTAGTTCTTCCTTTACACATTTAAAAATGTGAAATTCTTTCTCATTTCAGACATCACATTACAATATGCCGGAGGCCTGATCTTGTCTGTGTCATTTGCCAGCCTCTATTCTAGGAAGAACTGCCTGGATAAGGGGGTATAGATAGAAGTCTTGGGTTTGAATTACAGCTCTGCTACTTTTTTGGCTATGCAACTGCGAGTAACCCCTTCACCTTTGTCTCCCTGTTACCTGCTCTCTACAGTGAGAACAAGTAATAGGGACCACTATCCGCCGGCCCCCTCCCCACGCCGCCCACTGACAGCATGGAGGTACTAAAATGAGAAGATTTGAGAATATCACAGCCCCTCTCAGGAATGTAAGCAGGTCTGTGCCTGCTTCTCCTGTCCTTCAAAGCCCTCCTGGGCGGCAAAGTCCAGGGTGATGTTTGTCTTCTGTCTTCTCTTTGCTGCTACACTCCCTCCTCTGCCTCCCACACCTGCTCTTTGGATGGTCCAAAACATCCACATAAGTGGTCAGGTGTTCTTTGCCGGGGGCCCAGGGATCCCGTGCCCACAGGCCTTCTCAGAGAGGACTGGGTCCCCTTTTAGCCTGCAGGCAGGAGAAGCTCCCACCGCTTGCTGGGGAAGTCCAGACATAGGGAGGGTCATTGCTCACACCCCTTTGTCCATTGCCCAGGCAGTTGGTTGTTCTAAAACTTATATTAGAGGACTTGTGTGTGTGTGTGTGTGTGTGTGTGTGTGTGTGTGATCAATGGAAACAGAGAAAGAATATTTTCTTTAAAAAGTTTTGTAGTGCCTAGGCCCATCCCCATGGCCCAAGGGATATGACAGATTCTGAAGACCTCCTATGGAAGGCCTCACCCTCCCTGGGGAGCAGAAAAGGTATGTGATAGGTAGGCTTTTAGTTAGGGAGAGGGTGGTAGGGGAGGACGGGAGGGAGAGGGAACCGGGATTGACATGTAAAACAATCTTGTTTCCAATTCAAATAAAAAAATGAAAAAAAAGTTTGTAGTACTATTGTGGATGGGAATTTTTGTTTTGTTTTTTCAAGATAGGGTTTCTCTGCATAGCCCTGGCTGTTGTGTGTTGTTTTATATGTTTGAGTGAGGACATTTGTATGTGTACACACACACACACACACACACACACACACACACACACACAGAGGGGGGGGGCGGACTGTGGAGGTCAGAGAGCAGCTTTTGGGAGTCAGTTTTCTCCTTCCACCTTGTTGACGAAGGCTCTCTCTCTGTTTCTTCTGGAACTCCAGGCTTGCCTTAGGAGTGTTCAGATTACTGGCATGCCACCACATCCAGCTTTTTATGTATGCTCCAGAAATTGAAATCAGTTTGCTAGGCTTATGTAACAAGCCCTTTTATCTATTAAACTGTCTTGCCTGCCCTGGGAAAAGGATTTTGACAGTGAGGGGAAGAGATGGAGACTGGGCACCACTGAGTATCCAAGCCTAGAGACTGGTGACGATAGCTTTGAGTCTTGGAGAGGTTATGTGTGGGCAAAACCCAGCCTGCATGGTCCCTTCCTCCAGCCCGCCTGAGAAGGAAGCATCTGGAGCTCCTATCTGGTGCTTTTGGAGCACATCTCTCCAGGGGAGGGAAGGGACCTGCAGGCAAGGACCACCCAGGCCAGCATCTCCCTGCCCAGCCATAATGAAGTACCACAGATGGTTCTGCTTATGCAACAGAAACTTATTTTCTCACAGGTCTGTAAGCTAGAAGTTCAAGATCAAGCTGTTGACAGTTTTGAATTCTCCAGAGGCCTGTGTCTGGGTTTGCAGATGGCCATCTTCTTGCTGTCCTCATATGGCCTTTCCTTTGGCAACACTCCCTTGGTGTTTCTTTTTGTCCCTAAATTGCCTCCTCTTATAAGGACAAGCACTCACACAGAGTAGCCCACCTCTGTGACCTTATTTTAAACTAACCATCTCTTAAAGTCCCGGAGGTATTAGAGGTATCCCCAGTAACACTCCTGGGTATGAGGGCGGGGTGGGGGTGGTGGGGGCTGTGGCTTCAACACAGGAATTCTGAGGGAACAGAGTTCAGCCCTTAGCTCCATGGATCCACTCTGAGCCTGAGCTTGTCACAGCTAACTGAAGCCCACCTTGATGATATACCAATGCTGGGAGCCCTGAATATCTTCATTCCCAAATACTCTTTAATGACACCAAGTGTAAGCAATTTTAGAGGATGGAAGGCTAGTCTGGGATACGCAGAGCTTACCTTTGTCTCAGTTTGGTTTGGTTTTCAGAGACAGAGTTCTTGCTGTATGCAGCTCAGCCTGACCTTGAAGTCACTATTTAGTCAAGCCTGGCCTCGAAGTCAGGGCAATCCTCCTGGCTCAGACTGGAGCGACAGTGCTGGAATTACAGGTGTGTGCCCCCGTGTCAGACACTGATGTTGTTGAAGGACCACAAACCCACAGGCAGTAAGTTGTGCTACATCTCACTAGCTACCACGCTGATGGGCAGCCCCCTGCCCCACTCCACAGCTGGTGTGAGTGACAGGTACAATAACGAGAAAGCCACTGCAGCCTGTGGTAGTCCCAGCCTGTCCCACCTCCCAGCGGCTCTTGCAGCTCATGCAGTCACTTTTAGTCCACATGGAGTACGGTGAAGGTGAGTGGGGATGCAGAGTGTAGGAGGTGACGCCACCCAACAGGGAAGGTGGCCCACAAAGCCTTCTAGCCGAGCTCATGTGCCCCGGCTGGCCCAGTGTGGAGCGAACTTTCTCTTAGCAGAGACTCCCCCAGCCCCTCCTCACCTCTTTGGCTGCTTCTGCCAGACTTAATTCTTCCCTCCCCAGCAGCCAGGCAGGGTGGCTGGCAGGTTGGGAGCTGGCTTTGTGTATCCCTCCTGGTACGATTATTAAACGCAAATTACAAAAGACGTGACCCAAACGATCTTTATTTCTTCTTTCAACAAGGGTTGCCTGCAGGGCCCTGATTCCAAATTCCGTTTCAATTATCTCGGCCATTTCCCACACAAAGCGGCTGGTGTTTGTAATTGCCAGTGAGGAAAGAGGCTGGGAGAGGAAGTCAAGGGGCTCTGACTCATGGTGTCTGCCTCTCCAGTCTGAACTTGCACTTGTAGCCATCAAAGCACCACACTCCGCTGTATCACCGAGGGACAGATGCTGGCAAAGAGTAGATGACAAGAGCCCCGAGCTCCACATCCATGTGAAGATCTAGGACTCTCTACCTCGCTCTCTCTGCTTCTCTAAGTGTAGGTACCCGGATGGCTGCTCCAGAGAGTTCAGAAACACAGGCTATGAGGAGGCAGAGCTATATGATCTCTACCTTGTCCTTGCGCTGTGGGACCTAATGGGAGGTTCTTCAGTGATCTAGGGAGGAAGCCAGTGTGCACGTACCTGTCAGCTTTTCCCAATGGCCTGGACCCCATAGCACTGGATTATTAACATTGAGAGTTGACCTGACATCTTACTTCTTGTTGTGTCCAGACTGGTGTCACCCACATGGGAAGTGGGATGAAAGTCCAGGCTTTATAACCCCAGGGTGGGAGGGGTACTGTCTGTCTGTCCTACTCTACTCTCAGGACAGCTGACTTTGAGCAAGTATACAACCTTGTTGAGCCTTCATCGGGGGCCATCATCTGTGACATTGAGGCACTTGTATTTTACCCTCATAGGGATGCTGAGACTACTCAATTAAATTCAGTGTGAAGCCTCTGCATAGTGCCTGGCACACAGTAGGTATGTCATAAATGCTAGCTGCTGGAGTTATAGCCCACCAAATTAAGCAGGCTAAAGCCAAGGTATAAACGGCTCTGTAGTTCACCCCCACCACCCTTTAGGCATCCAGGATCCCCAAGGAGGGTCTCCAGGGCTTCCCAGATTCAGAGTCAGTGGCCCCACCAAGGGACCCTGGGCAACAGGCCCAGGCCCAGATGGGCTAGCACGAAGGGCGATTTACAGCCCCGCTTAGCCAGAGCCGGGTGAGCCATTTGTCACGCCAAGCCCGGGCACCTTGTTCTACCTGTGTTGAGTGTGTTTTATTGGTGTTGAGCAGAGTGAGGCCAGAGCAGAGTCGGGGATAGGAAACCCACTCAAGTGAAAAATGAGGAAAGCCAAATGGGACTGAGTGGAGCTAGAGGAGAGGCAGCGGGAAGGCGGCGAGGAGTGATTAGAAAACACAAGACAGATGTGTGCATCAGATCTGGGGTTCCCAGAAAGAGGGGCACACGGCACCTCCTGGGCTGTCACACACCTCAAGGGAAGACATCCGGGCAGGAGCAGTGGGTTCCAGTCCGGATGGGTCCTGGAGCCTACAGGCTGTGGACTCCAAAGACGGTTTTAAATAGGAAAGCAAACCCAATTTCTCAGTCCTGCTCCCCAGCCCACCCAGGAAAAAGAGAGGCCCTGGCTGTTCTGTTTAGGATTCCTTAGGCTTGCTTCAACAACCCTCAGCACAGAAGTTTCAAGTCCAAAATCCTGAGATGAGACTCTGGGGGTAAGGTAGATTTTGAGATCTCCCTTTTAGGAACAAGAAAATAAAGAACAGGAGAGAGAGGGAGGCCGGGGGAGAGGCAGAGAGAAAGGGAGAGAGGCAGATAGAGAGATAGACACTGGGCTTTGTGCCTGCAACAAGCCACTAAAGGTGCATTTTTAATTAAATTTATACAAAATGTGTCAGTTTTATCTCTAGGTTTCAAACCTGACTCTGTGCTATCAAAGGGAAGTATTGATCTCCATTGCCCCGGAGCTACCTGACTGAATTAAACAGAATAAATAGGAGGAGGAGGACGGAAGGGTTCAGAAACAACTGCAGAGAGGCAAAGCTAATGGCCCCACCATCATTTGCTGCAATTAAAACACAAAACCATTTAGAGGGACTGTCAACACCTTGAAGTCAGAAAACTCCACACAAAAGCTCTAAACAGCTCCCAGGCAAAACATTTTAATTGCTATGAATGCTTCCATCTTTGGCTGGCGCTTGGGTATCTGTGCATTTTGCTGCAATACCCTGGTGCACATACTCTACTCCATCCACTATACCCACCAGCATCAGCCCCTCCCCCAGGATCCCTTGTCCTTTGTATCCAGAGCCCCATGGAAGCAGGGTTTCCTAGCCGCAGACACATCTGGTTTTCTCATTCACTAGAGATGAGGCAAGCTACTGGGCCTCCCTCTGCTGTGGTTTCCTCATCTATAGAAAGGAGGTAATAACACACCCCTCGTAGAGTTGTTGCAAGGAGGAATCAATCTATTCAAGAGTTTGGTACAAGGCTTGGGGCAGAATGAATGCACAATAAATGGGAGAAGCAGGAAGTGAGTGCCCACCCAACTTCTGATGCTATCCCGAAGGTGGGGGACTTCCTGTGAATGCCTGAACGGGGCCTGTCCCTAGGCTGTGCCAGCAACTGCTTTTCGGGTCTAATCAATCATGCCCTCCAATTTGTGGCACTTCTCCCATAAGCCTCTGAATTATGAATCTGAGCCTCTGACCTCCCATTTTGTCTCATATGGCATTAGAAATGGATGTGCCAATCACCCTAGGGTCTGCAGAGGAGGGACAATCTGCCAAGGTGATAGTCTATGCTGGTGACTCTCTTGCTATTGCTCAAAAACTCACCTTGAAGTCCACTTGTTGGCATTTGTCCTATATAGGTGCTAGAGTCACACACAGAAGACACCACCCTTGGTTTCATGCTCTGTGATTCCAGTCTGAAGAATCTTAGCCTTATTTTATTTTATTTTATTTTATTTTATTTTATTTTATTTTTGACTAGCATCTCACTCTATGCAGCCCAGGCTGGGACTCATTGCCCTGCACTCATACCTGTTGAGAGGTGAATGCCCAGACTAGAGGACCATCACTCCAAGGCCTAGCAGGAGAGATGCTATTCCCCTCTCCACCTGGGAGCAGTCGGCTGACCAGCACTGCTTAATTAAATGGGGAAAAGATCAGGTCAATGCTAGATAAGCAGGCAGGGCTAGAACGGACAGAAAGAATGGGCAAGGGAGAGCTGTCAGCACCCTGGCTTGTGGAGCCTGATCATTAATAATGATAAGCAGGAGAACGGGAATAATAAAGAACTAATGAACTGGCCCTGAAAGTGACAGGAGATGGAATCTGATAGACGGCACCCCCCCCCAGGTGCCCAGAGTCCCAGAGGGTTATGGGAGAGAGGTGCAGAGAGTGAGGGCTCCCTGGGCCACCTGCTCTCAGAAAGCTGATTTGTCCAAAGGCTTAATTAGCCCCCACACACTCTTTCCAAAATGCACATTCCCAGATCCCACCCCAGAGATTCCCTAGGTGTCCAGTGGAGGCCAGGCACCTGCATTTTGTAAGCAGAAAAGGTAGGTGGTCTGTGAACTATGCCAGTCAGGGTATTCAACTTGGAGCTGGGGCCCTATTTCATGTCTCAATCATTCTAACAGTATGTGTGGCAGCCGCTGCCAAATGACGGAGAGTGGCAGAGTGGGGAGGGACAAACCCGAGCCTTTCACAGGCTCAGCAGAGCCAGGCAAGGCCACCTGTGTGCAGGAAGGAAGCAAGCATCAGAGCCATCCTACCCTGTCCTGTTCTGGGCACTGGCATTGGCGCTGACAGACACAAACATTGTCATCTCCTCTAATCAGAGGTCACCAACTCAAAATGTCCCTGAAACATGTGAGAAAGGGTGAGGGAGACCCTGGAGGGGACTTATGAGCCCAGCAAGGCCCATGTGGCCTCTTGTAGTTAGTGCTTCCAGAAGTAACTCTGTGTGGCTGGGTCTTTCCAGGAGGCCGTACTGTGAGCCAGTGGTTTGCAATCTCTGCCTCCAACAGAGCTGCTCAATTCTGGTTTTGAGAAGCAGTTTGTTCTGTGCCTATCCACCATCTTTCTTGTACCCAGTCTCTAGGAGCCTGTATATTTAGGGAGTTACGACATGGGTGGTCAGTGCCCACAGTAACCCTGCCTCCAAGTGTTGGTGTTTTCCTCTACATGCTAAGAAGACATGTTAAGCAGCCACTTACAGCAGATCATAAGAAAGCCTGATGTCCTTGGCTCTAAGGCAGGGCTCCTCTCTGCATCCAGTGCTCCCATTAAGTGGAGCCAATAGGCAGAGGCTGCAAGGAGCAGAGCCACCCAGCGTTGGCCAAGTATGACCTACATATATGGCCATGTATCACTCACCAAAGGAGAGCCTGGAGGAGAACAGAACCTCACCACAACCTGTCAGGAGGAAGGACGAACAGAACACTGATAGGTACATGCCACAGGCTGCTACTCTACCCATCTGGAACTCCATTAGAATGGACTGAGGAAGGCGGTGGGCTCAAGCCTCAGCTACCTGATGCTCAGAAGTGAGCATGGCTGGAAATACATCTTGCCACCAAGGGAGCTGAGTGACATGATGGTCACAGGGCATGTCGCATGGTAACCGGCAAATGCTTTGGAAATCCCGGTTCTTTGTGTGACTGGAGGTCAGTTACATGAACATGGGTGCGCAGCTACCAAGGGCACTGCAGGATCCTTGCCCTTAGTCTTAACCATGAAGGGAGCTGTCTAATGGAGCACCTGGGCACAAGGCACTCTTTGGGTGTTTGTTAAAAACCACTGGCCGTGGGGGCTGGGAGATAGCTCTGTGGCAGAATGATTGCCTCTCATACACCAAGCTTTGGTGTACCCCTAGCACCACAAAAAAAAAGAGGTCTGGTGTGCACACCTAGAATCCTAGCACTTGGGAGGGAAAGGTGGGAGGACCAAGAGTTCAAGATCGCCCCTGAGGACATAGTGAATTGAGGCCAGTCTAGGTTACATGACACCCTTGAGACAGAGAGAAAGAGGCAGAGAGACAGAGACAGAGAGAGGGGGCATATACAGAGGAAAACAAGTAAACAAGTGCCAAAGCCTCACAGGGATGTCCATCTTCAGTTTTCTTTCTAAGGCCAAACACAGCACCCTTTGTACCCCTAGAGGCTACCTGGTCTAGCTCTGCAAGCCGTGGCTCCTGTCTCTAGCATGTACCTCCATGTTCTTGCTGATATGACCTCACCACCTGCTCCTGTCCACCCCCCAATCCCCTGCTCTGGAAAAACACTCCAGAGAGCTTGTGTTCTCTCTGCTACCTTCTTATCCAGGAGGTGGCTCAGAACAAGTAGAAGCAACCCTTGTCCTTTCAGGGCCTTGCTGGAGGCCTGGCTGGGGAAGAATTCCAAGGTAAGATAGTGTGCAGTAGCCTGCCCTCTTCAAGCGCTATCCTTACAAAACTGTTTTGACCCTTCCAGTTTCCCTGTGTCCTTCCTAACTCTGTGACGAATAAACCCGTGCCTGCAGGAGAATGTCAAAACTGACTCCCAGAGGCCTGAGGTTCTACTGCAGGTTGGACCATCTGCTTTCTCCAATGGTCAAAACTGCTGCATTTCCCTTCCCAAACTACACAGCGGCAAATCACACCAAAGGTGACCGGAAAAACTAACTGCAGTCTGGCAGTACCCTGGTCTTGGGATCAGCAGATGAGGTGGCACAGCAGGGCCTCTTTGCCTCCTGACCCTGAACCCAGGTCTGGGAAACCCTTGGTAAGACCCTGGGGAATCTTCAGTCACCTCCCTGAGAAAGCCTGTGGGAGAGACCTAAGTCTGGGTCACTGAGGAATCATTTAGATACTGTAAAACTTACCTTATTTACAAATGACAGATGGACACCACCACAGCCAAGACAGGGAACATTTCCTCCACTCCAAATTTCCCACTGTCCCTCTGGTCAACCTGCTTGTCCCCTTAGATTTGTGACTCCTCTCAGATCTCTAATGAGCTGCATGGTCTCTAGTCTTGACTTTGCTACGGGCTAAGCACCTTCTTCTTTCCCTACACAGTCTCGCCTGCACTCAGGGAGGCCAATTTTCACTCCACTTTTGCTCCTCAGCCTTGATCCTTAATGCTGTGAGAGCCATCATTCAAGATCCTCTCAGAACGAGGCTGGCCCATCAGCAGCCCTCAGAAGCTTCCATTGGCCAGGAGAGTACACACCACCCTGTTCTGCCTACTGACAAGGGCCTAAGTACAGTTGTCTGGTCTTTATCTCTTCCCCCGCTTGCGGAGGTGATACCCTGGTCCAGGGCCACTTGAATCATCGGAAGTGAATCCGCCTGACAGGCCCGGCGTATCTCCACATCCCCTTTCCATGTCCAGATAGCCGCCAACAGGAGCTTACTGTACCTTACCTCAGCAGAGTTGAGTTGCTTCCTTCTCCTGCTGGGAGGCCAAGCTCTTTCGCTAAATGCCTGGGGTGGGAATTCAGTTCCTCCTTTTGAGTCTCTTTGGTGACCCTGGATTCCATTTTGGTACCCACAATCCTCAGGGAGGATCTACAGTGTCTCTGCCCCTACCACCTGCAATCCCACTCACAAGCAGCCAAGTCAGTGGACTCATACATGGCTGTGGAGAAGAGGCCACTGCTCACATCTCCTGTGCCTGCCTGTTCTGGGATCCTGGTTCTGCTCTAGCAGTACCACCTGAGGTCCACTCCTTTCTCCTTCAGGCAGAGCTGGAAATAGAAAAGATTTATTGTGGCTCACACTTGTGAGCAATAAAGGAGAGACAGGAGTCCCTGGAGGCTTCAGGTGACCACCACAATTAGATAGCTGGGTGAGGTAAAGGAAGGAGGGGAAACAAACCTTCAAAGTCAGTCTAGCTCTGAAAGGGCCTGAGCAGCTGGGTGGGGAGCTCCACCACTAAGATGGTGAGGGTCCTGCGCTGGAGGGAAGCAACAAGTCCTGTCCTGTTGCCCAGTAACCAGCCGAGCATCACCGGATGCTGAGGCAGACCTTAAGGCAATGCTGGTGGTGGCCACGCCCGCCATGCTCCTTGCACATGGTCCTCTTTGGAGAAAGGCTATGCTCTTTCTTGAGCTCACATGTGGGTGGGCATACTCTCCAGCCCTAAGGAGGCTCAGTAGAGGGCCCGGGGTACAGGCAAAATCCCCTACTTTCTCATGTAGGTCAGAGACTTTCCAAGCAGAGGCTCTTGGCTTGAGGGCAAAGTTTAGTAAATAGCACTGGGGAGGGCCAATAACTGAGGTATCAGTTATTTGCTCTAGAACCCCCCCCCTCAGGGCTCAGGAGTCCATTGGACACAGGAGTCAGCTCCTTTCCAGAGGAGGGCAACCCAGCAGGTGAACCAGACCCTCCAGAGTTTCCATGGGTGCTTTCTGTATCAGGCCAGGGCCTGACTGTGACAAGGGGTCAGAGATGGGGTGCAAGTTCCAGGCTAGGAGCGTAACTGTGGGGTGATGAACTCTGAGAACACTCATCATAGACAAAGAAGGCTTGGGAAGTACTCAGGCAGACAGTGGACATGGGGTGGACAGAGGGGGCTTCTGAGTTGTCACTGTTCAAGTCATTACCACCACAGGCACGGCAGCTCCAGAGCAGATGCATCCTCCCGTGTTTGGCTCCCAACTGGAGATAAGCTGGAGACTGAGCTAGGGTCCAGCAGGGGCCCTCTCAGTTCTAAATGCTGATAAGTAACTGAGCAATTTTTTTTTAAAGCATGAACACCATATAAAACATGTCCTGTGTGTCCAAGTTTGCCCATGGACGTCCAGTTTGTGCCCTTGAGGTAAATGCCCACACAGGCCCCGTTTGTACCTAATGCCCCACCCATGTTTTTAACCTCCCCATGCAGACAGAAGTTGAAGTATGGGAACATGCCCAGGCCATCTCACTCTGATCTAGCAGAGCAGAGATCTGGCACGGCATGCTTAACTATCCTGCCCTCCTGTACTGCATCCTCCAAGTTGGCTATCATCTCCCCAGGGACAGTTAGCACCAAGCAGCCCAAATGGCATGCAGGTGTCCTGGGACTGCACATGAAGAGAAGTTCCAATACTGCTGTGCCACTCTACCTAGAGTCAGCCTCCCTAAACGCCACCCCCACCACTGTTCCTGGTGCTCCACCTCCAGTCAGAAGACCTGTGGTTGCTGGGGAGGGTTGATTGCGATAGAAGATTTTTCGGGGCTCTCTCAAGTCTCCAAGCCCTGCCTCGGCCAGGTGTTTTCTTGCAGAAAGCCTGTAGCAGAGCCTGTCTCTTCTCCCCAAGGCAGGCTAGTGGGTTGCAGCTGTGGCAGATGCTCTTGGGCGGGCTGGCTGGCCCTCATTCTGTGGAAGCCAATAGCCCCAGTGGCCTGGGAATTCTGGGCTAATGCTCAACCCTGGCATGGTCCTCTCTTGCTAACCCCTCCAGTCCAGGTCCCTGTGACAGATGCTGGGAACATATGCTGTGAATTAATTCTCTCCAGCACAGTCGCCGAGGACCAGCCTGTTCTTCTGTCTGCTCCAGTCACCTTTGCTTTCGGCTTCTCCCAATGCCTAAAGAAAATTCCGATTTCCCCTCCTCCTTGGTCCTCACACTGTGCCCACTGCCCCCCCTCCGACCTCCCCACTGTTGAAGGCATTTGCCTTCTAGAGACTAATGGCATCAGAGGGCTGAAAAGAAGCCCAGAATTCCTGCTCCTAGCTTCTTGTCCCCAGATAGATTATGTCCCTATTTTCCTGAAATGGATGCATTCATTCTTTTTTCCATCAGGAATCTCTCTCTCTCTCCCTCCCTCCCTCTCTCTCTCTCTCTCTCTCTCTCTTCCCCCCCCCACCCCCGCCTCAGGCCAGACTATTCCCATTCTGCTAGTCCTTCCTTATATCTAACTCAAATCACTCCTGCTATGATAATTCTCAAGATAGAAACATGCCGCTGAATTTTGAGGGTGAGTTTGAAGTCTTCCCTATAAGGAAGGGTTGGCAGCCTCTTCCTGAGAAGGACTAAGTAGTATATATCTCAAGCTTTACAGGCTTTACAGGCTGAATGGTCTATGTTCTGCTCACTTAGCCCCAAAGCAGTCACAGAGCATATGTCAACATATGAAAATGGCTGTGTTTAGGCAAAACTACAGAATAAGGAGTGGGCTGGCTGGCAGGGCTGGGGCTTACTGACCCCTGCTCAAGTGAACCAGTGCCCCTCTTCTTTCTCAGAGTTCTCCTGTCTCCTCTGCACTTGGGAGCAGGGCCCAGGGGTTCTGCTTTGGGGAGGAGTGCTCCTGTTTCTTTCTCTGCTGCCTCATTAGCATCTCGAGGTCAGTCAGGGCCAGGCCTCCTTTGGCTCTGTGCTCCTGAAAGGCACATGGAGCTTGACAGAAATGCAAACATCTCCAAGTCTCATCCTGAAAGCACTTCCAGGCTAGTGGAAACATGCTCCTGCAAACAGAGACGAGCTGAGAGAGAGAAAAAAGAAAGAGAAAAGGAAGGAGAATGCCTCCGGAAGATGCCAACAGCCACCTTGAAAGACTCAAGGAGACATAAAAAAACTAAGAATTGAAGACTGATGCCCTAAAGCACTGGAAAAACAACAACAGTTGTTTGGCAGTTTGTGTGCCACATAATCGTGTATGATGGTGCAACCTCACTCCCAGGGATCCACCTAGGAAAACAGATGGCCTTTGTCCACATGAAGCCTTGTTCAGTCCCCAACTGGAAGCCACCTAAACATCCACCAATGACCAATGAAAAAAGCCAAAGATTGTGGAGAAAAATACCTTGCAACAATAGAGATTAGGCAAATGTTTCTCCGGGGAAGCCACCGGATTTAAAACTCTACATATTCTGGTCTAGAAACTGCAAACTTTTTTTTTTAAGATTATTTTATTTTTTAAGGTTATTTTATTTTATGCACATGGGTGTTAAGCCTGCATGTGAGATTACTTGGAACTGGAATTACAGACAGTTGTGTGTTGCCATGTGGGTGCTGGGAGTTGAATCCCAGTCCTCTGCTCTTAACTGCAGAGCCAGAAACTGCAAACTTAAGGAGTCCCAGCAGATGGGCAGTTGCCTAGGGCTGGGGAAGGCAGCAAGACTAACTGTAAGGACATAGGGAACAGCACGGCAGCCAGGGAACAGCAGCACTACAGTGATGTACCCAGCTCCCCAAATTTACTAAAATCACCGAGTCGAACACAAAGGTCTCCAAATAACACAGGTCTCCAGCCCAGTGTACCCACAGGTCCCACTAACCACTGGGCAGAGGTCTTCACCTATGAGGCCCTCACTCCTATCAGGAGCATAGTGTAATTTGTCCGTGGAGCATGGAGCTGAAAAGCCTTGAAAGTTCCTGGGGACCAGTCAAGACAAATCAGCTTCCAGAGACACAGAGAGAGACTCCTAGTTCCAGTGGCAGGCCTGCCCACACATTTCTCACAGGAGCTCTTCATCAAGAGCTGCAAATTCCAGGGAGTGTTGTGCATACAAACCCTCTTCATACATTCTGTCTGGCCAGCACACTGGGCAAACCTGGTCAGCCTAGGATCAGACAGCCACCTCCCAACATGACAGAGCCCATTGTTCCTGTTCCACACAACATAAGTATCTCTGCTTCTCCAAGCTGAGACATGAATAGGAATTTTTAAAAAAATGAAGAAAAATCTCCTATGATGCTAGAAGGCCAAAAGAGGTGGAGAATGCCTGTGACATCCAGAGACCATGGGCACACAGAGGCAGAGCATCCTATCTCCCCAATCTGCTTGACCTCCATACCCTGACCTCTAATACCCCTCAGTCAGGCCTGGGCTATCCCAGCCTCCTGGCTCTGGGAGGGTCCTCTCCCCTGGACAAACAGTCTTACTCTTTCCATTGGCTCCTTCAGATCTTTGGGGAAATGTTTCAGCAAATCTGAAGCTTTTCCTGATCACACATTTCTTTCTACTTTATTTTAGACATGGGGTCTCATGTATGCTAAACTTGCTATGAAGCTGAGGGTAATCTTGAACTTCTGATCATTCTGCCTCCACCTCCCCAACAGAAAGCTTACAGGTATGTGTGAGCCACCATGCCCAGTTTGTGTAGCACGGTACTGAACCCAGGGCTTTGTACATGCTAGGCCAACCCTACCAACTGAGCCATACCCCAGATGGGCTACCCCATTTTAAATGCCAATGTGTATGTCTGGCCCCGTGTGCTCAGGCACACTGAAGGTCCCATACTGCAAGCCTGAAGGCACTCCAGGATGACAAGAGATGCCCACTCTGGGACTAGGGAAAGTTTCAGAAAGTTCTAGAGAATGTTGGATTCTGCCCATTTGTTACGTTAGACTACGTTTGCCAGCCGAAGGCACCTTAGGGAGGAGAAAAGCCCAGGTGCCACTCATGGGGTGGAATAAACTGTTGAACACCGGCACTGTCACTCACTCAGCATGGGATGACCCTGGGCAATGTCTTCTTGTCTCTGAGCTGCAGCCTCGGCACTGGTCACGTGGGCAGAGCATGTTTCAGTGTGTCCCTGACAGCTGTGGGATAGAAGGCTGGTGAACTGCATGTGCTGGGAGCTCCTCGGCTAGCATACTTGAGCACTCGGTGTGGGCTGGAATTTGTTGCTGTTGTAGGGAGAAGAAAGGAACCAAGCCCTAGCTATTAGCTCGGGCCAGCTGAAGACCTCCAAGGTTGTTAAGAGCCTGGAGGCCGCTATGGAGTTTGCTAGTAATTAAGGGACTAGAATACAGCCTTTGTCCTTTGGGTTTCAGAAGGATGTAGGCTCAAGAAAAGCCAGCCTGGATGAAAACTTCTCAGTGGCCATGGGAATTATTCCAAAGAAGGCCTGTCTAGTGTGACTCTGAAACAGGAGGCAACAGGACCCCAAAGCCACTAAGTCCCTGAGTTTATAATTAACCGACAAGCATCCACTCTGCAGATCTGGAGCCCAGTAGCTCACCAGGGAAGGGCACTGTAGTCACACAAAAATAACCCCCCAGTGGGTTTTTGATGTGTTGAGCCTCTTTGTTTTCCTGAATTTTAATGAAGAGCTTTCCAAGCAGGAAGGCTCAGCGCTCAGCTTCCCACTCCCTGGCCAGAGAATGGGCCTTGGCTAGCTACAGCAGCCTTCCTGGGTCCACATGGCCAGCACAGGCAGCTGAGAAAGGCTCCTCCAGTTTCCCACAAGATGTCTTGAGGGAAACAGAGAAAAACTAAAACAGGAGGCTGTTGAGGAGGTGAGTGGGGCTTTGTGCCCATCTCATCACATTCTGGAACAGGCAGTGAAGTGGTGGAACACCAGCAGTGGTGTGCCAAGAAAGCCACAGGCTCCTGAAAGCAGAGATGGGAAGCAAGGGGCCTGGCTCTGAAGAGAGTGCTTCGGTGGGTTTCTTGGGGCCGCTAGGATGGAGCCTCCCAGTCTGAGCAGCTAGGTGGCTCTGGAGAGCCTCAGGCAGAAGGAAAAAGGAGAGTGTTGTCTGAACAGCAGCCTGACCAGCCAAAGCCCCCTCATTATCATACCCTGACCCTCCACACCCACCACTTGCTGCTCTGGGAGGGCACAGTGAAGCTAGAGCACAAAAGTGCATTTGATGACCCCGAGGGCCACTCCCCCAGGACTCACATAAGCAGCCTCTAGGTGCCATTCTCCAGGCAGCTGCTGAAGCCTCCAGAGAAGTGGCAACTGCTTCTAGAGACAGCCATCCTCCCTCCCTCATGCTCTTCAACTATGGAGAGCGTTTAGAGTCCTTATCTGATTTTTTAAAAGTCACCTTCCTGCTACACATGGTATCATGCCTGTAATTCCAGCACTTGGGGAACTGGGGTTGGAGGATCAGAAGTTCACAGGGAGTCTGGGCAAACAGAAACAACAAAAACAACAACAAAAAAGAAAGAAAAATAATTACCTTTCATCAATCATGAGTCTAAGAGTCTAAGAAGGTACTGGACAGAATGGAAGAAATGCTCACAGAATAAAGCCATTTATTGAATTGGAGTGATCCAATGTGGTCTACTGAAAATAAATATTTTATTACAAAATATTCAGTATAAAAATTCTAAGCTGCTTGCAAGCTCTCTTGGTTTTAGACTTCTTCCATTTATTCAAATACACAGTGACGATGCTGGGTCATGTATACCTGGATGGTCCCACAGGGTCTTCCTTCTCTGCCCGCAGCAGGTCCCACTCCGTGAGGAGCTCTGATGACACCTCAGTGTACAGATGGTCCCAGTCCCAGCCCACATCATCCTGCCAAAATGAAGACTACTAGGTAAGAGAAAGAAAAGCCTTCCCTCCAGTCAGTGGCCAACTTCCCACCCTATCCAGGTCCAGGAAGGCACAGGCTATGTTGGGGGCTCCCTGGATGGAGGAACATTGAGGCTCAGGGCAGGAATGAGTACTGTACCTCTCGAACTTCATGCTCTGGCGCCAGCACTTTGGTGAGGAGCTTCAGGTCAATTTCTCCATCCTGCAAATGTACAAGAAGCCAGGCTGGACCCTTGGGGGCTTCAGCATCACTTTTACAACTAAGGAGAGGAGCTTGCGTGTGACAGAACTCCCCAAAATAAGACCCTAGAAAAACCTTGATCAAAACACAAATCCCCCAAGTGAATGGTATGGCCCCTGAGAAAGGAGGGGTGGCTGTGGCATCGTCCTCCACACTGGCCTCACTGGGGAAAAGCAACACCAAGAGGACAGAGCATTCCACATGGGCAGATAGCAACGGGGTGGCCGCCAGGTGGCCATGGTGTGCCAAGAGTGTGGCCAGAGAGCAGCTGGGAGTCTGGGACAGGAATCTATGGCCCATGGAGGGTCCAGGTATGCTGTGAGATGGCCAAGGATGTCACCTCCAGCATTTCTAGGCAGCCTTGGGATGTGGAGAAAGTGTGTGTATCTCTAGAAGAACTGAGGACTTTCACCCTTGGAGGTCCCCTGGAGCTGGCCCCTCTGGGCAGCAGTGAGTCCACTCACCAAAGTCTGAAAGGCTGAGTACTTCATGAGGTCATTGTCCAGGTCACGGTAGGTCATCACTCTGTTTACCTGGATGCTGAAGGAAAGGGAGTGAAAGAGCCACAGGCAGTATCGGTTCTAGGAGAGCTCCTGGGTTACCATCTCTAGAACCTTGTGTGCAGACAAAATGCCCTAGTAGAGTTTGAAGAACAGAATGGAACCCCTTGCCAGAAAGACCAGCAAGGCCCGCTGCAGATGGCGTTTGGAGTGTGTCAATGTATATGCCCTGGGCTTCCTCACCAACTTCACACTTAGCTTTACCTACCTTGGAGGGGACGCCACCTGCAGCACGAAATCTTCCTCCTGCACATCTTCCAGATCCGGGATCACTGGAATATCTGCAAGGAGAGGTGGAGCTGTTTACTGTCCACAACGTGAACAGGGCTCCTGTCTATTGCCCACTGACTGCTTAGTCAGCTTCAACACGCCAGGCCTGCCACTGTAGGCTGTGGTTTCACAGATACCCAGACAGAGTCAAACATGGAGCTCTATCCATTGCTGAGCCACAGGCCTTATCCCAGGATGCATGGAAGGAGCACTTCCTGATGGACTCTGGTACCTGTGTTTCACCTTGAGTTACATACAGTGACTCGGATGTAGTCACTAGGGAAGGGGTGTTGGGATGGATCTCCACGGAGAAATGTAAAGAATGAGAAGAAAAGCTCAGCCCCTGGAGGGGGTAGATGAGAGTGGAGCCAGGGGCGTGGGCACAGTCAGGGACAGAAAGGACGACACGCAGGTCACAAGCAGAAGTGACACACATTCGGGATCTACACATGTGCTAGCTCCAGAGAGCAGCTGTCCCGGGCAGGATCCCAGCTGCTTGCCTCTGGAGGACACTTAACTCCAGTCACAGAACCTGACTCCTGACTCCTGACACCATCAGAGATCAGGGTTGCCATTTTCCAGGCCTACTGTGACACTGGCTTTTTCTTGCAATTTTTGGGAGTTCTCTCTCTTAACTCTCCAGATATATTACACACACACACACACACACACACACACACACACACACACACACACAATGTGCAGAGATATAAAACCACTCCTCCTGCCAGTCTAGCAATGTCACACAAACAGGAGAACCAAGGGACAGGCCTGTCACTCCATTAGGGCGACCTGCTTAAGTTGCCAAAAAAGTATCCATAGAGATAGACACTTTTCCTCCAGAAGACTTCTATTGGCTTGATTAGGGGTTTTGTTTCACTCAATCAGGGCAAAGAAAAAAAAATGGTGGGGCAGAAAGAGAGGCTATGTGGGGTGAGGCAGTCTTGGGACTCTAAACCAACTGCAGATAGACGACAAAGAAAAACATCCCAGAGGGAAGGCTTGGGCTTCCATGGGCTAGATGCAGTTTTAAAGTCCCCGAACAGCTGGGGAGACTCCTGCCACTTCCAGCCTATTCATTATTTAGACATTGTGACTGCTCTAGTCAAGCTAAGCCAGAGTACATAAATGTCTTTATTACTACTTCCAACTGCAGACTTACAGACTCACTGTGCCCAGAAATGGAGAGTGAGCAAAGGACAGGGGAGACTCAGAAAAGAAGACAGGGTACCTGGGAAGAGGGCTAAAAATAAGAAGAACGTGCTAACAGGAATTGAACAAGAGACATTCAGCAAGCCCTGTATCTAAAGGGGGCCCTTCTGAGCTTGGAGTCTATCTCCCTGTCCTGTTACAAGCATAAGACTCGGAATCCCTAAGATTTCATTCCTATAATGAAGAGAAATGTAGCTTTCTTTTTCCCCTGTCCCCACAATCAGTACAGCATGCAGGTGGGGCTCCCTGGCTACAAGGCTGCACAGTCCGGCAGAGGGACGGAGAAGCTGGCTGTGTCCTGTGCCATCCACAGAGTGACAGTTTTCGAGCCAGCCAGTCAGTGCTCGCTCACTGTTGGCTCTCCTCAGCTGTGGAGTCCAGCCTGAGATGAATATTCAGGAGTTACTGAGAAATGGCCCACGCTGAGTAGGGGCTCAGGACGGGGTCTTCCCCAAGTCCCCTTTCCCTTCACAACTCCAGCATTTGGACCGTCAACTCAGCCCAGCCTCCTCAAGCTCGGAGGAATTGCACTTCTGCTCAGCGCTCACTGTCACTCCCCCTGGGCTCTCCTGGTGGGCCCCACTTCCCTCCTCCAAATGTGCACCAGGGAGTGTGGGGCCTGCCCATCTGTGACAGATCAGAGGTCAGCACAGGCCTTGGCAAAAGGCTGCTCAGAGTGGCACTGGTGGGGCTGGCCACACAGTGGGACTTCTCTCTAATTGGAAGCCTGGTGCCCAGTAGAACCCGGTGAACCGCCTGAGTGAGACAGAGCCAGCGATGACAGCCAGGCCAAGACAAGCTGGAACATTCCAGTGCAGTGACAGCTTGAGCTATTGCAGCAGAGGCAGGCCATCCAATTCCCCACTCCCAGTGGAACAGGTGGCCGTGGAGCAGGTTTTGGGCAAACTTCAAAGAACTTCAAAATTTTAGAGTTTGGATTTACAGTCGCAGACAAGGGCTTGCTTATGTGTTCAGAGGATGTTCTGGGAAATCAGTCTTTCTTTTCTTCCCTTTCCCCAACCTGACCCCTTTGTCACATATAGCGTGACCCAAGCTAGAGGGAGAGAGGGGGAGAAATAGAAACTTTAGAAACTTGCTTCTTCGGGGCTGGGAAGATGGCTCAGTAGATAAAATGCTTGCTCTGAAAGCATGAGGACCCGAGTTCAGATCCGCAGCACCCAGGAGAAAGCTGGGTGTGGCAATGTGACCTGTAACCCAAGTGCTGGGGGAGGAAACAGGCAGATCCTTGGAGCTCACTGGCCACCTAGTTTAGCCAACCAGTGAGCTCCAGGTTCAGTGGGAGACTCTGTCTCAAAAACATGGACAGCGATAAAGGAGGTGCATGAGCACCTTCTCATAGCCCATACACACCCTCACATACACATATGCTCCCTCCCTCCCTCCCTCCCTCCCTGACTCCCTCCCTTCCCCCTCTTCTCTCTCTCACACACATTACTGGCACACATGGATGGTAATTTGGACTTTCAGAACACACTGTCCTTACAGAGATAACAGGGAAGAAGGGAGTCAGTTTAGTTCTGTTGAGAAGTTACCACTATTTCATCCGTTTCTGCAGAACCGAGGCCAGAGCCCAGGGCATGTGTGTCAGGAAAGTCCTCTCCCACTGATCTAGACCCCCAGCCAATCTACCACTGCTTCTAAAAGCCATTTTTTTCTCACCCTATTACTTGAAAAGCAGCTAAT
This sequence comes from Cricetulus griseus, assembly GCF_003668045.3. Classification (NCBI taxonomy): domain Eukaryota; kingdom Metazoa; phylum Chordata; class Mammalia; order Rodentia; family Cricetidae; genus Cricetulus; species Cricetulus griseus. Next base: position 117,646,774 of record NC_048598.1, read on the forward strand.
GACTAATGCATCTTATGCAGTACATGGCTATACTTGGCACAAAGGAAGTGCTCAGTGGACAGGGTGGTGAGGTAAAGCTGAGCAGGCATGCAGAATTCTCCCCCAAGTCAGGAGCACAAGTCCTGGGGTCGGGAGTGTGAATCCAGGCTCCCCTGCATACTAACGGTGTGGCTTATGCCCTCTTTGCCTCAGTTTCTTCATTTATAAAATGAATGTCATCACTGCTGCTGGCTCTTTGGCCATCATGAATATCAAATGCAATAATATGAAATGCTAAGCACTACTACTTCACTGGGAACTGTTGTAACACGGAGGAGCATGGGGAGAGGCCATGGCCCTATGCTCACTTCCTCAATCAATCCTGCCTGCGCTGATTGTTTTTAGACGCGAGCATGGAGGCAAAGTAGGACCAAATAGCTTGTGTGAGATGAAGCCCCCAACAAGCGACAGAACCAGGCTTCTACCTCCTCCGAGGCTCTCTCAGACCAGGAAGCTTTCTTTTCTAATGTAAGCATCACACCCCCAAAGACACCTGCCTACAGGGGAACGCCAAGACACTTCCAACAGTAGGGATGGCTTCCTTGGGTTCCCGGATCTAAATAAGCTTAGTCCCCACTCAAGTGCCTGACTTGCTACAGTGTACAGAATGGCAAAAGTGTTGCTGTAGCAGAGAACCCGGTGACACCACCCTGCCATGTCTCGCTAAACTGGTGAAGGGGGCTGGGTATCTTCAACAGCCAGGAGAAAGGTGAGGAGAGGTGAGGAATCCATCTCTCACCTCCTTGCTTGGAACACAAGTGGAGTCTCCCTGCCCCACCCCCACCCCCAGTGTCTGCCTCATAGCCCCAGACCAGAGTCCTGACATCCCTCCTTGCCCTCCATACTTCCTCCCTGCCTATGTTAGCTATCTCAGTAAGCTGTGTAAGACATTTCTCTGCCCCACATGGTGCCTGGTTCAGTCAAACTGTGGGAAATATTGTCCTCTTGTTTGTCCAGCTTGGTCACCCATCTATCTACCCATTCATCAACTTGGTGATCCAAGAACCCACTATGTGAAAGGTGTCCTGCTAGGCAAAGCCAGTAGTGGCAGCACACAAGGCAGGCAGAGCCCTAGTCTTCATGGAGACCAGACAGACAAGCATAATAAACAGAAACAAGTATCCTGCTTACAAATAAGAATACATACTAGGAAAGAAACTGACTTTATTCCATGAGAAAACAATAGGGAAACCTAATAGTTTTTTTTTCCCCCTAGTAAAATAAAAATCACATTATAGGTGCAATGAATTAAATGCTATAGTGAAGTTAGCATGGAAAGTTTAGCTTCCTTCTGCAAGCCCAAGTCCTTTCCTCAGAGGTAATCATTTAACTTTTGTATGGATTTATGGAGCCATGGAGCACACCACAGCACATCTATCCTTCTGCGTGTCACAGTCTTTCAAACAGCCATCTCGAATCCCACTACACGAACGCACCATGATGTGTGTAACCCTGTCCAGGAAGGATCTGGTTTAGAATATGGGGTATGGGGTGAGGATTTAAAGGAAGTCTGCTGGAGTTGGGGATAGACAGCTGAGAACTGGAAGGGAAGCAAGAGCAAGGCTGACAGGGACAATGTGAAGGGCACTTAGAGAGGAGATAAACCCTGAGACCCTGAAGGTCAGTTTGGATGGTTGGAAAGAGACTGGCATGGGCTGGGCAGGACTGCACAGGAGAGGAAGGCGCCAGGAGAGGAAGGACGTGCACAGCTGGTCAGAAAGCAGCTATGGGTGCTTGTTGTGTGCACACCATGGAAACCAGGATAGGATGAGCGTGCAGAACTGCAAAGGGAGGCTCTGCACATGGCAAGAGATACACCAAGGGAATAGGGGAGATGGACAGCCCCGCCTTTGTGATCAACCCTGAACCCCACAGGCAGAACCAAAGGCTTCAGATTTTGTCCTTGCATAATTCAATCATGACCTCAGACAGACCTCACAGTGGTCTGCAGGAAGCAGGGTAAATGGAATTTACCCAGTGATCTCCACCCTCGTGGTAAACCAGCTGATGTCAAAGACATGTCCCCAAATAAATAACAGCAAAATAAAGGAGGGCTGAGCAGAATTGAATCAACAGATGCCCCTCAAATGCACAGTCAAGCACATGGAAGGGCCCAGTCAATCTCCTCTATATTCTTCCAACTACAGTGTGGGTTCCACTGAGGCTCGAGCTGCTGCAGTAGGATTTGTTCTTCATGCCAACCAAGAATGACCCTTGGGCACTTCCTGGATTTCAAAATTTCATAGCAAAGGCTTTTCCTTGCTTGTAAGCTGCAAAGCCTGCTGGGAAACAATGGATGAGTGGGGAACAAGGGGGCAAAAGAAGAGTTGTTCATTTGGGCCCACTATGGACCACCTGGCTCCATCCTGAGGCTAGGTCACACTGTTCTTCACCGACCTCCATATTCTGGAAACTCCTCACAGAGGCTTGTGAATGTATGACAGCAGCTCTGAGAGTCTGCTTCACAAAGGAAGATCACCCACACTCCCCCGCCACAAAAATCAATACCAAAGCCTACTGATGCTACCTCCTAGATCCAGCTAAGCAGCTAAGGTCCCTGAACTAGTTAAATGTGGGGCTACAGATGTGATTTGGTTGGAAGAGTCCCTGCCAAGCCTGTACAAGGCCCTAGGTCTGAGCCTAAACATAAATACATAGATAACTATTACCTATATAAATATAAAAATAATTAATAAATGTACATCATACAAACACATCAATTATAATTGCTTTCAAAGATGTGAGAAGCCACCTTTTACCCTCAAACATTTTTCACCATGGATAGTGATGTCATACCCAGACACTTGCTGCCTGTTCCCTGGGGGATCCTGTTCTACTCCCTGCTGCTTCAGGTGAGGTGGCTCGGATGTCTACAGCCCCCATCCAGCTGTTTGCACCAGGAAAGACTATGACCACCCACCCTCGACCCTGGCCTTTTGAGACAGGGTCTCTCTCCAGTCCAAGCTGGCGTCAAATTCACAGCAATCTTCCTACAACAAAGTGTTGAGAATACGGGCAGAAGGAATGTTTTAGGTGGACTCTGCTTGCTCTGAGCAGAGCTTGAATAGTCATAGGCTTTTCACCTAGAGGAAACACAATACCTCTCCCCCATGTGGCCCCCAGGGCCTGCCCAGGAGAAGGCTGTCTTAGGCTGAGAGCCTTTCACTCAGAAGTTCTTGTTTTTACTGACCTGGTTTTTCCTTTAGCGGCACTGAGTTTCATCCCAGCCCTCTGCTGATTTTCTTGGCTGGGGATTCCTATATGTGCCCAGATAGCTTCGGCAGAACAGTGGAACATCTCTTCTATATTTTAGCACTTTCTCGCCTTGACATCTTCACCCCACCCCCCACAGCACCAGGTCCCGAAGGGCGAAGGGCGTTTAAGACAACATCTGTCCCTATCGCTTCATCAGCTAACTGCTTGGGATACTCATCTCCTCACAGACTTCCTTTCCACTTTGTGACCTGGCCACTGCGGGGCATTCATGGATTGTTAGGGCTCACGCCCACCATTCAGATCCAAGTTCAACAATCAAGCCACATGAAAGAAATCTGGGTAAGAGCAGTCTGGACACACTGAATTCGTGGCCACCAGTCAGTACTTGCAAGTGAGAGGAGCAGCGGCCACGCTCTTTGGAGACGGTGGCCTGAAGGCAGGGAGCATTGTGCCTTTTCTCTGTAGCTGAGAACTTTGTTTTACTGAGTGCTGTTACCTTCTGCATCACGTATGGGGAATTTTAAGCAGGCAAGCGGAAGAAGGTCTGATTGAAGATGAAGTTAAGTGAAAGAAATTGGTCTCATTTAGCACATGACAGGATTCATCTGTGTTCCCAAAGTCCACTGAGGTGGCATCATGGACTTTTCATATTCATGAGCTGCTGCGACACTATGTCCCCTCATTTACAAAGAGCCGTGTTCAGCAAATTCTGTCCCTGTGGACACCCCGTGCATTTCATGGTCTTGTCAGAGAGACATCAAACGCTCCAGTAACCAAATACCAGAAAATGGCTTTAATTAGTGGATCTCAATCGTATAAATAATTTTTTTTCTAAGTGGAAAAAAATGGAGAATTTTTTAAAAGGGAAAAGAGAAGGGGAAAGCAGTAGGCAACAGGCTTCAAACACCCGAAGGAACAAGGGAGAGAGGTCTCGGAGGAGTCCTGAGTGGTCTCCTGTATTCCCTGAATCAGGGGATGAGGTCTCCAGGTCCCTTGCAGGCCTGCTGTCTGAAGACTTGTCCCTTGTGATTTCTACTCTTAACACATGGTCCGGGCTGTCCTCATTACCGGCAGATGAAGTGAAGAGTGCAAAAATGGTGATGGTGGCCAGAAAGCCACACTACAAAAGCCTAAGACCAGGACTGATTGCAGGCACGATGGTGGCTGGAGAGAGAGCCACACCTGGGCAGCTCCCCAAGGAAGCCTGCAGTACAAGACAGACAGCAGATGCTTCGCCCCATATAGTGAAGTGCCATGTGCCCCTGCAAAACCAAACTCTCCTCTGCTGCCGGGGAGGCATACCAGACCTTGAGAGGAAGGTCAAAAAAAAAAAAAAAAAAAAAAAAGTCACTCTAGACAAATGCATGACTCCTGAGATGGGCCATGCACTCCTGGTGCCGAGTACTAGGTAGATCAGCAGGAGAGAAGGGGCTTGGTAAGAGCCATGGCACTGCTCAGTGTCTAGAAGCCTGACCCCACTATTACCCACAGAGGGGTGTCACCATGCTTCTGAAGGAGCTCACAGATAGAATTTCTTCATCAGTACTCCCACTCTGCAGCCCTCTTCCCCCAAGCCTATCTAAAGCTCTACAGAGATCAGTGATGACCACACACAGGACCATCAACCAGGGCTGAGCCTTGGGACCGATTCCAGGGCGGGGCTCTTGAGAGACAAGTAAGCTCGAGAGGATTTCCAGGCGCAAAGAGCCAGGAGCCTTAAGGGACTCAATTCTGAGATGACCGAAGTGTTACATGTTGGGGTGGCCTCAAGGGACCATCATTGCACCAGTGACTGGCAGCCGAAGAAAATGAGGAGCAGGCTCCCACAACGCTTCCTGGCGCTTTTCTCCATCTTTTATCTGTAGGCCCGAGTTAAGGACGAGGAGGAAGAAAGAACTTTAAACACAATGAAGGGATGAGTGGCTCGAAGGAATGGAGACTGGGGAGCTCTTCACTGAGACCCAGCATGAGTGACAGGGGTGTCAATGTGGCCGTGAGGGCACCGTTGCAGAGGCGCCACACAAAGCGTGTTAGAAACCAGGCGTATCGGATTCTATTTCATCCTCTTCATGTTCCCCCGGAAAAAAAAAAAAAAAAGACAAACTACACTGCTTTCATTCTAAATCCTTAGGTTTTGTGTTTTTCCTTATATATATTTATTAAAAAAATTCTCCTTTGATTGATGCCACCAGTAACACCCCACATACGGAACGCCTCCGAGCAGCTCCCTCCACGCAAGGCCACTGTTGGTGACAGCCAGCTGGTTTTGATCACAGCCATTCCGAATCGGATTTTCATAAGATAGATGAGGAGTCTTACTGCCGCTCTCTCTTATCAGATGAGAAACGGAGGGGGAGGGGAGAACGGGTCCTGAGGGAACAGAGCAACAATCAAGGGCTGTGTGGCTCTTTCTCTGTCCCTCAGCTGCAGCAATTTTCAAAAGAGTCCGCCTCAGGCACTTTTAAATGATGGTGTCTCAATTCTGTAATCATGTTTCAAGAGCTTTCTCTTAAAGGGTCTTTTAGGTAAACCTAGTCCGTCAACCACACTTATGGACTCTGGAATCAAACTGTCCTCCTGTGGATGTGTATAGATGAGTCCCCACTGTCAGTGACTGGCGGTGAAGCTTTAGAAAGCCGGGAAACTAACACGAGGAAGAGCCACCACTTGCCTAAGTTCACCTCTTGCAAGAGTCAGGGGTTCCCCTGTTACCTCCTCCCCAGATTTCGGCCACCGGAACGTTTGTCTGGCTCAGGTCCTAGAGGAACAAATCTCCATTTGTGTCAGAAGGCAAAGACTTCTTTCTCCAAGCAAGGGTGAAGTGACGTCCCATGTCTAACCTCGAACACAAAACCCATATCTGTCCCTGGCAATCGGGCTTCGGTGTGAGCAATCAACCATCTAACGAGGAGTGCATGGGCAGTCACCGGCCATCCAAGACAACTTGCTGAGTATTGGAGGCAATTCAGTAGCTACACCTGTCTTCATGTGTGTGTAGCCCATTGGACTGTTTCTTTACACAGTCCCCATCATTTGAAAAAGATCCGAGGGCACCGAGCGTCTACCTCCTGGTCGCATACACTCGAGTGTGCATGTGTAGAGTTTCTGTGTACAGGCTGCTCTTCTCCAGGTGGAACTGGCTACCCCGTGGAGCTCATCTGCTCTCATGCCGCAGCTGTCCACTGCCTTCACAACTGTGTGGAAGAGGGAGTACATCTGGCCCAGAAGGCTGGACTACCACTCGGCCACATCTGGACAGCCTCAGAGAACCGAAGAGGAGTAATCTCATCCTATTTAGAGTCTACCTTCTGCCCCCATGAGGAAGCAGCCAGGAGTTGAGAACACATACCTCATTTCTATCATGATTTCAGAGAGATGTAATTCTCCTTCACATCTGTCAGCTGAACGTTGGGTAATCTACTATGAAGCACATTGCTCCAGCTGGACTATGAGTGACAATGCTGACGGTGCCTCCTGTGTTCCCAGGAAGTCACACAACCTGCTCCATCAAAGTCATGCACGCATATAAGGTGCCGTGCTTTTGTTCTCACTCTGTCCCTTCACATGGGGACACAGGAGTGAGCTATTCATGTGAACAAAGAAGATGGAGTCCCAGAGAAGGATGCTATTAACTGTGCTTCAGTCAGAGGCGTCATGACGGCAACTGTGGCAAGTCTGTTATGGTTTGAATGAGAGGAGTTCCCATGGGCTGAAGGCTGTGAACACATGCCATGGGCTGGCGCCGTCACTATGGGAAGCTATGGAATGTTTATGAGGTAGCACCCAGCTGGCAGATAAGTCACTGGAGATGAGGGCTTTGAGGGTTAGATCATCACGGGGCACCATGATGTGAACAGCCACCACTACCATGAGCTCCTACCACCATGAAACGAGCTGCCTCAGCATGTCTCCCCTCTGTGATGAACTGAGACCCCCCCAAAACTGTGAGCCAAAATAAATGTTTCCAGCAGATATTGTGGTCACAGTGACTCAGAAGTAATGAATACATCTGGTGTGCCTTGAAACTTCAGAATACTGCTCAGATACAAAGAGCTCCCCCACCCCCCAGCTCTGCCAGTTACAACAGCAGAAATGAGCCACACACTTCTTGCCATAGCTACATAGAACCCCCCGCCGGGGTTCCAAAGCCATGGGGCTCGTCTTAGACTAAAATGTCCAAAACCACGGATCCAAGCAAACCTTTTCTCTTCAAGGTTCACATCTCAGGTATTTTATTTATTTTATTTTATTTTTTAAAGATTTTATTTATTTAATATGTATACAACATTCTGCTTCCATGTATATCTGCACACCAGAAGAGGGCACCAGATCTCATAATGGATGGTTGTGAACCACCATGTGGGTGCTGGGAATTGAACTCAGGACCTCTGGAAGAGCAGTCAGTGCTCTTAACCTCTGAGCCATCTCTCCAGCCCCTCAGGTATTTTATTATAGTAAGGGAAAGCTGACCTTACAGCTACTTTTCTGTTGCTATGACAAAATACCTCACAACAAGCAACTCAGGACAGGGGTTATCTTAGCTCACAGTTTGAGGGTACAGTCCATCGTGGCAGGGAAATTGAGGTAGCAGAAGCTTTAGGTGGCCGGTCACTTTGTATCCACAGTCAGGAAAGCACTCCTTTCTATTCAGGCCAGCAGTTAGGATGGTACTCCTACCTCAATTAACCTAGTCTGGAAAGTCCCTCATAGCCACGTTATGATTTGTCTCTGGGGTGATTTTGGATCCTATCAAGCAGAGAACCAAATGCTGTCAAAAGTAAATATCGATGAGGTTAATCACCCTTAGGTAACATTGAAAACAAGGGTACTGAGTACTCAGAATTCAGCACTTCCTCCGTGTTACTTTAGCTATTTCTTCACCATATTACAGCTAAGGTGCCTTCAGTGGGAATATGATAAAATGGTGTGCCCAGCAGTCCTCACTGTGGACAGTAGTGTCAGATTGTTAGCTTGAAACTGGCCAATGCAGCACCACAGAACCTGGCAAACCCTGCCTTTCATGATTGGTTTTCTTCCTCTGGAGAGCTGGCTGCTAATTTGTCCCTGCCTTGTTGTTTACTGACCACGTGACCTGCGCATTATTTAACACAGCAGAGCTTTCACTTCCTCCTCAGTGAGAGGGTGATTATCACTGGGGGGGGGGTGTACAGCAGCAGCTCCACAGGTGAATCAGATAGTATTGCCCACATGGACACAAGCCGAAGTATCAACACTCTTTCCCACAAGATTGGTTTCTGCTCCAAATTTCTTACCCAGTATCTTGTAGACAAGTAAGGCACCCAAAGGGAGGGCAGCCAGTCCTAGCTCCCTACCTCTGAGCACTGGCTGCAGTGCCCATGCATGGGTGCTGAGGCAGAATAGGCAGGAATAGGGTTAGAATGGCTTCCATGGACAGTACTAATAATTTTGGACTTAAACTGGTTTATTTAATCAAAAACATCAGCGGCAATAATTATTGCTTAACTGAAATGATGAACACAAAGGAGCCAGATTTAGGAGGCACCTAGGAATTTTGCCACCAGCTACACGAAGCTTCAGAGAAGCAGGCAACACAATAAAAATGTTCTCACTAAGCACGGAAGGAGGTGAGGCACCAGGATTCCATTTCATCTGTTCTTAAAGAATTCTTTCCACTCTCCATTGAAGCCATTTAGGTGCAAAGTGACTCTGCTGTTTGCAGAAGGGATGATGGATGTGGTAGAAGGGTTAAGCAAGAAATGAGACAGTGCCCAAAAGAGAGGCAGAAAGCCTAGAGATGGAGATGGCTGGGGAGCAGGAGTCGGGGGTCGGCTGAGATAGCCCTCTAGAGATAGCGTGTTTCCAATTCCGCTGACAGCCTGCACCTCACATCTCTTCCAGCCTCATTGCGTGGCTGTGTTGAGCCACTTTTACCTATTTTCCCTGTTGACATGGATAGAAAATTGAGCAATTACCCTTAAACTCCAAGCTCTCAGATCATCCAGATTGCTACACTTGAAGAATTAAGTCCCCAATCGCCCCTGGCTAGAAGTGGCTCGACTCAGCTTGTCCTTTAGGAATTAAACATTTTTTGGTTGGTCAGAAGGATTTATTATTTCTAGGTTTCAAGGCATTTCACTTCTGTCAAAACTGGACCTCGGGATGTGAAAGACACAGCTCTCCCCAGCGGGGCTGAGGCGCACCCACAGCTCAGGGCTGCTGTACGAGGGAGTCACAATGCCAGACACAATCCTGTGTGATGCAAGAAGACTATGCTCGAACACAGTGCCTCTTTCATTAAGCTCTTGTTTTCAGAGACTGGGGAGATGCTCACAGATATTTTTCTAACTTTGTCTTGACAAAATGACTTGAAAGTTGAATCCATGTTCAATTGTATATTCAGCCATAGTTTTAACCTGGATATTTCTTGTGTATGTATGTGCATGTGTGTGTGTGTGTGTGTGTGTGTGTGTGTGTGTGTGTGTGTGTGTGTGTGTGTGTATGTATGCATGTGTGTGCGTGTTGTGCGTGTGGTGTGTGTTGTGTGTGTGTGTGTGTGGTGTGTATGTGCGTGTGTGTGTGTGTGTGTATTGCGTGTGTGTGTGTTGTGTGTGTGTGTATGTGCGTGTGTGTGTGTGTGTGTGTGTGTGTGTGTGTGTGTGTGTGTGTGTATGTGTGTGTGTGTGTGTTGGCATGTTGAGGCTAAAGACATCAACCAGGTGTCTTCTTAATTGCTCACCACCTTATTTTCTGAGACAGGGTGTCTAGTGGACACTGGAGTTTCCAGCTTTGGTTAGACTGGGTGGCGAGCACCCTGGAGCAGGAGCACCCTCCTGTCCCACTTCCCCAGAGCTGGGATTGTGGGCATGCATTGCTGTACGTGGGTTTTCATGTGGCTGCTAATGAAACTCAAGTTCATGTTTGCATGGCAAGCGCTTTGCCAGCTGAGGCTTCCCCCAGGGTCCCTGAATATTCATTTCTGAAGATAAAGAATTTCTCTTCTCCATCTATGTATCTCTCAGTGCTCCTTACAACCTCACAGTCTATCTTCAGCTTGCCTTCTACTACTGAGTGGATTTCGGGGTAGATGGAGACTAAGCAGGCCTAAAGAGGTTAGGGGTGACACTCCTTTGGTGCCTGTGGTCTCCTTCTCTATCTCCCAAATCCCACTGCCCCTCCCTGACAACTTCTGCTCTTCTATCAGTTGATGCTTGAAAGTCATGTCTTTAGATTGCCTTTCTGCTTCATTACAGAGTTCAAGTTAGGATTATGTGAAATGAAAATTTTTTTTTGCATAGCTAAAGAAATAATCACTGAGCGCCTACAGAATGGGGAAAGCCACTTTCTATATAGAAAGAACTTCAAACATTAAACACTAAATACCATCCACCTGATAAATGGGCCAATGAACTGAATAGGAAGTTCTCAAAAGAAGAAATGAAAATCAATATTGAAAAAAGTGTACAATATCCTTAGTCATTACAACTGCTTTGAGGTTCCATCTCACCCCAGGCAGAATGGTCATCATCAAGGAAACCAAGAACAACAAATGCTGAGGCTGTGGGGGAAAGGACACCCTTTTACACTGATGGTGGGAGTGGAAACTGGGGGAGCCACTATGGAAGTCAGTGTGGAAGTTACTCAAAAAATGAAAAGCACAACTACCGTGACTCAGCTGGACCACTCCCAGGAATATGCTGGAAGGACAGTAAGTCAACGTACCATGGAGATATTAGCACATCCATGTCTACTGCTGAACTATTCACCATAGTATATAATAGCACTGCTGTACGATTCACCTAGATGTCCATAAGCAAGTGAAAGGAGAAATACGGTATACCCACAATGGAATTTTAGTCAGTCAGAAAGAAAAATTAAATTATGACCTTAGAGGAAAATGGGTGCAACGAAGACCACATGCTATGAGACAGACTAGACCCAGAAACATGTATATTCTCCTATGAAGACTCTAGATTTAAATGTACATATATGTATAGACAATGTGTGTGTACACATGCATGCACGTGTGTGTGTGTGTGTGTGTGTGTGTGTGTGTGTGTGTGTGTGTGTGATATGAAAGGGGAAGGGGAGATCTTATGTGAAGAGAAAAGAGCAAAGAAAGAGCAATGGAATACATGTAGCAAGAAAGCAGAAGGGAAGGAGCCATCTGACGGGATGAAGGGACCAGTAAGTCACAGGGAGAGGGCAAAAGAAAGACTGGGACCCATCCCATCAAACAAAGTATGACATCTGTGTGTAAAAGTGCCAGAACAAATGCCATCACATCGTATAGTAACTTAAAAATGTATTTACATAGACTGGATGGTTCTGCCATTGAAGGATGCTCGTCTAAATAGAGAAGACTTGTTTTGCCTTCCCAAAGGTCATGTGGGGCTCTGGTTTCCTGTTGCTCTCCAGCTATTCTCTATAATCACAACCTCCCACTGTTTGGGGATAACTGCGAGTGCTTCAAGCTAGAACCAGCAGGTTAGAAAGATGGCTGAAAATCTCCCTAACATCACCAAAGGCAGTGTGAAGTTGGAATGGACAAGAATCTGGGCTTAGCGCTTCAAAGCAGCATCCCTTCTGGCTACATTAACCATTGTCAATGAGGAGTTTCTCCTTACACCAGGTCATTCCTTCTCTTCCAGCTAATCAGGCCCTGTTTACCCTTCATGACCTTCCTTCTTCCTGAGGGGTTTTCAGCCTGTACACAACTAAACTCACAATCACAAACATGTAGCCACACCTGCCACGCCTCCCCTCATTCTCTCATATCTTCTGTTTTGCTTCCCAACAAGGATCTGTGTTCCTTTAGGGCAAAGCCATTCTCGGTTTTGTGTAGGGTTTGCAAATCACTTACAAAGACTTAACCCAATGTGCAGATGTGTTCTACTTACAGGATTTTAAAAACAGAATTCGTTCTTGGGGGCTGATAGCCTAGCTCAGTGACAGACTGCTTAGTGAACATGTGGCCCTGGGTACAAGCTCCAGCACCACAAGCCTAAAAGTGTCATTTTTAATTTCATATTTAATTTCTCATGCTGGGAATGTATGTAGCCTTACAGGAGCTACGGGCATTTTACAATTAGAAATACATCTTAGTCTGCCTGTCATCCTTTGGAACCTAATTTGAAATCTTTCACGCTGTACTGCCCGTCTGGTTCATCCCAGGCCCTGGCACTCTCCACCGCCCATCCTTTTGCTGTTTCATGTGTTTGTATTCTCTGTCTGGCCTCTACATCCATCTGAGCTTATAGCCTGCCATGGTCTTGCAAACAGTCCCATGCCATGTCTTCAGGATCACCAGCAGATGCCCAAGCCCCTTGTAAATGTCGCTCACTCTGTTTCCATTCTGCTATCTCAGAAGTTCCTTTCTCCCGTGTTTTTCTGCCCTACTCCCTGGAAGGATGGGGCACTGGTGGAGAGATGTTAGGCTTCTCCTTCCTCCCCCAGGTGACAGAGCAGGATGACTGTTATTCACCAAGGATCAAGGTGCTGAGAATGCTACCGAGGCAAGGCTCCTGAACCTGCTCCATGACTGACAGGCAGGCAAGGACCAGGAATGTCTTCTCACTAGACCAGAAGCTCCAAGAGGCCTGTGACTGCCTTCGTCACTGCCATCTCCAGCACCTAGGGCAATACAGGCCCCAGTTAGCACTGGGTGGAAAACCTGTTGGCCCTCCTCCATAAACCTAATCTCCAAGGCTGGCAGGAGAAGGAGATAGAATGAGGGAGACTTGCTTTTGCTTCCTCTCTTCTCCATTTGTCACTGCTCACCAATAACCCTCCCTAGCAGGTGAGATCACCCCTTCTGGGGTGAAAACACTCCTTGCTCCCCTAAGATCCTGAATGGGGGGGGGTTATTAAGAGAGCCAGTAGGTGTCCAAGGAGATGTTTTAATGTCATTTGTTAAATGTGTGGCGTGGATGATTCATGGGAACCACTCCTGGACTCTCACTACCCACCGGATATTCTAAGTTCAAGGGAACAGCCTTCACTAGCCAACCAAGGAATTCTCTGAACAAAGATAATTCTAGAAACTAGTTATATGTAACATATGATTCTTAGCGCATAATGGATTCTAAACATTCACATTCGGTGAAATGGACTAAGTCGAGTGTGAAGTGTGACACGTGAGCTGATTTTCCATTAAGGATGCAAGCAGAACTGAATGGAAAAATAGATTTATGCTAGGGAGGGGCTTCTCTCCAGGGGTGGGTGGGTAGGGAGGCAAGGTGCTCTCTCGGGAGAAACAAGTTTGTGTGTCAGGCCTCTGTGTCAAAAATCACAAATATCACATGCCAGGTTTATGAAAGGGAAAATATTAGGTATTCTCTGGAAATAGGTCTCCTTTCTTTCTTTCCTTAGTGGGATTTGACTAAGCATCCATCAGTGACTCTAAGCAGTCTGTGGTGAAGATACTGGCATATCTGAGGAATCCTCACAAAGGCTCAGAATAAGAGCTCTGAGGTCAAAGGTCTGCTCAGAATCCCGTGGCTATCGTTTACGGGTTGTGGGACCTTCAGCAAGGTTACTCTTCCTCACCTTAAGCCTGCTTGTCTTCAATATGGGGATAACAGGCAATTCAAGTGTTTATCAACAGGCTGATATAATACTGTGGTATATCCATGTAACGGAATGTCACTCACCAATAAAAATGAAGACACTAACAATGCATGAAGCAACCTGGATGATGTTGGAATCACAATGAGAAAAGCCAGGCATGCTTCTATTTACATGAACTGGGATAAAATGTATGTACTTATGCTTTCATTTAGTCTAGGACATTAAATTATTTTATCATGAATAAAAGAGCATCAATTGTTGAGGCCAGAGGCAGAGGAGGGATGTGCTGAGTGGGGGTAATGGAGCGCTGAACGGGGGTATGTTCACTGTGATAATGGTTTCACGACACACGAATGCCAGCCAGACTCAAACTGCCTACTTTCGATGGTTAAGGCTTTTTGTGCTTAAACAGACTCAGTCAAGTAGATTTAAAAACCTTTGCCACAGGGAGATGGGTGCACAAGGGTTAGGAGCTGAGTTAAGATCCTAGGAACCCAGATAACAAGCTAAGCTTGGTGTTGTGTGTGCATCCAAGACTTGAGCAAGTCAGGGCAAGGGCGACAGGCAGATCCCTGAAGCTCACTGGCCAGCCTAGTCAAAGTGATGAACTCCAGGTTCATTGAGAGACCCTATTATAAAAAATAAAGGGGAGCCAGGCGTTGATGGCGCATGCCTTTAATCCCAGCGCTCGGGAGGCAGAGGCAGGAGGATCTCTGTGAGTTTGAGGCCAGCCTGGTCTCCAGAGCGAGTGCCAGGATAGGCTCCAAAGCTACACAGAGAAACCCTGTCTCGAAAAACCAAAAAGAAAGAAAAAGGGAAAAAGTGATCTAGAAATAATATCCCTATCCCTATCAGTGTTTCACCTTTACAGGAATGTATGCACATAAACATGTACATGCGTGCACACACACACACCACTACCAAACATATACACACAACACACAACACACACACACATACACCACATACACACACCACCCATACACACACCACACACAGCTTACCATAGAGTGTGGATTGTTCTTGAGAGTCACATGACACAATATGCAAAACATAAGCCAAATGTGGTATCATATCTCTATTATCCCAGACAAGAAAATGTAAATCTCCTGGCGTGGTGGCTGATACAAAGTGAATGCTCAGTAGTAATGGCGACATTGGTGGACAACTGAGGTGTAAGAGCTGATTCTCTTGGGAGTCAGAAGGGCAGTCTCTCTGAGTCCTGCTATACTCTATCCTCTAAGCCTCAATTTCTTAGTGTGTCAAAGGGCAGGTTTGCTCAACATGGCCTAAAGAGCCCTTCCAAGCCACAGCAGCAACTCTAAAGCAGTGGCCTATGGCACCCGCACAGCCTCTGTTCCCACACATTAACACGCAGCACAGGCAGTGTTTGCCAAGCTTGGCTGTGACATTTTATAGTTATTCCTTGATATGGAGCAGTTTCCACAGTGAAGAAAGTAGGGTTTCAGAAGCCCTTTGAAGGGCCTTGGAAGGCGGCTCCAGGCAGAGTGTCGAAAAGCCTGGCACTAATCCTGTGGGCAAGCATCAGTGATCAGGAATATTGTTTTCTTGTTGTTTCCATTTGGAAGTTTCGGCCATGAGCTCTAGAAATCAGGTTTCCTGAGTTTAATGTTTCTCACATAAAGCCCACATGTCTTCATGTCCCAAACAAATCCATAAGCAACTGGAGACTGAAGTCACTAAAACATTGAGCTGCAGGGTACAGCTTGCACCTACCCACTGCTCCAGACTGCCCAGATCCTTACACTGCAGATCCTTGCACCACACCACCATCTCCTAGTTCAAGGCTTCCGTCCCCCCCAGGCCTCAGAGGTCTTCAGCCATAGGGTGTGAGGCAAGTCATCCCTAGGACTCCTGGGGAACCAAAAAAGCCTGGACCACACCCAGACAGGGAATCAAGACCTTGATGAGTGACATGAGCAGAGATGTGTAAGGTCACATAGCAGGCCCCAAAATGGTAGTCCTGCCGACAGAGTCCTAAGATGGTGGATCCAACACAGACTGGACTCTTACTGGCTAAACAGAAACCTGAACTCGGCAACCCTCAGGAATCTTATGATTTGGGTTTCTGTTTGTCAGGAAGGCCACTACTTCCCTTCAACTGACAGGGGCAAAATACACTTGGTGGTGGATAGCCAGCTTGTGAACCTCCACCCTGCTGGCTACTATATAAAATCCAGGCTTTCCCGCTGAGTTGCTGTTCTCTGATTTTGTGAGACAGTCCTCAGTTTGTCCCTCAATGAGCTCTTTTCTACCCACAGAGTGGTCTTGTTTGGGATTTCACTGCACCCACTCACAGATGCCTTAGACTAATCCATGGCTATGGGCCACCCTCAAGCCAAGGAGCGCTACAAATACAGCTCACAATGAAATTGTAAACTTACTTAAAACATTGTACTTTTTTAAAATGCAATTTTCTTCCTTCCTTCTCTCTCTCCCTCCCTCCCTCCCTCCCTCGATTGTGTGGTTCCTGAGCATGAACTTTGTAATTGACAACATTTTGTCTTATTGGCAAAAAGTTGGACACATCTTAGTGCCAGCTCCAGACAGTTCTCAAAATGAACACCTTGCCCATCAAAGATACATTACCTGCCAACAAACAGGTCAGCCTTTGAAGGGTGAACAAATAGGTCCAGGATCAACATGTTCACTCCAGAGATCCAGAGTGTCCTGTACTCATCAGTGGGGCGGCGGGGGAGGGGAGAGAGAGACAGAGACAGAGACAAGAAACACAGACACAGAGAGAGGCAGAGAGGGGGGCGGGTAGAATACCTCTTCCAGAAGGAAAATGAGTCAACGGAAACAGACTCCGAAGACACAGCAATGATGGAATTAGCAGCCCAAGTACTGAAAATGGTTACTACAGACTACTCTAGCACAGAGGACACATGGGTAAATGGAAGGTTTGTCTTAAAGAAGAACTAGGGCTGAGAAAGAGGTTCTGTGGGTAAGCATGCTTGCTCTGAAAGCATGAAGGCCTGAGTTTTGAATAGCCAACAAATGCAGACAGTGTGTACGGCTGCACTAGTGTGTAACCCTGGGAAAGCTGACTGACACACTGCCAGAGGAGTTCTGCAGGGCCAAGGAGAGTAGATGCAGCAGAGGCCCCGGCAGGAGCATTCAGCAAAGCAGATGCCTGAGCTGAGGCATCTGAGCAGATGCTGCAGCTGAGGACTCCCTAGGGGCTCCCAGGGCTCCTGGCCATGTCCTGACTTCCTCTAAGGCACTCACCTTCTCCTTCATCTGATCCAGTCAGGCTGTGCTGTCTGAGGCGGCGGCTGTCGGTGGGAAAACAGAATAGGAGAGCAGAAAATGAGTGTCAAACACAGACAGCAACAACCTAGAGTTAACAGCTGTCCTGGCTAGTTTTATGTCAACTTGACACACAAACTAGAGTCATCTGAAAGGAGGGAACCTCAGCTGAGAAAATGCCTCCATAAGATACAGCTGTAAGGCATTTTCTTACTTAGTAATCAATGGGGAAGAGACCAGCCCATCGTGCGTGATGCCATCCCTAGGCTGGTGATGGGTTCTATAAAGAAAGCAGGCTAAGCAAGCCATGAGGAGCAAGCCAGTAAGCAGCACCCCTCCATGGCCTCTGTGTCAGCTCCTGCCTCCAGGTTCCTGCCCTGCTTGAGTTCCTGTCCTGACTTCCTTCATTGATGTGGAAGTATAAGCTGAATAAGCTCTTTCTTCCTCAACTTGCTTTTGGTCATGGTTTTTCATAACAACACTAGTAACCCCGATTAAGACAATGGGTAATACATAAAAATTCTCCTTCTTCCAAAACCTTGGTCAAACCATTTCAGACAAATTGGTCTGCTGTGCATTGTTGCATAGGCTGTGCAACACACCATTCCCAAGGGCAGCAACCACAGACAGACATGAATGCTCTCTCCAACGCTGCAGGGGTGACAGCACCTGCCATTATATCTTTGTCTAGAACCCTGTCCCTTAATTTTAACTAACTTCATTTTTAAAATGTAAGTCTTAGGAGAAGGCCAGGGTCAGTAGACTATATTTCTGTCCATCTGTGTTGTTACAGCGCTAAGTTTGGGCTGGTACCTTGATACCTGGACATGTAATCCTGACAGTGAGACTATGGCATGACCCCAGTGCCATGCTCTGACTTTAGGTGAAGAGGCAGCATGCAGCAAGCTCTTAATTAACCATGCAGATCCCAGCCCCAGGCCACAGCCAGATTCCAGACCCCCTGATGTTCTTTTTGAAGACTTATTATTTTTATTTTTGCGGATAAGTGTTTTGTCTGCATGTCTGTCTGCACATTGTGTGTGTGTGTGTGTGTGTGTGTGTGTGTGTGTGTGTGTGTGTGTGTGTGTGTGTGTGTGTGTATGCCTGGTTTCCATGGAGGTGAGATAAGGAGGCTGGAGCCCCTAGAACTGGAGTGAAAGATGGTTGTGAGCTGCCATGTGGTGCTGTAAACCCACCCTCGGTGTTCTACAAAGGCTCTTAGCCCTGTCTCTGCTTTTTCAATGCCATGATCAACACAGACCGGAGAGACAATGACAGTCAAGGCCACACTGCTGGCACAACTCACTATAGCATACACAAGAACATGGGAACTTACTCTTCCATCTCCTCAGAAAATTTCTTTCCCAATCTGAAAAGAGAGAGAGAGAGAGACAAAGTTTAAAACAACCCATGAGTGTGACACTCTGGAGTGAGGTTCAGGTAAGTGCACATCAGCATACCCCAAATGCTTTCTTTGTAGCCACTGTAAGGGTGTGTGTGTGTGTGTGTGTGTGTGTGTGTGTCAGTAACTGTGAACGTGTGCATTCATGTATGTGCACATGTGCCAGGGTGCACCCCCCCAGGAATGCATGTATTGAGTAGAGGCAGAGGTTGGATCAGATGTATCCTTGAATTACCTCCCACCTTCTGTCTGTCTGTCTGTCTGTCTGTCTGTCTGTCTGTCCGTCCATCCCCATGCCCCTCTCCCCCTTGGAGACAGAATTGGCCTGGAATCCTCTATGTAGACCAGGCTGGCCTGGAACTCAGAGAAATCCACTTGCTTTGCATTCACCTCCTGAATTCTGGGATGGAAGGCCCATACCCCCATGCCCTGCCACCATGTCTTTTGACACGGGTTTCTCTCACCGAAGTTGGTACTCACTGACTGGGCAGACGGGCTGACCAGCAATCTCTGGACCCCCCGCCCAATGCAAGGGTGACAGACATATATGACCACATTACTATTTTTATGTGGATGCTGGGGATCAGAACTCAAGTCCTCATGACTTCACAGCAGTTACTTTACTGCCTGGGCCATATTCCTAGTCCTCCGTAAGGTCTTCTTAAAGCCTTGGCTCAGTACAACTCCAAATTAGATTGTTGGGTTTGGGTGTTGGTAGAGCAGGAAGCTGAAAACTGAAATGGGTGCACAGGATGCCTCTCTCAACACCTGGCTGACACAGAGCAGCTTGCTTTTGCCAATGACTAAGGCTCTGGCTGTATCTGGTGCTCTTCTTACCAGCTGAGATACATCACAGGAGCAAAGGGAGAGTACTGGCTCTGCTTCTGAGCAAGCCCTCTTGTGTCTCATCACATGACTGGTACTGGGTAGAATCTGGACCTGTGTGGCTCCCATGCCTTTACCTAAGACAGCGGTTCTCACATGTCAGTGACTCGAGAGCCACTGGGAAGCCCATTAGACACGCAGACTGCTGGGCCTGGCATGGAGACATTTCTGAATTAGCCGATATGGGGATGGGGAACTCAGGTCTACATACTGCTGCTGCTATTTGTGGTATTATTATTATTGCTTTTATTATGTGGTATTAATAGCTGTGTTCCTGGGAACGGAAGTGAGGTCTTACACACGCTAGATAAACACTCTTCTTCTGAACTACACCCTCAATCTAGGACAACAGATTTTTAAACAAAATTCCAAGTAATTCTAACCTAAGAAAATCACCACAGATGCTCTGCGACTGGCAACTGTTGATGGTGTTTAGAGGTGGCTTTTGAGTATATGGTGGTTCCATTTTTCTATGTTTGAAAATTCCCACAATAAGCCTTGCATTTTCTTTTGAATAAATTATTTTCAGTCTGAAATCTAGCGCACAATAGGCAGAGTCCAGGCTGGTGGCAGTGTTATAATGTCTGGAAGCAGAAGGCATGACATTCTCACCTTTGTCAGTGCAGAGCCAAAAATGTCACCAGGAAGTTTCCCCAAGGCCAACTACCATGCCCGCAAGGTGAAAATAACTCCCCCAGCTACTGATCATACATTAATTTCTTATCAATTAAAAAATAAAAATATAGTCTAAGTTTAAGTAAACTGCTCTCAACTGTATTGTTTCTTTTTAATGTTTTTCATATTTATTATTTTTTTATGTGTTTGTATGCGTGTTTGCCTACATGTGTGTTTAGCCAACAAGTTCATGCCTGGTGTTCACAGAAGGCAGAAAAGAATGTTGGATTCCCTGGAACTGGAGTTACAGTCAGGTGTGAGCTACCATGTAGGTGCTGGGAATTGAACTTGGGTCTTCTGGAAGAGTAGCCATTGCTCTTACTTACTGAACCATTTCTCCAGCACCCTACACTGCTTTGCTGTTGTTTTTAATTTATTTTAGTTTCACATGTATGAGTGTTTTTAATGCACAAATGTATGTATGGTATGTGTGTGTGCCTGAAGAGGACATCTGATTCTCTGGAACTGGAGTTAGATGGTTGTAAGCTGCCATGTGAGTGTTGGGAACTAAAAAAACCCAGGCCCCTTGCAAAAGCAGTGATTGTTCTTAACCACTGAACCAGCTCTCCAGCCCCACCCACTTCCAGAACTGTTTTTAAAAGTCAGAAAATGATGGGTGAGGTGGAGAAAGAGAAAGGAACAGGCAGGTAAAGCTGGAAGAAAAGGGAGAGCTACTCACAAATTTGGATACTGAATGTTCCTAAAGCCTCCCATGCCATAGGCCTAGTCCCCAAAGCCTTGATCCCCATAGGCCTGATCCCCAGACTGCAGTGCTATTATGAAGTGGTGGATTCTTTGGGAGGCGGGGCCTGGTGGAAGGAAGTTAAGTTGCTGGGTTGTGCTCCTGAAAGGGATACTGAGACCCTATTTCATTCTTCACTCTTTCTTTTTACCTCCCGGGCACTAGGAGGTGAAAAATTCCTCCTACCATATGTTCCTACCACAATGAACTGTGTCACTATGGGCCCACAAGAACAGGGCCCCACAATTATGTATATAAACCTCTGAAACCATGCTACAAATGAGACCTTTCTTACCGTTTAAGACAATCACCTTGGGGATTCTGCCTTAGCCACAGAATACTGACTAAACACAGTCTCAGTATAGTAGTTGACTCAGTGGGTACATTTAGAAGGTTGAGTAATTAGGGTCCAAAAGTGAAAGACAAAGTGTCATGGCGTTGGGCGTCCAAGGTCAACTGCATACCTCCATGGGCTGCTCAACCAAAGGACTTCCAAGGACTGTTCCAAGACAAAGAACTGCTCAGAAAGTTGCCAAGGCCACTTTCTGTCGGGGAGGATGGAAGGCTCTTGTTCCCTTAGACGGCTGCTTCTAATTCTCCTCTGAAGCTGAACTTTGTCAACTCACTGTCCAGATGACCCAGCCAGCATGTCACCAACATGGCAGGATGAGAACAGGTCATGGAGAAATTAGATCAGAGATGCAGGGAGACGAGGCCCGTGTCCTCGCTTTGTGTACAGGATGTATTTATCTCTGATCACCCTCAGGAGTAGCAGCCACCCTGAGGTTAACAGCACATGGTTCCTACTGTGATGTACTGCACTACCACAGGCCCAAGCGAGGCTGGAAGAACAGGACAACCTGCGTTAGGCTCTGCATCACCCCCAAGGGCACTCACCCTAAAGGCATGGTTGTTCTTGTGGCGCTATTGTAATTTCTACTGTGCCATGGTGAAAGCAGGGGGAGTTCTGCCGAGAGGAGACAATGATGACAGTGGTAATGTCTTGGGGAGGCTGATTAATGTCCATTTATCCATTCAGTATCCAAAAAGCTAGGGAGTTTAAGATTCAACTCAGCCAGGTGGTGGTGGTGCATGCCTTTAATCCTAGCACTCGGGAGGCAGAGGCAGGCGGATCTCTGTGAGTTTGAGACCAGCCTGGTCTACAAGAGCTAGTTCCAGGACAGCCTCCAAAGCCACAGAGAAACCCTGTCTCAAAAACAAAACAAAACAAAGATTCAACTCAACTGCTATGAAGCCCACATTCTGTTCTCTCTCCCTCTAGGGGGAGCCTGAGGACATTCTCCACCATCTCCTTTCTCCAAGAGAGAAAGGAGACAAATCAGAAGATGCCCAGGGGAAGGATGCACTCAGGTCTCTTTTCCTTCTCTCCCTCCCCAGGGCATAAGTAACAGGCTCTGGACCACCCCTGCTTGAGAGATGAGAACTTCCGTGCTAGAGTCCCGCCTTTGCTCTGGCTCACATCGATGGATAACTGCCATGTCTGGGTTTTACCTAGAGCAGCAGTTTTCAACCTGTGAGTCAAGAATCTTTTGGGGGTTGAATAACCCTTTCATAGGGGTCACCCAAGACCATCCGAAAACAGATATTTACACTATGATTCCTAACAGTAGCAAAATTATAGTCATGAAGTGGCAATGAAAATAATTTTGTGGTTGGGGGTTACTACAACATGAGGAACTGCATTAAAAGGTCACACCAGTAGGAAGGTTGAGGACCACTGGTCTAGAGTGTAGGTGAATTTGGTTTGGACCACACTGCCGTTTATTATTTTGACAAATGCTCATCTTTCTGGATTACTGCAATAAAAAGCCTGGTAACAACACAGTCTTTGGGACAGAAGCCTGACTGTCAGCTACCCTGGGCTCCCTCCTACAAGGCCAGGAGTAATTCTGAATCCCTGAGTCTATGGTTTTCTTAGAAGAGCCAGGGGACAGTAGGATATCCTACAGTCATGTGGACATCAGTGTGTGAGCCCAAGGCGGCCTAGGTGGGAAGTACCTTCTAGACCTGGTGTATGCTTCTCTATAGAAAGATAATTGTGCACATGTGTGTGCCCCGGAGAGCCACTATGAAGTACTGCTCTGCCTCACCCCAAAGGCATCTTGGGTGGCACCGTGCCACACACACAACGGTTTACAGTATTTTCCAAAGATATCAGTGTCTATGTCACGGTGCTACGGCAGGTATCTGCAGTAACCACTGACACTCAGGGACACCAGGTACTGTGGCCACGGGCCTCACCCTTGTCACAGAGCTAGCTAGTGATGAGCCTGACACTAGACTTTGCTTCCCTGACTTTCACCCTAGATGCAGACACACTGCCCCCATTGCCATGTCAGCATTCCCAGGACACCCACACAGCTGTCTGGATTCCTGTGCACACAGTCCTTCTAACTCACCTATCCACACCAGGAATTGAAAGCTGTACATAATCCTGCAAACAGGCTGCTCTTAACCACAGAACACAATAGAATCACATGCAAAACCCTTTTAATGGAGACGAACTAGCCCCCTCCCACCCCGTCCAAGTATTAATTTGTACAAAGAGGTCCCAGTCACGGTTATAAGAGCCATATCCCTAACTGTATTCCAGATGTGAGGCAGACGCCACAGCTGTTGAGCAGCAAAACAGATACCTCTTTTTTTGTTGTCTACTGTCTTCCATCAAAAGTGTTAATGGATACAGATTTGAGGAAGAGATGGCCAAGAGTCCAAACAGCCCACAAAGCAAAGCTTCTGTCCCTGGGACTCACATGGGCGGGTGGTGTTTGTATAACCCAAGCAAAGAGCTCGACACCACGGCAGGCCAGACAATTCAGACCCCATTAGAGATGCTCACTCGCTCAATATGCAAAATGTAGAAGCATGGAGCTTGCTGAAGCAGCCCTTTGAAAAGTTAATTAAATGCCAGGTTTCTTTTGAGGGGTTCCTCCATCACTTGCTGCCTGCTTTGGCCACTCTGCAGAATACAGCTTTACCTATGGACCACAGGAAATAATCACCCTCCCTTCCCACCTTGCAAATTTGGAACAGGGTGAGCAAGCACGTCTGGTCAGCCAGCAACTCAAAAGGAGAAATCTGGCCATCTCGTGGTGGCCCTTAACAAACCACCAAAAATCTGGCCACAAGTTGCCGCACTCTAAGTACTGGCTTCTCGGGTGAGGTGTTCAAAGGCTGCCTTGTTACTACCACCTTTCTGTGAAGCCCAGAGCTTGGAGCAGTCCCTGCCTGGTTTTCCGACCTGCTTTTCTCAGACATGTTCAGCTTGATGCAGCCACACATTTCTCAGGAGAGTTGAGAGTTAGCAGTGGGCCTGCCAGACACTGGGCACTGACACCGTATAACATATTAACTGCTATTACATATAGCATACATGACGTACTAGAACAATCCCATCATCACTGTTATTCTCTCCATTGCACAACCGAAGAAGCCACCTCAGAGAGGTAAAGTAGCTTGCTTTCTGCTGCCCACCCAGACAGCAGCAGGCTTGAGTGCAAGCCAGGATGGCTAACACCAAAGCTCAGCTTTTAACCCTGGCCTGACAGGGACACATACAAGCAGCTCTACATGGGTGGCGATGTCCCGTCCATACACTGCACTACGATGCAACTGGTATTTTCTATGGTGCAAACATGTTTCAAACTTACAGAAGGGTTACAGCTTTGCCAAGTCTCCTAACCTGGTGGATTAACTATACATTTTGTAAGATGGGCGGGGAGGGGTCTTATCTCGCTAGGTCACCCTCCCTTCCCCAGTCCCATCACCTATCACTTTGCTTATTTGGTTGGCTGAGGACAAGAATGACCTCACTGTTGCTGCATGACTGCAGCCAGAGAGAACCCCAAGACTCTGGGTTCTCCTGCTTTCATTCTGGGGCTCCATGGAAAAGAATTTGTGCTATGGGGTAAAAAAACAAAAACAAAAACAAAAACAAAAAAAACCTCTGGGGTGATTCCTCAGATGAGGGTCTATCTATCTTGAGTGCATTATCTCATTCATTTCTCTGGTTGTCTTGCAGCCACATGTCCTCACTGGCCCCCTGCTATATCAAGGGCTTGGGTTGGCCATCATGATTATAATAAGGATCATATCCAAGGAACCCCAACTTTCAGACTTACCAGCAGCTGAGGGCATGGCCCTCAAAGCAACCTGGGTCCCCTCTGCCATCAGACAGAGTCTTTGCTGCTTCCATGCAAAGGCTTCTAGTAGCCCTGATGCAGACCTCATGGAAATAGTGTTTCTTACCTAATAGAACACTTCGGAGATCTAAATGGAGATAAAGTACCACGGCTCAGAGGACAGCCGGGATTCTATGCAGCATGACAACGTTCGGTGGTTAATTAGACACCGTTAACCTAGTTTAGCAGGGGACATAACTGGGATAAATGGAGGAAAGTGTCCTTGAAGCCTTGTAATAGCGATGGCACACACTAGACCCCAGACCTGCCTCCCTGCTAAGGCAGAACCGGTGCCAAATGGACCTCAGAGTCAGTGGACATTCCCAACGGCCATTGT
This sequence comes from Cricetulus griseus, assembly GCF_003668045.3. Classification (NCBI taxonomy): domain Eukaryota; kingdom Metazoa; phylum Chordata; class Mammalia; order Rodentia; family Cricetidae; genus Cricetulus; species Cricetulus griseus. The sequence continues at coordinate 117,672,093 of NC_048598.1, forward strand.
CTCTGATCCAGGAAGCAAAGTGAAGAGTTTAGGCACACAAGGACAACCACAACTCTTGGAGGTGAGAAGACCCTAAAGGCTCATGGCTCCATTGCAAAATGATGAAATTCTGCAGCAGGGGGAGTTGGTAGAAGAGAATTCGAGGGACATCAGGAAATACATAAGGGCCAGAGCTCTTCGAAGTTTCCAAACACAGTCTCCTGTGGAAGGGAGCAATCAAAAGAAATGATGTTCTCCTACAAAGTGTCCTAGACTCATGGTTAAAAATGCCTGATGGAAAACTTACAGCTGCTAGGCATGCTGGCACACGCCTTTAATTCCAGCACAAAAGAGGCAGAGGGCAGCCTGGTCTACATAGTGAGTTCTAGGCCAGCCAAGGCTACATAGTGAAGCTCTGTCTCAAAAAAACAAACAAACAAATAAAAACAAAAAAACAAAAACTCACCTCACTGTAGGGGAATCCACGAGAACTTGTAAAGGGGTGTTTTAGGATCTATTAGAAAACACTCATAAATACACAACAAGGAAAATAGCTGCAGTGGTCTTCCGGTCTGCCTAGGGGTGAATGGATCCAGCAGTCCAATCTCCGACCACCACACGAGAGACTGCCCCTCCCTCCCTTTCCCTTTAAGAGGTTACATCAAGAGACATGGGTGGGCGAATGCCCACTACACCTCACCACAATCTCTGAAAGCACATGACATTTCTCCCAGGCCTGAGTGAGAGAAGGCCATTCTATAACCAAACCAAGGCTCCAATTTATAACACACCTGGCCGCCAAATGGGACTTCATGGCGGAAATGGAAAGGAAGGTAAGGTCAGCTGCTATAAACATGGTGGCACTGTCCACTCAGGACCAGTATACTTGGGTCTCTGCTCTAATCTGTCCCTACACCTCAAATTCTAGAGAAAAGCCAACAGATTTCTCACTCAAGTTTCTTCTGAAAGTGTAAGTGCCTACCCTCTTGTCCCTTTGTTCCTAGTTCCTGTCATTGCTGTTTAGTGTCCCATAAAGATTAGGACTGTCTTTTCTCACTTCTTTCAAAGATAGGTAAGAACTTGCCAACATCCAAAGTCTGCCACTATGTGGTTTTAGGTCACACTGGATCCTATTTGGTTTGTGCAAGAATAGTTCCTCAAGTATCATGTTGAGAGATGAAAACCATGTCCCAGAACTGCGTATAAACCCTGTCCTCGATGGGATAGCAAATTACATGGCCATTCCTGGATGAAGTCTGCCCCCTGCTGGGAAGATTAAGAATAACAACTTTATTAGGAGTCTAACACAGGAAGAAAAGGTTGGAGCTACAGTTTCAGTAGCTGAAGCCGGTTGTGGATCATAGAAAACATATACATGCATCGGCTGCAGAGGAGAGTAGCTCAGAGTTTGGAGTCTGCACCTCAGCCACCTCGAATGAGTATTACGGTTATTCAGGGGACCTTCATGGGACTGCAATTGTCTACTAGAACAAGTTGGAGCTGGAAACTGGACAAGTTCTGTTTGGTATTTTCAAATCTGGTGGGAGAAGAACGTGATAGAAATAACGTTAACATTGCTAAGTGTGACATGGAGACTACAGGGACCCAGAGGTGGCCCCAAAGCTTGCTGGCTCAGACCTGGATCCTCACATGCAATCTCCAGGTTTGTGCTACATGCTCTGCTATGCTCCACACCTCACAGGGCAGGGAAGACACAGAAGCAAAATGCCAAGGAGGGGGTCAAAAGCAACTGGCCGCCACAGTCAGGCTTCCTGGAAGACCTGCCCAGTGAGAGACAGTGAAGCCACAGGATGGCTTTCCAGTTGGAAAAGTCAGCCAAGACAAAGGGCAGAGTCATGACAGGGCCACGTGAGGCAGACAAGGTGGCAGCTGTTGGCAGCGAGGTAGTGGCTAAAAAAAAAATGAGGAGGGTATCAGAGGTACCAGGGTCAGCAAGCAGGCTTGGTCAAGAGGGGACAGCTATCCACACCAACTGTGCTGAGATGGCAATCAGTTTTCACCGGGTCCTTGGTTTCCCTTCAAGTTATCAAGACAACAGAGAAGCTGGACCTCTGCAGACAGCACACAGCTGGCCTTGCACTCTGCAGTTCACTGGCAGCAAAGGTGTAAGTGCAAGAGGCTCCTGCAGGAGGGAGGATGGGGAGAAGCAGCAGCTGAGAACCAAGATGGGACATGTTCCCCATGTCGAATGCCACCGTTGGAATTTCTGCCACAGCTGTGTATTTTCTATATATACTCCACATTTCCTTTATAAAGACTCCTTACTTTTCCTTTAATCAACTTGTTTGAAAGGAAACTACATCCTTTCAGTGGGACCATAAGATGAAAACATAGTTTTAAAGAAAACTCGTTTTATTTTAGTGTAGCTAGACACTACAGTTTGCTAAAAGTCTGAGCCTCCAGTGGGTTCTTTGCTGGGAAGGGACGTGAGCAGGGCTGGAGAGGAGTTAAGGAAATACTAGGGACACAGCAAGATTCACTCTTTGGATAGTCAGAGACAAAGCTACTGGAAAAGATGAAGAGCATTAGGTTTGATTCCAGTCTTGGGGAAACGCAGTCATGTGGACCATGAGAGGAGCAGGATGCGGAAACAGAAACAAGCAGAAATCAGGGGGCCCTAAGTCAGAGAGGCCAATTGCCCAGTGTTTCCAGAAACCTTGGTTTCAATTCTCTTTTGTTTGCCTTTTGTTTTTGTTTTGTTTTGCTCTGAGATGAATCTCCCCATATAGCTCTGGCTGGTTTTGAACTTGGATTCCTCCTGACTTTGCTTCCCAACTGCTGGAATTTGAGGTCCGTTCCACCACAGGGGCCTGTAATTTCCTTCTAGCCACTAACTCCTCTTTACATCCTACATTCACTCACTGAAGCCCATAAAGTTCCATCTGGCTGAGTAATGAGATGTGAATAGGGAAGGTCTTAAGACCCCTATATACCTTTGTGGTTGCCACATTTGAGACAAGAGGGGCCAGCAGGGCTATGTGTGGTGGTTTCTTAGAGATCTCAGATCATCCCTAGGTACATTAAGGATAAATATGAAGCAAGGACACCCTGGCATTTCAAAACATGGCTTCTTACATAACAACCACCCGGAAAATCAGGAAAGACTGGTAAAGCCACCAGCCCTGGTGAGAGGACAGGCCCCAGAGTAAGACAAGCCCACCCTGACCAGACGTCTCCTGGGCACATATGCCCAAACTGCCACAGCTCATAATAAAACTGCTCTTGGTCATTCCTAATAGAGACTAAAAAGCAAAGGGGGGGGGCAGGTGTGATGTTCACAGATGCTCTTTATTTCTGAGAGCACGAACCCATCAAAGGGAGAATGAGAGGACCATTTCTGTCAGGAGAACGTCAACCAATGGCCGGCGTCACTCATCACTCCCTCCCGGCTCCCACCTGCTCAGACTGCAAGGCAGTCAGTTTCCCTTTAGCTCAGCCTGGCTGGCTCAGGGGACACAACTTTTTTCCTTGAAAGTTTTTGTGTTCATAAGATTGCTTCATATGATCAACATCTCATTTCTGTGAGGGTCCCAGAGGACGGCAGTAAAGACGAATTTTATTCCAAGCACCTAGCTCTTGCACAAACAGTACAGTGAGTGGCCTTTTCATGAGCTTGAGATGAATGTGAGCGGCTCTCAAGGTTTGAGAAGGGGCATGGCTGTAGAATTCGAGGCACATTCCATTATACTAATTAGCTGCATGACCTTGGGTGGTAGGGCAAGGTAACATGTAAGGGCTTTTCTAACTGTAAGATCCTGTAATTCCAAGCCACTTAACCTCCCCAGGCCTCGTGTTCTCCAACTCTGAACTGAGGAAGCCAGACTCTACGGTGCTCAGGGCTCTCCCAAGTTAGAGAAGGGCACCCGCCCTGCCTCCCCTGACCCACATCCAACCCTGAATCTGTTTTTGATGAGAACAGCTTCTATTGTGATGGTTCCCCAGCAGCCCCTTCTCCACAGCTGGCTTACCCTGCCTGAAAATTTCAACCAAGAAAGTGTGATATGCTTGTCTGGAGGCCCCAATCAACATGGTGGGGCAGGAAGTGGGATGAAGGGGAGGGGGTATGATTTTAATGGCGGGGGAGGGAACAACACAGGGAGGGCAGGAAGGAAGCCGTCTTTCCTCTTCCAGTCATTTTTAGGGACAACACTGTCACCTGCATGGAGAAGTCCTGACGAGTCTCCTAACCCATCCACTTGCTCTCAACTGTCTCACTGTTTCTTCCTGATGAATGTCACTCCTGTTTCCCTTCCTGCCAGCTGGCTGGAAGAAGGGTATCTGCAGAGATTTGCTGAGCCCCCTAAACCTCCAAGCCGAGGCAGATCCAACGTGGGTACAGCCCTGGGCCATGGGCCTTGATTTAGACAGCTTGCTGGAAATCAGAGACTCTGAATGTGGGCAAGTCAGAGGGTTTGAATGTGAGTCTCCAAAACTCATGCTGCAACTTAACCCCTGGTGTGCAACTTAACCCCTGGTGCAGCTTTCAGGGTGCACAGAGGGATAAGCACATTAGGAAAAGGCTGGAGGGAACTCACTAGGTCCTTCTGCTCTTCCATTCTAGGACACAGCCTCAGGCTGCCATCTTGGAAACAGACAGCCCCCTTCAGCAGATTCTACTGGTGCCTCTTACTCTCCGGATCCAGTACATGGGAGACACATTCCTGTTACTTGGTCTATTGTGTCTTGTTATAGTAGCTGAAATAGACTAAGACAGGTTCAAATCAGCATTTCACCATTCTCTAACTGTGCTCTTGGGGGAGTTCCTTAAATGGTGAAAATACCACCTTCTACTCCACAGGGCTGTTTCAGGAATCAAGTACCGTAATTCAGGCAAAGTACTGGGTGTAGTATGCTCACACATCACCTAATGAGGGGGATACATGCTGAGCAATGCACCATTAGACAATGTCATCATTGTGTGAACATCACAGTGTGTATTTAAACTAAGCCAGCTACGATGCCACTAGACATCATCATCTTGGGGACCCACCGAGGTACCTGAGGTCTGCAGTTGACTAATGCATCTTATGCAGTACATGGCTATACTTGGCACAAAGGAAGTGCTCAGTGGACAGAAGCAGTTGCAGTCACGGCAGTTACCTCACTGCAGACAGTAATGTGACAGGGTGCTTTTCCTTGAAGGGATGTTCTTTCTCCCTGGTCCTAACCAAATCTGAGTCTGCAGCTTGCTAGCTGGTTGTGTCTACCTCAGTTACTCCATACTTTTTGTCTCGAGGGGTCCAGCACTCCCCCACTCCTGCTGCCCCTCCCTGAATCCGCCTGGCCTCGCTCAGCTGGCCCTGCATCTTAAACAAAATGAACTTGACCCCCAAGGTTTTATAATGTGTACCCCGTTCACTTTCCTACTTCCTGCTTAATGTTCTCTGCCTCTTGGTTCCTCTCCTTCGTTTTAGCCTCTACAGCTTATTCCTATGTGAAAAGCAACTTTTCCAGGCTATTACATCTCAAACCCCTCCTTATGGATTCTCCACTTCAGCTTTTAGAATTCAGTGAAATTGTTTCTGTGCTATGCTGCACACACCTCCACATCACATGACACATTTAAAAAAAATACATAGTCTCATCATGTAACCCATACTAGCCTGGCACTCACTAGGAAGTCTAAGGTAGCCTCAAACACAATCCCCCTGCCTCAGGCTCCTCAGAGCTGAGATAATAAATGAGTGTCACGACACCCAGCTTCACACAACTTGCTGGTTTGAGAACAGAGCAAACAGCCTAGGACTTACACCTCTGCCCCCCAAGCCATCTTCCCTTTCTCTTGACTCAAACCCCAGTTCTGTTGGGGCAACAAAGAGCCCAACTGAGAGTTTCCATTCAGTAGCCTCTCACCCTGTGGGGAGGGAGTTAACCCATTTCTGAGTGACGGGAACCATGAAGTGGATCTGAGGGAAAACCCCTCCTCACAATCATCTCCAGGAAACAGAATCTTGCTAGGAAGAGTTCTTCCCCTTCCTGCTACTCCTGCTTTTCCTGTCTGAGAAGGAAAGGGGGAGGACCGAGGCATCTGTGACTCAATGCTGGGGTGTACAGATGACACAACCACACGCTACAGCCAGGGGGGCAGAGAGCTGGAAGGGCTCTCTGTCCATGCCAGCACTGTGGAGCTGCAGGCCCTGGTCCTCTTATTTTTGAGACAAACACCTTTTTGTGTCTGTCCTGAGGATAGGGTTTTATTGCTTGTAGCGGATATGACCCCAACTGCACAGCTTGTTCAATGGCAGATGTGAACCCCTCCTGGTCCAGAAGGCATGTGCAGCTAGCGGAGAGACTAGCCCTGTGCAGCCATGATCAGTAAACCCTGGCACAGTATCGCTAACGAGAAATCCATGATTGGAAATGGATATGAGGGTACTGAAAGTCTCAGGATTCAAATGAGAGACATGGCCACAGCCGCTAGAGAAGCCCAAACTCAGCGGAGAAAGATGAGCTGACTCCTTCCACATCTTTGTTCTCACCTAGAGAGAAGATACCCGCTATGAGGAAGGGCAGGGACAGCCTTTTCAGAGCACAATATATGGACCACCATGAGAAATGCATACATCAGGTTTCCTGGCACACAGCATCTAAACCCCTGGAAGACGTGTTTCTACATATTAATGGGATGACTGAAGATTACGGGCACCAAGAGAGCCCCAGGAAGGAGGACTGGTAGCCGAAGGAGCCACCTTCAGTCTGTGTGACTCCAGACTCTGAGAGGGGAGAGAAGCTGGAGGTTGGGTTCATCATCAATGGCCAGTGATTTGATCAGCAACGCCTAGGTAGTAAAGCCTCACAAACACCCAAGAGAAACGGGTTCTGAGAGCGCCAGGTCTGTGAATAGGAACGTGCCCAAGTGATGGCAGGTAGCATACCCTGACCTCATGAAGACAGAAGCTATCCTTTCAGTTAGCTGCTCACTTGGATCCAGTGAGATAGCTCCATGGGTAACGGCATTTACCATCCGGCCTGAAAACTGGAGTTCTCTCTGCGGGGTGTATATGGTGGAAGGAGAGAACTAACTCTCGCCAGTCATCCTTTAACCACTGCAGCTGTGCTATGGCATGTGCACGCACGCACACACACACACACACACACACACACACACACACACACACACACGCACGCACACACGCACGTATAATAAATCAGTAAAAGGCAATACACTTTTTTTGAGAGAGGGTTTCACTGTGTAGCTTTAGCTAGCCTGGAATTCATTATATAGGACAGGATGGGCTTAAACTTCCAGAGATCTGCCTGCCTCTGCCTCCTGGGTGCTGGGTGCTGGGGCTGAGGCGTGTGCCACCATATCTGGGCTATAATTTTTACAAAATATGCTTTACAATAAGTTGGCAATAGCAAGTAAAGTGTTTGGCTGAGTTCTATGAGAACTTTGACACAGAATTTGTACCTTGAGAGGAGGCAGTGGGAACTCAAGATTTATAGCTGTTTGGTCAAGAGGCAACCTGAGCTTGGCAGAGCAGCCTGAAGCCTGTAGTTGGCACAGCTGGGTGAGGGTAGTAGAGCCCTGTGGGGCTGAGCCCTTTCTTGTGGGCGCTGATGATAACTCCAAGTGTATAGTGTCAAAACTGAGCTAAACTGCAGGAGACCAGGTTGGTGTCCACTAGAGAAATACATGATGAGTTAAGAATCCCCATATACCCCCCCCCAGCACACACACGCACAGGCACATGCACACACATACTCACACGTGCACACACACATACACCTTTCATGTCAGCAGTGAATTCTAAGTATTTGAGCACAGCGGGCCAGTGGGGCTAGCTGGTCTGTACCTCACACAAACAGGATTTTCCTCTGGGAAGTACAGGTTTCCCTTCCTGTCTGCAAACACCTCAGGATTATGCTGTGTTAAAAGTGGCACATGCCTTTAATCCCAACACTCAGAGGCAGAGGCAAGTGGATCTCTGTGAGTTCAAGGCCAGCCTTGTCTACAGAGAGATTTCCAGGACAGCCAGGGCTACACAGAGAAACCCTGTCCTGGGGTGGGGGAACCAACCAAACAAAAGATCTTTAGAAGAGTTGTGACATAGAATGTCCCTTGTAGCACTGGTCATACACTCCATTTGGTTCCTATTCCTTGAAAGATCATTTCATGCCTGCAGCTACAGACTCTTTTTCTCCCCTGGGATATCCCTGGGTTATAGGCCCCACTCGGAGCTCATTCTAAACACACATGGCGTGTCCAGGCCGCCACACCTGGCCAGTGCCCTGAAGGCCTGATCCTGCCTTACTTTCAACTGTTACACTTCAAAGCAGTAGTTGTTGGACCAAAATGACCTGTTCTGAGCAGTTAATGTGTTAGATGCTCGCACAGAAGGCCTTTGAGACTGCGTGCATTAGAGCCAGGGTGGGCTGGGATTGAACCCAGGACTTCACAGGTGCTCAGCAAGTGCTCTGTCCCTGAGCTCCAGCTCCAGCCTGGGACTGGATTTAACTAAGCTGAAGTGGCAGAGCCAAGGGTGCTGAGCTTCAAGCTCTGAGCCATGCCACACCTCCGTACCTCCACAAGACCCAACTAGGGAGCTGCATCCCATCCACTTTCTCTCTTTAAAAAGTCCTCATCACTGAGAGGAAGGCTCAAGGCTCAGTCTCTGCAAACTTCCCACCTTCGAGGTGTAGATGTGTGGGGTTCATTTGCTAGTTCACACACCACACAGGTGAGAAGGGAAATGCTGAAGGCGTTCACACACTACTTGTGTGGTGTATTTATATGCATATTCCAGTGTGTGTGTGTGTGTGCTTCTGCGCAGGTGTATGCTGTGTTTGGACACACGTGCAAATACATGTGTGCTTGGAGGTCAAAGGTTGGCACTGGTCATCTTCCTCAATTGTTTCTCTGCCTCTTTTTTTTATGAGATGGGGGTCTCTCACTGAACTTGGAGTTCACCAATTAGGCCATACTGACTAGCCAGCAAGCCCCTGGAATGGTCTAGTCTCCACCTCCTCAGCACTGGAATTACAGGCCTGTGCCATGATACTCTACTTTTTACATGGGTGTTGGGGATTCAAACCTGAGCCCTCATACCTTTAGGGCAAGCACTTTACCAACTGAGCTGTCTCTCTGGCTCCATGACCATTTCATTCCAGTTCAAACTCCTCTGGGAACGTTGGGCCAATTGGTGCACATGATGGTGAAGAGAGGAAGAAGCAAAGAGTGTAGGTAGAAGGTAGATGCCTGGCTCCCACTACATACACCGGAAGAGGCAGTACTAGGAAAGGTGGTACTAGCGAAGGGGGCGGTACTCAGTCAGTGAGCTCAGGAGACAGATGCTTAGCCATGATAGCTCCCATTCAGCACCTTATTCTGGGTTACTGCACCCTGGGCTTCACATGGGAGTCACAACCCCCAGAAGCAGGGACAGTTGCTAGGGCCCCAGGGTCTAACTGCCTAGCTCCCAAACTGGCTGCTTGGGAATAGATCCAGCTCTTGGAGGGCACTGCAGGGTTGGAAGGGACAGTCACTTCCAGTGCTTAATTGAACTTAATGACTGGCCTAATTAAGCTGGTTAATGGCAGGTCTAGTAGGGCCTTGGCTCATGCCTCAGTGCAGCTGCATCCTTCATCTTCACCTTCCTCCACAGGGCCCGGAGCTGGCGGAAGCACGGCTCTTAAGACGGCAGGCCCATGGAGGGTGGAGGGCTCTGGCTATGCCTGTGGGCCTTTCTGTCCTCACCACACAGAGTGCACATGGACGATTCGTATCAACAGAATCCTGGGGATGCCTGCCGAGCTCTACCACAGGCAAGGACACCATACCAGGTGCCAAGGTGCAAAACCTAGAAGATGGTGAAGCCCAGAGAATATGAGTGGGACTCCTACTACCAATCTTGCATGAGCTCAAGTTCTGATGGCTGCTGACCAGCTATATGTCTCTGGGCAAGCTATGTAACCTTTCTGATGCTGGCTTCCTCGCCTGCTGGCAGAGCTAACGACAGAGGTGCCTCGTGGGGCTGTTCTGAGGGCCGAGGATGATGACTGGGTCTAACACAGTGCCCAGAACAAAAGTCACAAATGATGAGTGTACATGCCTGTGCCACTGGTCCACATGTGTGTTTTCATTCCATATAACAGAGGGTAAGACGTGGAGAGTATTCCCCCAGATCAGAACCTATCTCTGGGAAGGAAACTGCAAGTTTTCCAGAGAATGGAGCTAATCTTAAAAAATATATTAATATTAATAACAATACAATCACCACCATCATCATCATCAGAGGATTGATAATGGGAGGGGGGAGAGGCATCCAAAATGTCCACCAACAGAGGAATCCAGCCCACAGAATTCGTACAGAACAGTTAGAAAAAAAAACCAAAGAGGGTGGTGATATGGTTCAGTTGGTAGAATGCTTGCCTAGCATGCATGAAGCCCCGGGTTTCTTCACCAACACCATATAAACTGGGCATGGGGGCACATGTCTGTAATCCCAGAATTCACTCAAGAGGTAATGACAGAAGGACCAGATGTTGTAGGTCATCCTCCATGTCGAGAGTTCAAAGCCAAACTCAAAAAAGAAAAGGAAGAAAAGTTAGATGCCCTAATGTAAGCACAAAAAAATCTTCAAGATACAATTATCATTAAGAGAAATATAACAGGGGTTGGAGAGATGGCTCAGAGGTTAGGGGCACTGGCTGCTCTTCCAGGGGTCCTGTGTTCAATTCCCAGCAACCACGTGGTGGCTCACAACCATCTGTAATGAGATCTGGTGCCCTCTTCTGGCCTGTTGGCATATATGTAGGCAGAACACACACACACACACACACACACACACACACACACACACACACATATGTATTTATATATATATGTATTTATATATGTATATATGTATATATAAATAAATAATAAGAGAGAGGAAATATAATTAAAAGGCAAGGTACAGAATACAGTATGCTCAAAATATTTATGTGGTATGTGCATGTGTGTGTGTATATATGCAAGCAAGTATACACACATTCTGTAAGACAGTCCTCAACTTCTCAACTAAATGTGTTAAAATGCCAAGAATGCCCCAACCCGACAGAGGCACACAGCCTTGCACTGTAGAATCTCAGACACTCCCATTGCAATCTTGTGGCCAACTCAGAACTGCACTCCCTCCCGGCTGGTGCCCAGCGTCTCCATGGAGTACTGCACTCTATCGTAACCCAGAAAATAGATCCAAACCCAAGAGTGCACATATTGCTTTCACACCACCAGAAAATCAGAAGCCACCTGCCAAACTGTCACAAGTCAGGAGCCATCTGCGCATCTCTTAAAGTACTCGAGGACACCAGTCCTGGGAAGTCACTGCTAGAGAGATGGCCAGGACTGGAGGAGATGGCAGCTGAGGGTAAATTTAGCTTGTTTTTGTCTTGTTTGCATTTAGGGAAAGGACTTTATTTTCTTTTGTTTGTTTTTCAAGACAGAGTTTCTCTGTAGCTTGGGAGCCTATCTTGGAACTCACTCTGTAGACCAGGCTGGCCTCACAGAGATCCACCTGCCTCTGCCTCCTGAATGTTGGGATTAAAGGTGTGTGGTACCACCGTCCACCAGGGAAAGGACTTTATTTTTAAAACATGGAGCCGGAAGCTCTTGTCAGTGAGTTCTCCAGCAGTGGAGGGACTCATATGGACCTCAAACAGCTCTCTTGGCAACTGCAGAACTGGACAGATCAAAAGACAAAGGTTTGAACTTCCTAAGAGAGATGACCTCTGCACTATGGACAGTCCAGAGAAACAAGGAGTGTTCCATCAGAGACTTGGCTTTTGCCTATGATTATTCAGGGGCTATTACTAAGGGCTGTTCATTCCACTCCTGATCCTTAGGGACATGCCTCCAGCTCTACAATCCTAGACCCAGCTCCAAGAAGTGACCAGCAGCAGTCACTTCTGTAAAACTAGACACTGCAAAGGGCTAAAGGTCAAAGTCTTCAAAGGACATGTAAGAATCCATTCTAGATGAATAGCTGGACTTTAATTACAAAGAAGCCACAGCTAACTTGGCTGAGAAAAGCTTATGGTGGCAGAAGACCTGGTGGTAGGCTGGGAAAGTGAGGACTGACACCTATCCCTGGGTCCACCAGGCTACCACACAGCCACTGGGACAAGGACTTGTGGACTGAGGGGTTGGTAAATCTGCAGTTGTGAGGCTCCAGCCGTCCTCTTCATGTGTACATGGGTAGGCAACACATTCAGCTCAGGCAGTTTTCCTCTGACACTGGGGCATCAGGTGTCCCTTGCTCCAGAGAGACATGATGGAGGCTACTTAGCAGCAAACCGCCCCACTGTGCGGAACTGAATGCTGGTGTGAGTAGGGAAGTACTTGGCAGTGGTGCAATCATTTCACACCCAGGCACTGCATCCGTGCACTGGCTTTGTGACGCTAGAGCCCCAGGTGCACCCAACATCCCTTATCTGTCCCAAGTGGAGGTGTGTGAAAGTGCCCACCCACCCCAGATCACAAAAAAGACTGGCACGATAGTCACACCATCTCTCGAGATCACAAGAAAGACTGGCATGATAAGTCACACCATCTCTCAAGATCACAAGAAAGACTGGCACGATAAGTCACACCATCTCTCAAGATCACAAGAAAGACTGGCACGATAAGTCACACCATCTCTCAAGATCACAAGAAAGACTGGCACGATAGTCATACCATCTCTCGAGCCTATGGATCCCTGTGTGCATCTTAAAGTCTCTATGAACTTTCTAGGAGTCACATGGCAGCTGCTTTTTTGGCCTGGGAAAATACTGTACCTCCTGCCTTTCTACCTTTCATTGAGATTTGGAAAGATTGGTTAGAAACAATGCTTAGAGATCTGAATAAGATAGCACAGATGAGTACTGCTGCCCATTGAGTACAGTGGGAAGGGGAAATATATGTTTGTGTGTGCAATGAGTATAATGTGTGTGTGTGCATGCATGTGCGCACACACACACACACAAACACACACACGCGTGCACACAAAATCCAGGATGGAATGACTGTTCTACTGGACTACATTTTTTTTTAAACAGATGGCTAGGAGACACTCGGACAAGCAGAGCTATCAGGACAACTGGCTGAGCCACCCAGAAGAGGCTCAGACCAGCCTAGCTAGCTGGAAGAGACAATCTCTAACCTGTTGGCCTGCTTGAAGACTATGCAGCATGCTACAGGTTTCCACCTTCCTGAGCCATCGCCCATGCTGGCGTGGGCTTTGGTGATGTAGCTCTTTGAGTAATTCTTGTTCCGAGAAGTCCCCCACACTGGTTCACCAAGTTGCATTTAGGTGGTTTCCTTACTTTGGTCTGTCATTGGTTCCCTAGCTTGGGTGGGTAGATGCCTGTTTGTGTCTCCCCACAAATAGTGACACACAACAGAGTCTTAAATAGAACAAATAAATGTAAGGTGTATGCTAAAACGTATGACAGTGTCTGGCTCTAAAGCTATCTTTTCTAAACTCAGAGTATCTCAGAAGTTGACTTCAGGAAACACACGTGCGCGCGCGTGTGCGCGCACGGTCGCGCGCGCGCGCGCCGCACACACACACACACACACACACACACACACACACACACACACACACACACACACACGACTCTTAAGACAGATGTCCAAACAGGGAGTTCACATGAGCATCTCTGAAGGCCATACACATAGGTCTGGTGTCCTGGCATATGTGTACATGTGTGCATGTGCATGTGCATGGGTGTGTGCGTGTTTTAACTAACTAGGTTTTCCCTTCTCAGTCAGCTGCCCACCTGATCTCACTCAATCTTGGGCCCTTGTCATCTTACAGGTGATTGACCTGCTGAGAAATCAACTTCTCCCTCATGGTATCCAGGACTCCCCTGTGCCATACCAGTTCTGGATTTTTAGGTAAAGCTAACATGTAGGAAGTTAATTCTCAAGGCTTCCAAGTTTATCTTGTTTTTCTTGAAATCCAAAAGCAAAATTGTGTTCACTGATGAAAATCTGAATGTCAGAAGTTAAGGTCTCTGGATTCAGGAGCACAATATCTCTTCTTAATTATTGGAGCTCTGTAAGGAACATCCAGAAATCACTGACAGATCAACTCTACACTGTGCATCTGCGTGTGTCAAGCATTATAGACCCAGAAACACAGAAAATGGACAACAATCTCTCATAACTATGCTCGCATTATTAGCAATGCAGAGGAAAAGGCAGCAACAGCCCCAAGGAGCTCAGTGGAAGAGGAGAACTAGAAAGCAGCCACACATCCATAGGCACACACATCCAAAGATACACACATTCTCACAGCAGTCCTTCCGGTGACAGGGTGTAGGTGCTTGATGGACATCCCTACAACCTTTCCATAAGTTTAAAATTTTACAAAATAAAGATTAATGACAGGGAGGCAGGACAGTAAGGACAGATTGCATTTGGAGCAGTCAAATCATCAATGCAAAGTTCTTTACAGAAGAATTTTCAGTGAGGAGTGAAAATTTAGAAAATCGCCATATGATAGCCTTTAATGGAATCATTTCCTTAAGCAACTCTTGCCAATAGATGCTGCACCTATTACCAGCTTGATGGGGTGGTAGGTGGAAGTCTACGCATGACTAACCCCATCGACCATGGATTGCTTAAAGTGATGTAAGTGGATACCGGTGCCCTCCTTATAGCTGTACCTTCCCACATTTGCACTGCCTCCTCAGACCGCCCCCCAACCTGGGTCCCTCCACTCCCCTTCCCTACCTAGGCCCTCCCAGGCCCCCTCACTCCTGGGCCTCCTCAGACCTACCGCCCACCCCCACCTGTCCCTCCACTCCAGCCTCCCTATCTGCCTCCTCCCCAGATCCCCTCACTTCTGGGCCTCCACATACCCAGCTCCCCGTTCCCCCAAACCCAGGCCCCCTCACTCCTGGACCTCCTCACACCTGGTCCTTGAAATGAAGTACTCCAACCACAACAGTGTGCATAGCTTGAACACCAGCTGGACCTAGCCATAACTTTCCTTTGGAACAGGACCATGGGCAGATAGAGAAATAATTTAAACACCACAACTCTGAAAGAAACGGTCCGAATCTAGAATATTGGACACACCCCATGCACACACGCACACACGTGTACACACACACACACACACACACGCACGCACGCACGCACGCACGCACACACGCACACACATGCACACACACACAAGGCATGGGAAAAGTGAGGGGGTGTAGCATAAATGAGAAGCTAAAGACTTAAGAACTAAAAGTATGGACCTTGATTTGTCCTTTTTCACAGCCCAACTCTACCAAGACATCTTTGCTACAATGAAAATAACTGAATATGATCTGGATATCAGATAACATTAAGAAACTGTTATTAATTTTGATAGGCATAAAATAGCATGGTGGTTAATAAAGGAAAACAGTCCTTATCAATTAACAAAAATGATCTCCAGCAGGAGGGAGGGATTCAACAATACTGTCAGGTTGCTCTCCTTGCCAGGGGATTTTCATATCCCCACGTACAACTGTTTATCTGCATCTATGTCTAGCCCAGCAATTTCCCATCTTCCCAGTGATGGAAGTTTTACACGAAATATCTGAGTGGCGAGCTGGGCTAGACGGATGAGACTTCTCACAGGCACAACCAGCCTCGGGTCTTGGCAGCAACTAGGCCTGGCGTAGGCCCAAGGGCAGAAGATCACAGCCTGCTTGCATCCCCAGGGCCACACACAGCACCCAGAGGGGAGCCCCTAGAAAACCTACACCTGTGACACCTTCCTAATGAACAGGCTATGGTGGGGCCAGGCAGGCTGTAACATGGCTGGGTTAGGAGGACAGAGCCTGTGTCTGCAGCTGCGCCTGCAGACTGCCGAGCCCTCTGGCCTGGCGAGTCTTTGCCTTTCACACTTCTGTAACCTATTAAGAATTAACTACTCGCTGCTAACAAGAAGGTAGAGACTCCACTATGGCAATGACATAGAGGGAGAGGACAGAAGCCCTTTAGTATTCTTGGAACATCTAGGCCATTAAAGAGAGAGAGAGAGAAAGGAAGGAAGAGGAGGAGGAGGGAAGGGGGTAACTCGGGACCAACACATGGCAGTTCTTCCGCCATCTTGATGTCCTTGACACGTGCAGATGGTGTGGAAGTGGCTGGCACCAGAACAGCCCGTGAGGAGGAATGAGCGGCCAATGGAGATTTATGTGAGCAGAGCGAGATGGACAAGGTAAAATTGTCAGGAGGAGTTGTTGGAAAGTAAAATATATTGTGACAATTCCACTCCTGCCGTTCATCAATAAACTGACAGATCATTTAGTGTCAATTAGGAGTGATAGATGGACAAGTCCCCATGATCCTGGGCCAAAATTAATGGCTGGGAGGGAGAGGGTGATTGAAAATGACGGCTGACATTGAGAGCAAAGTCCTCAAAGTCCCCGAGGGGCCATTACTTGCCTCATTCCCTTGCAGATCAATGCAGGGACAAACCCAAAAACAGACACTTTGAGACAAAACTTAGTCAGAAGGCCTTTTCCTTCCCAGGTCTGGGTCCCTTGCACTCAGCTCTGCTCACCACGGTCATGCTGGTGACCCATCAACTCTTTTAGTGTCCCCATTCAGACAAATTCAGGCAGTTGACTCCAAGATGGTGGCTTGGGCACAGCTACTACTTTCAGGTCAGGAGAAGGCACAGGTAAGAATTTCGGGTCCCAAGCTATTCCTCAAGTCAATCCTACCCACCCTGGAGTGAGTCCGGGTTCTAGGACATGGTACCTCCCAGGGCCAAGGCCCACAGATATTCTGCTCTGTCTTAAAGAGTGTTTCACACTGAGCAAAGGTATCATGGGAGCTCATGTGTGTCACTGTGAGCTCATTTGTCAGAGCCATAAACAGCCCTCTTCTTTCCACAGGAGACATGTAGCTGTCTCAAACTGCCCTCTGTCCTTCTTCACTGAATGGAGCCTTCCTGACTTTAGTTACAGCTCTGAGCTGTTTGCACCCCATCCCCAGATTCTTATGTTGAAGCCCTAATCCCTAAGGTGATGGTGTTTGCAGGTGGTTATTTGGCTGGGCTGAGGTCACAAGGATGAAGCTCTCACAATGGGAGAGAGAGAGAGAAACTGACCTACCCAGAAAGAGCTTCTCATCAAGAACTCTGTCATCGGACCTTAGACATCTTGCCCCCAGAAAGACTAGTGGAAATGGGCATTGTCTGAGCTCCAGGGATTCTGGTAATTCCTTACAGCAGCCAGACTGTGTCAGATATGTGTAGTGCCATGAGGCTATTGTTATACCAGAAGCTTTTAAAGTAAGCACACTACTCTGCAGTTCGAATTTTCTGATGTAGCCAGCCCACTCTTACTGTCTTTGTCAGAATCCAACTAGCTTGACCCCATTTACTCTACAAGGTGGCTCCGACCTGAGAGTCACTTTCTTCTGATGCCACATGGCTAGCACTGCCCATTTGCCTCTCACTTACCCCGTGCTCCTTGGGCGATTCGTGACTTTTTGACTAGAGATACCTGATGTCCTTGATTAGAATCTAGCTCTCCCAGGACAGGAAACACACCCTGCATTGTAGTCCTCACTAACACATTTTGGTTTGTGCAAAAAAACACTAGGAAGCACTAAAGTTGCTAGGGAAAAAGTTGTGTAGAACAGACTCCGAGCAGTGCCCTAAGACAATCAAAGTCAGTCACTATTTGCTTTGCTCCCCACCAAAGCTGAGCAGTCACACTCGGTACCACTGACATGGGGCTCACACTCAGTAGCACTAACATGGGGCTATGTTCAATCCTGTGCGTTCTCATGAGACGTGGGAGGAAGCACACAGTATCACCTGTTCTTGCCCCAGACCTTCATCTTGAATCTAGTCATGACAAATTGGAGAAACTGAGAGAGAGACCTTCTGTGAGGCAACTGGCCGGATGCCTCAGACATAGAATTGGGAGCTGTTGTAGATCAAGAAAGTGAAAGGAGCTGGGCCTGGTGGCTTATACTTGTAATTGCAGCACTTGAGAGGCTGAGGATGGATATGGGTTTGAGGCTAGATTATAAAGACCCCATCTCCTGAGAGAGAAGGGGGGGGGCGGTGTAGAACTGTAGCTGGTATAATGTGTGGATTCTGATTGGCTTCCAGGGCTAGAAAAACATCGAAGGACAAATAGGGACATTTAAATGTAAACTACGTATCTGATACTATTAAGTAACTATGCAGTGACCTAGTGGTCGAGTTTCTGTGTCTATGCTGGAAGACGCAGGCTTTAGCATTTAGGAATAAATGTCATAGCATCTACAACTTACTTTGGAATGGCTCGGGAATAATACAGAGGATGAGGGAGATGGAAGGAGAAGAGAGGGGGAGGAACGGATGCAAAGGATTGGAAACATGTCCTGCTGTTGGTTTTTTGATTCTGCTCTAGTGCTGGGGACAGAACCCAGAACCTTTTGCATGCTAGGCAAACTCCCATCCACTGAGCCACATCCCTCTAACAGTGTTGTTTTGAAGACAGCTGCTTAAAGAAATTCTGATTATGGGTGATGTCTACTCCTTAAGACTATACATCTTGAAGACAGTGTGCATCTTTGTATGTCTTAAATAACCTTGGTGAGTGGCCATCCCACTGGTGGAGTGAATATAGGTTTGGTCTACCCTACATCGAAGACTTAATGCAAGGTATTAAAAACAAAACAGACTTGTAAGTCCACCATTAGCTGGGAACTTTGAACAGACAGAGTACTTCCCCTGTCAACTTACAGCCACCCCCACTCCACTTACTTCATCTGTAAAATGGGACTAAATAAAATGTCCAACAGTATCCTTTGTGTCAGATTAGCCTAGGTTACACAATGAGTCAAACTTCTAGAAGCCACAAAACCCAACTGTAACCCAACCTGTCCAGTCTGGAAGCTGCCCACCCCAGAACCAATGAAAACCAGAGACACACAGGGCCAGGTGGCAGCCAGCACTGGCCAAGTGACAGCCTCCTATTTTATAATCCCGGAACTAAGAGAGAGCTGCACCATCACTATGTTTGTAAGCACCACAGTTAGAATATTTTTGTTTCCTGTGGCACAGGGGATCAAATCAGGCCCTTGCACATGCTAACAAGAACTGCAGCTCCTGGCTGGGCACGACATTGAGCTTCGTGCTTTTCCTGTGTTGTGTATTCCAGCCTCAGAGCAACTCTGTGCCCTGAATACTGCTGCCATCTTATAGGGCTAAGTAACATCCCTAAGTGTGCACTGCCACTGAAGTAAGTGCTACAACCAAAATCCACACCCAGGTGTGTCTGAATCAGGCGTCCACGGCTTTAAGTTGATTCCTATGGGCAAGATCACAGATGACCAACTGCCATGTGACCATCGGTGTGCAAATCAGGCTCTTTTGAGAGTGCTGGAAAGAAGTGTGGGACTGTTCTCCTTGACTCAAGACAAGTCGGTTTGGAAACCTTCCCAGAGACATGGATGCTATCCCTGATGGCTCATGAGTTCCACCTATCCCGGATGGCTCAAGAGCTCCATCTCTGTCTAGACTTAAAAACGCTCACCACACCGGGGATGCAGCTCAGTTGGAATACTTTCATCTAGCAGAGAATGAACCCTGGGTTTGATTCCTGCCACCATGTAAGCCAGGTGTGGTGGTGCACACCTGTAATCTCAGCACTCTGGAGGTGGAGGCAGGAGGATCAGACAAGTTCAAGGTCATCCTTAGCTACCTGTTGAACTAGAAGCCAGCCTCAGCCACATGGCACTCTGTCTCAAAAACAAAACTAACAAGTCCAACATGGTTGTGCATGCCTTTAATCACATCACCATGGAGGCAGAGGCAAGTGGATTTCTGGGAGTTCAAGGCCAGCCTGTATTACTTACATAGCAAGTTCCAGGCTATCCAGAGTGAGATCCTGTCTCAAACAAACAAATGGGAACAAACAAAACCCAACCGAGACAATCCCATAAAATTTCCTTTGGAAGCCTGACATGCCTATGTTAAGCCTCCTAAGAACGCTGATATTCAAGACAACCCTTCATTTTCTAGACCTAGAAGTACTCCCAAAAGACCCTTTGAGGAAATGTATACACATCACTGTCTGCCAGAACACTGGTAGAGAAAATGGTCAAAGCCACCCGTGAAGGCATGAGGACAAGAAACCCAATTATCACCATAGCAACAGCAGCAGCAGCAGCACCCCACATCTACCTAGTGCCTCCTAAATGTGTCTTTCTCTTCTGGGAACCCATTGGTCCTCACATCAGTCCACTGAAGTGGGAGCTATTTTAACCCCACTGCAGAGATGAGCAAAAAGAAGTCAGACAGCTTAATCGCCTGCTCAAGGGCTCTGTGGTATAATACTGGGCATAGCCGGGATTTGAAACCAGGCATTCTGGTTCCAGAATCTGTGTCTCTTGATCACCGTACTCTGCCATCTCTCAACATGGAACCACAAGGCCTCTGACATAAGCTTGAAAAGGTGGGGGGTGGGGACAGAGGGTGGCTGTTGCTTCAGCCCCTGCACCACCCAGTCAGAAGCACTGATGTGTCCATCCAGAGGCTCAAGGACCATGAACACCTTGCCCAACCTTATCCCCCTGGGTGAGGATGGACCCAGCATCCGCAGCCCCACACAACTTAAAAGGGACACCTCGGGTCTGTGGCACTGGTTGTTCCCTTCTAGGAGTCCCAAAGAAGAAGAGAGGATGATAAGACAATGTTGAATTATTGTGGACCAATGTTCCCACCAGCTCCCGGCACCGGCTTGTGATAAACACGAGAGGCCAACCAGGCAGTGACAGGACACCTGTCCTATTCCTCACGAATGAATGGTGTGTGTCCAATGCAGACATGTTGCAGAGTTCATCCACAGCAACTGACAGTCTGCTCCAGCATGCTGAAGAGATGAAGAACAGAGCAGGGCTGGACTTTGAAAATGGCCGGCCAAGCAAGAGGAGTCATAAAAGATGGACTAGATCAGGGACCCACTGACACGGACTTCAGTAGAAGCAAATCAGAGACAGAAACTGACTGCTGTCCACGGGTGGGAAGTGGGGTGTCGTGGAAAGGGGTTGTTAAGCGACGCGGGGCTTGTTGGGTGCGATGGGAGAAAAATGTCCTCAAATGGACTGGGTGGCAGGTGCAGAGCTGTGCCTATCCTAAGAACAATTATATTGTACACTTAAATGGTGTGTGGCTGGCCTCAGAAAGGTTACAAAAATGATGGCACAGGTATCCCATGGCCATACCCCATGCCCCCAATCCCAATTTCCCCCCTGGGAGTTGCGTACTCACTTTGACATCTTCACGGAGTCATCTGCCCAGCCTCCCTGGCGCCGAGGTGGTTTTGGTGGGGGAGCCTATGTGAGAGAAGCCAGAATGACAATCACTCAGCTTGTGCCTTCCAACACTACAGAGCACCAGGTTCAGGCCACCTAAACCAAGGTAGCTCACTGAAGCACTTCCCCGATAAAAATATGAAAATAAATTCTAATTTACTGTGAAAACCATACCATCTTCTGTCCTGGTGTGGAAATTGGCACACTGTTCCTGATGAACAGCTGGCAGGTGTCTACCAAAGACTTAAAATATTCAAGACTTTTTTTCCAAGCTGGGAGAGTAAACCCAGGGCCTCATTCGTGCTTAGTACAAACTCTACCGATAAGCTGCAATCCGTGTGCGAGCATGAGTGTGTGTGAGTGTGTGTGTGTGTGTGTGTGTGTGTGAGTGTGTGTGTGTGTGTGTGTGTGTGTGAGTGTGTGTGTGTGTGTGTGTGTGAGTGTGTGTGTGTGTGAGTGTGTGTGTGAGTGTGTGTGTGAGTGTGTGTGTGTGAGTGTGTGTGAGAGTGTGTGTGTGAGTGTGTGTGAGTGTGAGTGTGTGTGAGAGGTGTGTGTGTGTGTGTGAGTGTGTGTGTGTGTGTGTGTGAGTGTGTGTGTGTGTGTGTGTGTGTGAGTGTGTGTGTGTGTGTGAGTGTGTGTGTGTGTGTGTGTGTGTGTGTGTGAGTGTGTGTGTGTGTGTGTGGTGTGTGTGTGTGAGTGTGTGTGTAGTGTGTGTGTGTGAGTGTGTGTGTGTGTGTGTGGGTGTGTGTGTGTGTGTGTGATGTGTGTGTGTGTAGTGTGTGTGTGTGTGTGTGTGTGTGTGTGTGTGTGTGAGTGTGTGTGTGTGTGTGGTGTGTGTGTGTGTGTGTGTGAGTGTGTGTGTGTGAGTGTGTGTGTGTGTGTGTGTGTGGTGTGTGTGTGTGTGTGTGTGTGTGTGTGTGTGTGAGTGTGTGTGTGTGTGTGTGTGTGTGTGTGTGTGTGTGTGTGTGTGTGTGTGTGAGTGTGTGTGTGGTGTGTGTGTGTGTGTGTGTGTGGTGTGTGTGTGTGTGTGTGTGAGTGTGTGTGTGTGTGTGTGTGTGTTGTGTGTGAGTGTGTGTGTGTGTGTGTGTGTGTGTGTGTGATGTGTGTGTGTGTGTGTGTGTTGTGTGTGTGTGTGTGGCGTATGCATGTATGTGGGGGGCAGGGGATGTGCCGTGTGTACAGAGGCCCAGGAGTGGCACTGGGTGTCTTTCCTCAATTGGTCTCCACCTTGACTTCTTCAGACAGGGTGTCTCACTGAACCTGGATCGCACTGATCAGGCTAGAATGGCTGAGCAATGAATGACCTGCCTTTCCCTCCCCATGGTTACAGGACTACATCACCATGCCCAGCTTCTTAGGTGGGTTCTGAGAATCTGACACTTTACCTACTGAGCCATCTCTCCAGCCTGCTTATGCTTGTTAAAGCAACAATTCCTTATTTTTTTTTCTTTAAAGATTTCTTTATTTTTACTTGATGTGTGGGAGATGTTCTGCCTGCATGTATGTCTGTGCACCACATGTGTGTAATGCCTATCATGACCAGAAGAGGGCATCAGATCCCCTGGAACTGGAGTTAACAGATGGTTGTGAGCCACCATGTGGGCACTAGGGGGATGGAACCCCAGGTCTTTTAGGAGAGAAGCTGGTGCTCTTAACCACTGAGCCATCTCTCCAGCTCTAAGGCAGCAATTCTAAACCCAGAAACTTGTCCCAAAGACATAAATACGAAGAATATATGTCATTCCTGTGTAATGAACACTTGGCAATAACCAAAATGGACAGCAATAAGGAACTAAAAAAAAAAATGAAAGAATATATACAAAATAGTATACAGGTAATGTAAAACTATATTCTAAAACTAACTTCAAAGCTCATATACATTAATTAGAAAAACATATTTCAAAACAGTAGGAATAAGGATCTGATTTTGCAAAGATTGAATGCAGACTACTTAGTTCATTAGCTCTGTGCACACACTAGGGACTCCCAATCAAGGGAGATTTAAATTTTCCATCCCTGTGCTGTCATGACTTTTCTAACTTTTAATGGTCTATTTATATTACTTTTATAAGAATAAAAGTAATAAAATGAAGATTTAAAAGTAAGGTTTGCTTAGCAGACATAAACACGACACTGGCAGGTTCTACTTTCCTCAAGCTATTTGGCCAGGAAGCAAACATACTCCCCTGGAATGGGCACGGTCAGAAACTCTATTGTACAGATTCTTACCCAGCATGCTCTAACTAAAAATACCACCCAATAGCAAGCCTCAACAGCACCTGAGCTGGGTGAAACAGCCCGGAGTGTGTCCTATTTTTGAATTACCCAGCATTCTTCTAGGAACTTTTTTTTTTTTTTGAAATCTCAGTTTCCTTTTTTCAAGAACTTCACAAAATTCTAATTGTGGCTCTCAGTCTGGAGAGGAGTTCTGATAAATGGACTACAATAGGAGTCAGTAAACTACAAAGGACTAGGAGGTAAATATTTCTCTTATGGGCCACACTGTCTCTGGTGTAACCACTGAACTTCGACCCTGTGGAGAAATAAACAGTTCAGATACTCAGGCAGACAGGTATAGCTGACCTTCAAAAACAAAACAGAAACTCTAAAGCTAGGCAGTGGGCCAGCTGTGAGGGGAAGGATGTGGTTTGCTGGCCCCTGGACCGGAATGTCATATCATTGTGACCTCCTTTCTGAAGCCTAATAGGACTATTTGAAGGAAACACCCTTTCAGTATGCCTCATGCCTTTATGCATTTGATTTTTTTTTCAAGACAGGGTTTCTCTGTGTATCCCTGGTTGTCCTGGAACTCACAGAGATCCACCTGAGTGCTGAGTGTCCTGGAACTCACAGAGATGCACCTAAAGGTGTTCACCACCACGCCCAGCCTGTTGTAGTTGTCTTTTTAAACATGGTGATAGGTTTTCCTTTCCTACCAGTGTAGCAGTGCCCCAGCCTGGCAAAGAAGTGTTCCATTTACATATAGGGTCTTTCTGTGGTATGAGCCAGGGCCTGCTGGAAAGACTGACAAGGATCCAAGCCCTGGAATAAAATACCTACACCTCACTGAGCACTTGGAACAATTTAGGTACAATTTAGGTGGGGGGGGGGGGACAAACAAAAACCACTCAGCTTTCTACATTAGAGGCTGGCAACAGAGACAGAGGAAGGCCCTGAATGTCTGTCCATCCCACAGCCTGAGGAAGGCCATGCATGTCTATCCATCTCAGAGCCAGAGGAAGGCCCTGCATGTCTGTCCATCTCAGAGCCAGAGGAAGGCCTCGAATGTCTGTCCATCCCAGAGCCAGAGGAAGGCCCTGCATGTCTGTCCCACTTAAAGGGAATCTTAAATACACAAGTGGAAAACATCTACCACCTGTCCCCAGAAGGGGAGGGGAGAACCAACGATGCACTAAGGGGCTACACTCTTGCCTCTCTGTCCACCCGTCGAGTCCATCTGGGGGCTGGAAGAAGCAGCCATGTATCCCATGCCCCATTTTTGATTAGACACAGCTGACTAAATCCCAGTGTACTGGACCCAGGCAGAACTAATTAGAGCCAGGTATGATGATGCATGTCCCAATCCTAGCACTCAGGAGGCTGAAGCAGGAGGGTTCCAAGTTTGAGGTCAGCCTGAATCACACAGTGAGACAACTGCAAAGAATCAACTGGATTGAGCCACAGAGGTGGGTGGGCTCCTTCAGACTGCACAGAGCAGGACATCTCTAAAAACCAACTAGAGGCAGAGTGACCCCAGACTATGAAACACCAAAGTGACCTACAGAATCAAAGGACCTTGTCTTTTCTCTTGCCATGCATACGGCAGTATAATGACGGGACAAAGTTTTGAACTGAACTGACCCTCACTGAGCCCCCCTTGAGATGTTTTAAACTGATTTATGGCCAGGCAAGATGGCACATATTTATAATGTCAGCACTTGGGAGGCTGAGTCACCAATTCAAGACCAGCCTGGGCTACATAGAGAGACACTGTCTCAAAAGAAAGGGGCAGAGGCAGGAAAAATGGCCTGGTGCCTAAGAGCGCTTGTTGTTCTAATCATAAGGACCAGAATTCAAATCTCAGCACCCACAAAACAATCAGGACACCTGGCGCACACTTCTAACCCCATCTCTGCAGACAGTGGCAATTCGAGGATAACTGATGCTGGCTGGCTTCCAGCCCAGGCAAGAAAACTCAAGCTTCAGGCTCGAAGAGAGACCCTGCTTCAAAAGAAATAGGTGGGGCGCATGGAGGACACCTGGCGCCCTCTTCTGGCCTTCATGCATGTGCGCAGGTTTACACCCACACACGTTCCCACATGCACATAGATAAATCTCTTAAAAGTTACAATATAAAACAAACCAATTTGCCTACACCCCTCTCCCTGTGCCCCTGGGAAAAACCCTCTACATCGTCTCTTCCCGAAGATGGGCCTATGTATCCTGTGATGATGCACTGTGGTCATTAATTGGTCGCCAGGTTTTGTTTGCCCACACAATTTCTTTTGTTTGTTTTCAATTTATGATACCATCTAAGAATTGGAAGATTTCCACATTAAAAGTCAGTTTCCAGCAGCCTTGACAAACTGGAATATCCAGTAATGCTGGAGCTGAGTGGGAGCCATGCCCCGGGGCAGGGACACGCATGGCAGTTAGCCGCTGTCCTCACCTCTGGCTCCTTCCTGTTAATGTTCCTCCTGTTGCTACTGTACTGTGTGGCTGTTTTTAATCCCTAGTACAGAATTCTCTCTCTGTTCCTCTCTTTACCAGAAAAGAGTAGAGGGGGGCTCTGTAGTGTTCTGAGAAAAACAGGCAGCGTGATCTTTTCTTGCATGCCCAGTGGGCAGAATGAACACACTTTTGACGAAGCCATTAGTTCAGTGGTTCTCAGCCTATGGGTTGTAACCCCTTTGGGAGTCTGATGACTCTTTTATGGGGTCACATATCAGATACGCTGCGTATCAAATATTTACATTAGGATTCATAACAGTAACAAATTGACAGTTATTTTACTGTTAGGGGTCACCACAACATAAAGAATTGTAGTAAGAGGCTTCAGCATTAAGAAGGTTGTGAACCAGTGCTGTAATTGAACCCAGCCCTAGTCTAAATTCACTCCCTGAGGCTGGTGCAGCTGACACCTGGGTGTGTGGTCTCCAACCATTTCTCCACTCCAGGTATTTGGAAAGAGAGAATGAACTCAAGTAAAACCTGTGGTGTTCAAGTACGGAGAACGTCACGTCTGTTTGGGAGATTTTTCTAATGCTGTAAGATGCTAAGAGGCCAGGCCTGGAGGAAACTGACTCTCCTGTACTCTCTCTTCTCTACTCTGGATGTGGGTTACAATGACAGCAGGGGCAGAGAGTAGCCTGAGAAAGGATGGTGGATTATTAGGCAGTGTGGAAAAGAGCAGAAGTGATACAAACTTCCCTTGAAATGTAACCTTTGAGTAGTCCCTAAAACCAGAGAGGGACTCAAGACTTGACAGGATGGTTAAGTGCACAAGACAGTGCCAGGCATATCATGACTCTTCTACAATCACTGTGGCCACTATTACTAATGTCAACACAGGAAAGACCAGACCATAACCAAATACACAATCACTGGAGGGGAAATTAAAGGCAGACGCCTTTTAGGCAGGCTGGATCTCCTTGGTCACTGCAACTAAGGTGACATGTTTCACCTCTAACCAGACCCGAGGAAGCCATGGCCACTAGGGTTGAGCGAAGAGCCTCCGCTCCCATAGGTGACAGCCGTCGTTCTTCTAATTTTCCCAGTCACAACATGGCACCCTTGAATGAGAAATAAAAAGCCTGCCACACAGCAATCTTCTTCCGTGCCTAGCTGCTTGATATCTAGCTCTAAAAATAAAAGGTTTTCTTCACAAATGGCAGAAGCCTCCCAGAGCTGACATAATATACCACTGTGGAGACTGCTCCTCATCTTCCTCAAACACTGGAGCAGCTGGGCGAGGGGGCATGCAGAGGAGCCCTGTTCACTAGGGACTGGGCAAAGCTCAGGAGGCACTGAGAAGGATGGTAGAAACCTGAAGAAGGGTATATTTAGTTTGTAGTTTGAGGGTGCGGGCCACTGTGTCAGAAAAGACGAAGTGGGCGGAGGGGAGTGAGGCAGCTGTCACACTGCATCCAGTCATCACACAGAAAGATGAGAGCAGCTGGGCAGCTTCCTCCTTACCCACAGGTGCTACCCTATCCAGAGGGCATCTGCTCTATTTGGTTAAACCTTTCTGAAACACCCTCATAGGCACGCCCGGAGCTAGATTCCTGGGGTTGCTCTAAACCCAATTGAGGTGACAAGCTGGTACCATAGGAGGTGAGGGGGGACAGGTGGCACTCAGCACTCTGTGAAACTGGAACCTGCACATTCAGAGACAGGTGTCCCTCTCCTGGGGGGAATGTTTACACTCTGGGTTTACTACTGAGGCCAAGAACTGGAAATGGTCTCCAGATCCGTGAGTCCTGCAAGGCTACATAAGCACCCTGGCTGAATGAGACAGACTTCAGTAACCACTATTCCAGATGACAAGGACTCTTCTACAGAGTTCAGCGCCATTTCCTGGGATCTATCCTGGTGCAGAGACAGAAAACTACACCACCCTTGTCGTTAGATGTTCCTAGTTCTATGAGGCCCACGGTGGGTAAACTTCAGGTCTGTGTGAAATCTGTGTGAACAGGCATCAGGTTGAAGCTAAACTCAGGAGGCCACAATGGTGGCAGAGGCAGACATGAGTTTAGGAAGGCACAGCGCTCTAGTGAGACGAAGCTGAGATGAGACTCCCTCAGGCACAGGGCAACTCCAATCAGTTTTGCACATTCTTGTCACCCTGGCAGTTCATGGAACCACTTCGTCCTGGGGCATCTTAAAGACTGCTCCAACAGGCATGCTCAAAGTCCACAGAGCACAGGGAAGGCCACAGAGAATGGTGCCAACCCAGGACGCACAGAGGAAGGCCAAGTCAGGGAAGCATTATGGAGAAAGTGGGGCCTGCCCTGGATTGGAAGTACACGGGAAGGGCTTCAGATGCAGCTCACTAGAAGAATAGCTGCCTAGCTGAATTTGGTCCCCAGTACTGAAAAAGGCAGGAAGGCAGGCAAGCTGATAGCCAACCCAAGGGTATGTATGTGATAACAGGAATAGTGATATATATATATATATATATATATATATATATATATATTATATATATATATATGATAGTGATACCAGGGATTGCACACACTCCAAGAGCAAATGCCGCTGCTCCATCTTTGTCATATGCAAGGATCCTGGGAAGATCTTGGAGACACACCCAAGCATCGACCATGCAAGCAAAGTGACGTCAGGTGTGCCTTGCTCGCACTGCCACTTCTTAAAATAAGTGCAGATGTCTACTTGACTTGGAAGTAGATGACTGGCTTCGGGTAATGCAGTTTCAGTAGGTCAGCTGGTCCCTTCTGCATGGACGGTCCGCTCCAAACGCCTCCTTGCCCATCCTAGAAACTCTGGTGACATCTAGACACTCAAGAAGCTCCATCTCTAAGAGTCCCAAGACCCTATTCCTGGGACAAGCTGAAAAACAGGACATCCTTTCTTGGCTCCTACATGTCTGAGTTTTCTACATAATGATCTACTCATTTAAAGGTGAAAGAGTTAGCTGTGGTCCCTCTTTGGAAGGAGACATTCAGTCTTCAGGCAGACTAAGACGATCATCACACTGTTTCCCTGGAGCCGATTAACCACAGAACTTGCCTGGGAGCACCTAGGAGGCTAGCGCTCTCTGTTCCTACAGGCAACTCTGGAAGAGACAGCGATGCTATCCCTGTATTGGGAAGTTAAGAACGTACAGCCCCAATAACCTTAAGTGCCAGAAGAGAGGCCTGACCCTCAAATTCAAAAGCACCGGCTTATTCTTTAAATGACTCTGCTTCTGAGATCCAGAGGCAAGACCCCCAAAACATCAGTTGGAAAAGCCATTTCCAACTTTGGCTGACTTACTGCCAGATGACACACACACACACACACACACACACACACACACACACACACACACACACACACACACACTTTTTGTAAAGAGGAGTCTTAGATTATGTAACACCACAAAGGACAGAAATAAGGCCTGGTGACAGTAGCCCTCGGGCAGCCTCCCTCTGTTCTCTCTGGAAAACCAAGTCACATCTCGAGTGTGGGAAATAGCCAGAGCCTGCTGGGACTGCCGCTGATGGGCGGAGGGGGCAGGACCCTGCATAGCTCCTGAAGAGAAGCAAAAATGTGCTGTCTCCAAAAATAAACCCAGGGCAGGAATGACTGTGAGTAAAGGGATGGGAGCACGTGACCATGGCTGCAGTCCTGAAATACCAGCATGCTACAAAAAGGAGCCCATGAGAGGCAGAGCGCGGGAAATTCAGGAAGCAGCCTCTTTATATGGCCTCATCCGAGTGGGCCAGGATTCAACGAACTGGAATTACCATGTCAGAGGGAGCCTCTTGAGCCAGACACATTTCTGATCTTTATATGGTTCCCCCAGATTCCTGAGATGCCGACACACAAAGATGCTGCAGTGCCAAAAAAGGAGCCTTCTGAGTTTGGAGCCTTCGCACATACTTTCAGGAGCTCCCGAGGAACCCCACTCCCACCTCCCCCCCAAACGAGTCAGGATCACCTGAGTTCTCAATACAGAGGCGATGTGCTTCCAAATGCCAGAGAAAGCACCCAGAAATGCCCAGCACAGAGACAAGTCTTCCAGTGAGATCTAGTGCAAAGTTCACACCAGCCATCTTCAGTGTGAACGGTGGTCACTGACGGAAAAGGAACAGGTGCTTACACTCTGCGGGGCCACTATCCGTCCATCCAGCTCCTCTGCACTCCTATGCTGGTGCGTGCTCAGGGCTCTGTCTGCTGTCTAAACCCTGGGTCTCACACTAACACATCCTAGAGCCGAGTTTTCCCACAGTGGATTTAAGGTCAAGGAGGGCCATGGAGCATCTGAGCTCTCAACTGAACCCTTGTGAGAGTAATCACAACTCTCTCTGTGAAAGAATAAACTGAAATGAACATGAACCTAGAACACATTCTATGTTATGAACAAGAAAGAAAGAAATCGGGGCATTAATGGGTGCCAAAGCCATAGTGGAAGACTAACTGGGAAGAACTGGGTGCTTTCATGGTTCCAAAAAGAAAAATCTATACATTAAGTATTAGATACAAGGACGCAAATGCTTCTTCAGGAAGACCATGTCCGTCACCACCCCAGCTCAGCCAGCACACTTCACAGCAGTAACAATGGGATGTGGCATGCCATCTCTTGAAGCTCACAGCACCACCCCGGAAAGATCCCTGCCAAGAATGCTCCTCTGGAATCTAATCAGGCCTTCCGATCTCATTTCCAGTAAGCTGGAAATCAGGTAAGATAGAAATAAGCTAAATGACACCAGGAAGAAAGAATCTGCTGAATCGAGAATGAGGAAACCTCAGAGAGCCACCTGCTAGGTCTCTTCAAAAAGCCAGTCATTCAAAGGGGGATGCGGGAATGGCTGCAGAGAAGTGATCAGGAAGTGTAGCTCTTGTATGGATCCTGGATTATTTTTTTAAAGACCTCATTATAAAAAAACAATTTGAGTGGGTGTGATGGTGTATACCATTGATCCCAGCACTCGGGAAGCAGAAGCAGGCGGATCTCAGTCTGGTCTACAAAGAAGCCAGCCTCATCTACAAAGAAGCCAGCCTGGTCTTACAAAGTGAGTTCTAGAACTTTACCTTGTACCAAAGTGAGTTCTAGGCTTTACCTTGTACCATTTCCCCTGCTACTTTTCCCAGAGGTTTCTATTTGTCATGAAAAGATGACCCAATCAAGGAGGAAGCTACAGTATAAAGTTCACTTTAACAAAGAGCAGAAGAGCAGAGCTGGTGTGGAGGCAGGCACATTGTGCAAGCTGTCCACAGATGTGCTGGCTCAAAAAAAAAAAAAAAAAGTGTAACAGCAGCGCAGACATTCTCCACTTAATGGCCAGGAATTCCTAATGCCACCGCCAGAAAATAACTTTCCACCAGACACAGCAGGTCTTGTGATCCCTGACATGAGCAGAAGCCATGCGTCTTATTTGCTGGAGATGGACCTCAGAGCTTCAAGCACACTAGGCAAAAGTTCTACCACTGACCTACAACACCACCCCACACTATGCTGTTAGCTAAGAGTACCTCTCTATTCCAAGAGAGAATTGCCATAATTGATGGTGAATGCCATCTTATGAATATATGCATAATGAAATTAGGGTAAAAAAAAACACATGGTAGAAAGAAGACTGAGTAACGCGGCTTCAGGTCCTTGCCCAGCCACTAACCAGTTCCACGATCCTCGGTGTTTCCTCAAGTTAGAAGAATCCCTTCCGTTGTTCAGCCCGTGATTCTGTAGGGCTATGAGCTGTAGTGTTTTGAATTCTTGGGGGCAGGTACCTAGGCCAGACAAATAAATGAGATGGAACATTTATTGTCCATATGAGTAGCTGTGAAGGAAATGGGGCAAGAGCAGAGAAGACCAGGCAAGAGACATAAAGCATCAAGACTTGATCATAAGTGTCAAACTGGGCACAGAGAAAGAATATACCGGTTAAGGGTCAGTAAGAAAGATGACCAGTATGTGAGGGAAGGTTGCTTTGCTGCATCTCAACTCAGGGAAGACCCTCCTACAATAGCAAGTTCACAGATGAGGAGGTAAGGCTAAGGTTAACTCACCGAAAACCTTGTCATTTGTAAAAGGTAGAACAAGGATTGAAAGCCAGGTCAGTAGGCAGTAGAACCTGCACCAAACCAGCTAAGACTCCTTGACAGCTATATGCATGCCAGCTAGGAGATGGTGTTGAATGTAATGGTCAGACAAAGTCATTCGAGGCTAGCCCCAAGCAGCCTCCAAACAACTTGATCAATAATGTCTATCCTGACATTAAAGAGAAGACCTGAGACCTGCAAACGGTTTGGGCTAACCTCTACTCTGCTTACACTTGGCTTGAGGGAAGGGTTAAGAGCAGAGGCAGGATCAGAAAGTGAGGCCCAAAATAAACCATGACAGTTTCAACACTGTGCCAAACAGTGTCGGGTTTATGCAATGCAAAGCTGTGCATTTCAAAAGCAACTGTGATTTACCGTGAGACCCAGGACAGCCTCCTTTATCCCCAGTGGCCTAGCTTTGTAGAATGAGGGAATAAACAGAAGGGAGAGAGGTGAACTCACCAGAAGGAAGTAAGGGGGAAAGCTGTAGTTTGAAAAGCTGTGGAGACAGAATGAAGGAAAGAGTCTGGGTTCAAATTTTACAACTGCTTCTTTATAGGTCTGTAGCCTTGGGCTGGTCACATCTTCACTACGTGTTCTTGTATGAGAAGGAGAAAGGTCACAAGTCCCTTGCAGGTCTACTGTAAAACCCCTGGCAAACCACTGCTACTTCATGTCACAAGCGTATACCGTCAAGAGCAGCAACAGTGACTAATTGCAGGCTTTGGAGGAGACATTTTTCTTGACTGGGATAAAGACCATGAAAAGGTTTTGGTAGCATCATAGGAGCTAGCATTGCAGGGCCTGGCCTGCATATGTCTTATTCCAGAATCTAATAAATATCTATCTCACTTCATAAGGAAGAAACCCAAGCTCTTCTCTCACTGGATTCATCACTATGATACTCAGGAAGCCATGTTGTCTGACAAGTGGTCTGGTGGCATTCCACCCAAAAGCCATCAAACTGTCGACTCCAAGTCACTCCTGGGATATATGGCTGCCAGTAGTTTCTGAAGACACTAAAGGGAACATATTTCAGCCCTGAAAATCATGCTTAAAATTCACCCTGGGTTGGCCCATCTTGGACAGTATCCCTGAATTATATCCTCTGGGTCTTACTAAAACCAGCTCTCCCCATCCTCTTCTGGGGTCCACATACCTTCCAGGCACTAACGAAGGAAGACGTGCCCGGTTCCCCTGTATATCTTGCCACTTGGCCAACATAAACATTCTTTTCAGCTTTCATCATAAATCAAAACCTATACATTTTTGTCATTCTCTTCACTCTTTTCCATTTGTTCAAATTAATCCAGCATGTGTGCAGCGAGACGTGCACAGTGTGGAAAGGGTGTGAATTCCTGGCCCTCTAAAAGCTACCCCTCCCGGCACCTGTGACTCTGTGGCTTTGTATAATCAGTCTAGACTTGCCACCTCAACCTGATCCAGAGTAGAATAATTTGAGCCAAGTTGAGAGCAGAAGCATGCTGGGAGAAACCTAAGCTCCTGTGAGGTTCCTCAGGGATGCCACGGAAAAGAAGTAGGGGTGGCTGGAAGGAGCCAGATATCCCTGGGCTGCCTGCCCCTCTGTGTGAGACCCAGAGCAGACTGCCAAGCTCTGTCCCTCACTCTATATCCCAGTGGGGACTCAGGTACATCGGGTTGTACACTACAGTCCGTTATCTCGTTCAGCCCTAAGAATTCAGTAGGAAACTGTCAGTCAGCACACAGCAAAGACAAGGCTAACTTTTCAGTCTGGCCACTTCTCATCATCTCAGAAGTATCCTGTGTGGTCCTCCCAAAACTTAAATTCTTATACAACTCCTGAATTCCTGGATTTCATGGTTCCTCAATATTTCAAACAGCAAAATTCTGTATGGAGTTTTGGGGTGTAGTTAGAAGTACTAGATTGTTTTTGTTGTTTTGTTTCTTGAGACAGGGTTTCTCTGTGTAACCCTGGCTGTCCTAGAACTCACTTTGTAGACCAGGCTGGCCTCAAACGCACAGAGATTCTCCTGCCTCTGCCTCCTGAGTGCTGAGATTAAAGGCAAGCTAGAATTGATTTTTTTTTAAATCTTGCTAAAAATTGTCCTTAAAAACCCACCATTTTATCTGACTTTCATTTCATTAAAGAATGGAACTATGTAATATACCCAAATTATTAAAGGCACAAACCAAGATGATAAACTGTCCTTTACCCTGAATGACTTTACTTATGGAAACTTATAACTCTGGTTCTTGGTTCTTGGTTCTTGCTGAAAAAATGTCCTCTAGTGTTGGAAGATGCTACTGCCTTGAATGCCTCAGGCAAATCTCTCCTCTCTGATTTACTTTTATGTATAGGATACATGTTAGGAACTGCCTAATGAGGGTGCTGGGAGCCAAACTCCAGTGCTCTAGCAGAACTACAATCACTCCAAACCACTGAGCCATCTCTCCAGCCCCGGCCCTTTCCTTCTCAAACAACACAGCGTGAAGACACTGCTCCCAGGTGACAGCGGACTGTCACAAAATCATGGCCAAGTGTTATCACTCAGTTGATCAACTGCCACTTAGCATGAGGCTCTTCAGGAAGGCCTCTTGCCATTTAAACAGCACACCCCCATTTTAGATTAACTTTTCAGAGTGCTACACAAGTTCAGTGACTTACGGATACATATTTGCTAAAACAAAATCCAGACAGAGATAATTATAATCCAAGTTTCTCTAATATACCAGCACAACATCTCACATTGAAACAAAATCTACCAGACATGTGAAGGGAAGAAATTCATAACCTATAGTCAAAATTTAAAAGCCTAGGAAAAACACTGACCTCACATGATCCAGATGTTGGGATAGTCAAAGGCTTTAAAGAAACAATTATAAATATATTCAAGGGGCTGGAAAAATAGCTCAGTGGTTAAGAGCATATACTGCTCCTGGAAAGGACTCAGGGTCAGTTCGCAGCACCCACATGGTAACTCACAACTACTCACAAACTCTAGTTCCAGAGGATCCGCCTCACTCTTCTGACCTCTGAGGTCCCAGGCATACCTGCGCTGCTCATAAATATATCCAGAAAAAACAAAAAAACAAAAAGCAAAACTCAGACAATTAAAAATAAGTATGTGCAAGGCTGTAAAGGGAAAGATGATCATAATATATGAGTAGGTAGGATATCTAGGCACAAAACAGAAATTATGTTTTAAAAAAACAAGAGGGGGGACCAAATAGCAATTTAGAACTTACATGTAAATGAAATAAATGAAAATTCCAGTTAATGGATTTAACAGCAGCTTGGAAACAGCAGCAGGAATAAACTGAAAGGCAAATGATCTTAAGAGATGAACAGAAGGCTGAGGAGACGGCTCAGTGGTTAAGAGCAATGACTGCTCTTCCTGAGGACCCAGGTTCAATCCCCAGCACCCACATAGCAGCTCACAGCTCACAGTAATTTTAGTTCCAGGGAATAAAATACCTTCACACCAATGTACATTGAATAATTTTTGTAAAAAAAAAAAAAAAAAAAAAAAAGGACTCGATATGAAAGAACAAAAAAGGATAAAAGGTGAGGCAAAGCTAACAATGCTTCATGGGGAAGAGTAGCACAGATCATCTGGCAAAAGAGTGGACCATCAAACATGGAGTTTCCAGGGACAAGGAGAGAGGTCTGGGGACAAAATGCTGTTTAGGTCTACTGCCACACCACCCAGAACATACCTGATCTCGGAAGCTAAGCAGTGCCAGGATGGAAACAGTTGTCTCTGGAAAACCTGGGCTAAGTATTTCCAAATCTAGTAAAAAACCAAGACATTGCCCTACAGGTGAAAAATTCAGCAAATCCCAACCAAATAAATATTCAGACAAATCACATCTAGGAGCATCACAGGCAAACTGCTGAAAACCAAATCTCAGCACAGGCTCAACAACACGACCCAGGTTAGCATTGGGACACTTACTAGTCCCACTGCCTGTGTCTGTCTGCTGGGAACAAGATTTGCATATAAAACCACCAACACCTGCTACAACCAAGGCCCGAGGTCAAAGAAATAGCAATCTTGTTCTCTTTGAGACAGGGTCTCCCTACATAGCCCTGGCTGCCCTGGAACTCACTGCACAGATCAGGCTAGCCCCACATCTGCTTTATCTTCTGTCTTTGCCTCTCAAGTTGCCAGGATGAGGAGAATTGTGCCCCTAAGCCTGGCTGATCTTTGCAATTCTGAGGAGAGGAAAAAAAACAAAAAACAAAAAACAAAACTTAATTCTAGATTCTACTACAAAGAGAATATCCTTGAAAAGTTGAGATGAAATGAAAACATTCTCAGATAAACCAAACAGAACAGTCCTTGGCAAACAAGAAATGTCACATGAGGGCTGGAGAGAGGGCTCTGAGGTTAAGAGCGATGGTTGCTCTTCCAGAGGACCTGAGTTCAATTCCCAGTGACCACATGGTGGCTCACAACCATCCCTAATGAGATCTGGTGCCCTCTTCTGGCCTGCAGGTGTACATGCAGATAGAGTACTCACACATAAAAATAAATCAATCTTTAGGGGCAAAAAATCCTAAAAAATCAAAGGAAGAAAGGAAGAAAGGGGAAAAAAGA
Source organism: Cricetulus griseus (assembly GCF_003668045.3). Lineage (NCBI taxonomy): Eukaryota > Metazoa > Chordata > Mammalia > Rodentia > Cricetidae > Cricetulus > Cricetulus griseus. The sequence goes on from NC_048598.1 coordinate 117,708,714, forward strand.
AATGTCAGGTGACAGGAGTTGCCTAAGCTACAGAGAAACTATACCTAATGGGGACCCGATCATCAAAGGAAACACTAAAAACTCTAAAAGTGTTCTAATGCACTATAGCACGGAAGATGGAAGGAGACAACAGGACTCACCCCGAAGTGCAAGGTCCCCACAATGTGTGCATGTAAGTTAGGGATGCCTGTTCTAGCTTCCCAGGGCAGCCACTGTAAGAATTGTATAAAAAGCTATCCACAAGAAGCCAAGGGCAGAATGAAGATGGGACATAACTCTCTATTATACTGGACAGAAGTATGTGGCCAAAAATGTTTCCGTCTGGCACTGATTACGCTCAGCCTCAGGAGCCTTCTCATGTGAAGCATCACAGCTAAATGAGTGTTTTACTATCAGCCTGCTCTGCAGGAATTACTGGCATGCACACAATGAGAAGAGGTCCAGCCTAGCTAGCGGTCTCACCGAGGCTTACCAGCCAGCGTCTCCTGGTTCCTAAGCAGACTTAATACTCTGCTTTCACCATGTGTCCTCGACATCTCTTGCCTCCCCTAAATCCTGGCCTCTCCCCCCAGCCCCACCCCCGACTTTTTGTTTCTCTTGCAAGTCTTTCAAGTTGAGCCCACAAAAGAATGCCTCTACCTCACTCCCCCAAACTCTTCTAGACCTTGACTCCTCTAAACAGTTACAAATGTGTTTTCTAAGCTCATGCTATCCAGTTCACAAATCTCTTTTATTCTCCATCTTGGTCACTAAAAATTGCCTAAGTAAACAGTGATCATGCTGGTTAGTGTTATTGTCACGTGGGAAGAGAGAACATCAGCTGAGGAATTGCTTAAGATCAGACTGGCCTGTGGCCATGTCTGTGAGTATCTTGACTGATGACGGATGTGGGAGGGCCCCGCCCATTGTGGGCGGCACCATTCCTGGGCAGGTGGGCCTGGGTAATATAGAAAAGTTGACTGAGCATGAACAGGTAAATGGACAGAGAGTGAGAGAGAAAGAAGTGATCCTCCATGGTTCCTGCTCTGATTCCTCTCAATGACCTACAAACGGAAAGATGAAATAGACCTCCCCAAAGTTCTTTTAGTCGGTGCTTTATCACAGCAACAGAAAGTAACTAATACACTGACCAAAAGTCAGGGCTAACGACCCACTGGCAGTTCCAATTTAAGACAACTCACAGCTCAGCTCATCCATAATCACTCAACTTGCTGAGCTTCAAGCCACAGTGACCTTGCTGCATTTCAAACCCCGGTTAGAACCTGAAAGTGTTTCATATCCATTCTGAAACATCAAACTACTACAAACTGTAATGTCACTGATAAATTTTCTTAAAAAAAAAAAGTACAAAAGGGGAGTTGTTGTTCTTGGTGGGGGGTATTGTTTGTTTAACGTTAATATGTGAGGGGCATGTGGGCACCAGAAATTCTAAGAGCATCCTGGTGCAGCCTGAAGCTTGGGAGTACTGCCTTGGCTCTACTACATCATCTTCTATGACTACTCCGACTGTCTCCATGCCTCTCCCTGCCAGCACACTCTCCGTTCTAGACTATCCTCCAATGCAGCTGCCACATTTCTCTTCCTAGAAAACAAAGTCAGTAATGCCTTCCTCTGCTCAACATCTTTGTGGGCATCCTACAGCATAGACAATAAGCCCCACTATTCTAACACAAGGACTATGTGCTGGCTGCTCTTAGGTCAACTTGATATACAAATGAGAGTTATCTTAAAGGAATGGACCTTAATTAAGAAAAATGCCTCCATAAGATCCAGCTGTAGGGAATTTTTTTCATTTTTGATGGGGGAGGGCACAGCCCGTTGTAGGTGGTTCCATCCTGGACTGGTGATGGGTTCCGTAAGAAAGCAGGCTGAGCAAGCCAGTAAGCAGCACCCTCCATGGCCTCTGCACCAGATCCTGCCTCTAGGTTCCTGCCCTGTTGGAGTTCCTGTCCTGGCTTCCTTCAGTGAGGAAAAGCAATGTGGAAGTGTAAGCCAAATAAACCCCGTCTTCCCCAACCTGCTTTTTTGGCCATGGTGTTTCATCGTGGCAATAGAAGCCTAAGACAGTGCTCCCCATATGCCCTTCTGCTCGCCCCACATCAGCAGACTCCTATTCATTCACTTCAATGCAATCAGAGTGGCCTCCTTTCTGAGCCTGCACGAGCTCTCAGGAGGCTGTGCTATAACTTCCATATTCTAATCACTTGTCTGTGAACTATATTTTTGTATGTTCACAGAAAGAGAAAAGTAATAAGACACACCACACACACACACACACACACACACACACACACACACACACACAGAGAGAGAGAGAGAGAGAGAGAGAGAGAGAGAGAGAGAGAGAGAGAGAGAGAGAGAGAGAATGGGAGACTGAATTTTCCATAACCATTGGTTAAGAAGAAAACCAGAATGGGGTACAAGAAAGAAAGAAACTGGGGAAATGGAAGGAAAACAAGGAAAGGCCAAAAAGAGAAGAACAGAGAGAGAGAGAGAGAGAGAGAGAGAGAGAGAGAGAGAGGGAGAGAGAGATGCTAAGGGAGATAAGGAGCCGTTCTCATTTGGTGGAGAATATAGACATGCCAAAATCTACTTGCTGGATTCTTCCAGCAAGTTCTTACTGAACCCAGGCAGTGTGTGGTTTTGTGCAGACACCCATAGCCCCAGAATCTGTAGAGATGCCCCCGTTACTAGGTCCAGTTAACTGCCTTCCTGGGCTCTCAGGGGAGTCAAGCGCTGCTGACCCCCCCCCCCCCTTGTAACATTCTCACTTGCCTTGGCTCGTGCATACCCCGGATGCCTGCTTCTCTCCTCTCCTCTCTGGTCACTCAACAACTTTTTATAGACTGGCTTACCTATGTGTTCGTTAACTGAGGGTATGTCTCAGCTTCTGCCTGTTCCTCAGCTTGTCATGGGGCCTCTTCTCTTCTGGTCCTACAAACTCTCTCACTGAGAACACAGCTTCTGCTCAACCACCTGAACGCTAGTGATGTCAGCCCTGAACTGGGCATATTCAAGCACCACACAGAAAAGCCTCCTGGGCATCACACACTGGCAGTCCCTCGGGTCCCTCGAGCTGGCACACTGCTATCGTTTGCAAAGCCCTGCTAGGCTTTTCTGTTCCTTTAACTGGAACTGAGGACCAGGGCCAGAGGAAGCAAAGTAGGAACACCTGGAATTTACAATTGATGTCCTAAATAATTACACAAATTACAGATATACACTGGGAGAGGGAAAAAAAATCAAAGGACAGCATGAAAGCATGCACTGAGGGGACCAGCTTAAATGGGGGAGTACTACTTTTTTTAAAGCAGCATGCAACTTGAACCCAAGAATAACTAGCAGTCAACCCAGCAAAGAGTAGAGGTGTAGGGCTGGGGAGATGACTCGGTACGTAAGCCTGCCTGTGTGCAAGCAGGAGGGCCTGAGTTTGAATCCCCAGCACCTATGTATTAACAAAAGCCAGGCATGGCTGTACATAACTGCAACCCTAGGACTGGGATTGGAGACAGGCAGATCCTGGGAGCTCACTGGCAAGCCAGCCTAATCAAAACAATAATCAAATTTCAGGATCAATGAGAGATCTTATCTCAAGGGAACAAGGTATAGAGTCATAAGGGGGACACCTGACACCCTCCCCTGGCCTCTGCATGGGTACATGCAGCTGTGCACATGAGCATACACATACACAAGAGTATCGGTAATTCCTCTGATCTATGAAATGACAGAATTTGGGGATGGAGTAGAAGCAAAGTAGCAAAGTAGAGTTCAGCTCCACTGTGACTGGTGACAGCTCTGAAATGAGGCTAGAGATACACAAAGACAACCTCACAGAGCCAAGTGGGAGGAACATGCACAACATATAAACGCAGGGCTTTGCTGTCACTGGCCTGAAACTCACTATGTAGATAAGGCCGACTTCACACGTACAGCATTTCTCCTGCCTTGGCCTCCTGAGTACCTGGATTTCAGGCATGAGCCACAACACTCAGAATTCTTTTTTTAAACTTCTGAGAACAATGGGTACCTATTATGGGAGACATGGTTGTTTGCAGTACTAGGATGAAACCCGGGGATGAATATTTTGAATTCAAGCTCCTGCATGTGAACTGCTGTGTGTTTGTACAGGAGGACTCTAGCTGAACCTCAGGACGGTTGGCTTATGAGGGAAGGACCAGACAGGACCTTCCCCAGAGGACCTAGATGGCACTGCAATGGCTCGAACCATCTCTCTAATTCCATCTTCTTTTCCTTCATAGATGCTATCTGGAGCCAGGGCTTCTGAGGAGCCTGCTCTGGAAGCCTTGCCTAAACAGCAGTTAGCCTCATTACAACACAAGCATCTTTACCATGAAAATCTTCTCCAACCAAACAGAGATTCCTGAACACGAGCCAGCAGTCCACTTACTCCAAAAGGAGGCAAACCAACTTCAGTGTTACAGCAGTGAGATTCTTGAGCCTGCCTTAGAGCTTTTCTTGACCAGCTGACACAAACATGTAAGAGTCTAAAGAGAAGGGGGCTGGTCTCAAACCCAGGAGCATTGGTGACACCCAGTACTGACCAAACTTACCACACTCTGTCCCAGCCTCCACAATGCCCCTCTCTTTACAGGAGAAACCCTCCTTCTCTTGGGGTGTGAAGTGAGTCTCAGCTCAACCCTGGCTTCTTCCTGGAGAGTCTATCTAGGAGCCCTGAGTCTCGCAGCTGGTGAGGTCTCTCTCTGATTTGCTTCTACTTGTCACAACTTCTTTGCAGGCTCCCAGACCAAGGTTCTAGAAGACCCTGTGACCGTGAATATACAAGACCTGGCACACAGAAGGCTCCCCACCAAGCTTTATAAGTGAATGAATGTTACCTTTTATTCAAGGCCACTGAAGTCACCAAGGTCACCCCGCCTCCTCATTTCCTCCTCACGCCCTCAGAACTACTGAAGGACGCATCAACAACTAAGGATCCTTCTTTGGAAAGTGGACAAGTACTAGAAAGTAACTGGACAATAATATAGGCAGGTGGGCTCACAGAGGAGGCAAAATGGGTCTCCACAGATTCTCTCCAAAGATTCCCATCCAAATGTTGTCTTTTGTTTTGCTTTGTTTGTTTGTTTGTTTGTTTGTTTGTTTGGGGGAGGTTGCCCTAAGGACCAGTTAGTTATGTGAAATATGAACATGTATGACTCTTGATCAGAACTGCGAATTTAGGAAAAATTGATAACGGGTTCTAATTTCTCATACCTCAGATAAATGACAATAGTAGCTGCATGTACCGGACACTGTTCTAAAGCTGTAAACCTTCTCTCAGTTAACCCCCAGGAGCCCAATGAGGTGTGAGTATCATCACGATGTCCACTCAACAGATGAGGAAGCAGGCTTAGTATGGTAAGTAACTTGTGAAGAGTTTCACCTAGCCAATGGCAGAGCTGGGGTTAAAGGTAACATGACAATCGTCACCTTTTCTGACAGATGACTTACTGACACACTGGGCTAGCCTCTGGTATATTTCAGGTGAGGAAGAGAGTCTTAAAGACTTGGTAAGCACCGACCTTCATCATGGATGAAGCTAAGAAGGCAGTGTGCTGTCCTGAGGCAGCAGGAAACCTTTGAAGACTGGAGCTGGAGAAGACTCCGAGGCACTGATTTTTGAGTTGTGAGCTCCCCTGACATGACATTCCCGCCCACATGGGAGCCAGGCCCGGAGATGGGTCAGTGATGTACATCTGCCCACCCAGAGGGAGAGCCCAAACCGAGGCATTCCAAGCATGACATAAATATGAAGTGTGGAAAGTGCGTTCCTTGTGAACAGAACAGCTCCACATCAAATTCCCCGAGTCCCTCTTCGGCAACGTTATCAGAGGCATCACTCAACCCGGCCGACTGGAGAAGAGGCTACGAAAAAGGCTGAAAAATGTGGCCAATCATGAGAGTTATTTTTGTGAGAAAGGAGAAAAATGTCACCAAAAAGGGTCAGTAGATAACCCTATTGGGCTGAAAATAACCACCCTGCTGGCAGACCAGTCAGGGAACAGGCAGAGGACGAGGGACGTAATGCAAAGTGCCACGGGACTGCTGGGGGATGAGGAAATTGGCCTAATTTGGGAACATGAGTCCAGCAGCATTTCTCAGATTCCTGGGCAAGTTTCTGGCTAACTTTGAGCTCTGTGTCCTCAGGAGGAACACTGGGGGGGGGGGGTAGAAAAGGCACAGCTGTGACTCAAATGCTGCTCTCCATAACTAGACGAATAAAGGTGACCAAACGAGGACTCACTCCCTCTGCAGAAGACTCCAGGTTAATTCCCACCACCCGTGGTGTCTCTGCTCTCTCTTTACAGGGTGGGGGGTTCTGTACATCCACCTGCAGGGCAGGGAGGAAGAGGGCACAGGGTGGCCAGTTACAAGCAGAGATGAGCTGAGGGTTCTGGACAAATTACCCTGTCTCTCCTGAGTGAGGTAATAGAGCCTACTTCAAGAGGCACCTTGAGGCTTTCCTGGGTTGCTGCATGGGGTGAGCACACAGGCAGCAACTGTTTCTTTCAATGGAGGCTCTGATGTCTATCTGCAAAATGGAAAGTTCAGGCCAGAAGACACCTTATATAAGCAAGGAGGAAACACACATCCATAGCTAAACCAGCCTTGGAGTGTTTTGCCAAAGACTACTCTTGCCCAAACTCAGTGTTAACATAACTGGATGGCCCAGGGCTTTTCTCAAAGGAGTTATGTAAGAGTCATTTGAGTCAGCAGAATGGCTTGTCGGGTAGAGACACCCACTTTTGACTCTCACAGCTGCTTTTTCTCAGACACACTGTAGAACTATCTTCCAGCAAATCTCTCTCCTAATTTAAGTTACTACCAACTTGATTTACTACCCAACTGAAAAACACACCTGATCTGTGACCAGTCACACACACACACACACACACACACACACTGGTCATGAGCCTTCTCAGTGTTCCACATTTCTTGGAGGCTCCATGGCTAGATACTAGATTGCCCCCTCTGCTTGCATTGCCCAATGTGACAACCCTAAGGAATCAGGCACTAATCCAGAGGACTGGGACAATGGCTAGGTGGTAAATGCCTGCCACACAAACATGAGGATTTGGGTTCAATCCCTAGCACAGCACCCAAGTAAAAGTCAGGTGCAGTGACTCACATATGTACGTCAGGAGGGTGGGGAAGTCAGGGGGCACAGGCAGATCCCCAGAGCTCATTAGCCTAGCTGACTTGATGAATCCCAGGTTTAGCAAGAGACCATGTCTCCAAAATTAAGATGGAGAGTGATCAAGGAAGACATCCAACATCAACCTCCAACATACAGAATCTCACATGACCAAGTCCATACATCACACGTACACACTCACGCACTAAAGTTCACACGCACACAGACAAGAATATGGCACAACTCCAATGGACTCCAAGCAAGTAAAATGACAAAGGAGCTCATCTCCTTGTTACTTCAGGAAAACCAGGCAGTTACATTCTCTGAAACCTAAAGAATGATCAAGTGAACCAAAGGACCATTCCTCCTCTCTCAGTGTGGGGCAGGGACCCATCACTTGGGTTGAGCTACATGTGCTCCACAGGCAGAAAGCCCCTAAATGGTGACCAAAATGGCTGGGAGACCAAAGGGAGAGTTTACCAGGCATCTCACTTAGGCACACTGGGACACAGGACAGTGTTTTCATGGAGCCCCATTCAACTTTATAGCATTGGAGAGGAATGTGAGGAAGGGAGTTAGTCAAAAATAGAATTCTTTCCTTTCTTATCCAAGTCTATTTTAAAAGTTTGTATACGTTCTAATTTTTAATGTCAAGTTAGTTTGTATCAACTTCTCTGTGTGTGTGTGTGTGTGTGTGTGTGTCTGTCTGTCTGTCTGTCTATGTTCATCTGCGTATCCATGTCTACATCTCTATATACCAAATGTTGGTATCAGGTGTAGTTCCTGAATTGCTCCCCACCTTAGTTTTTGAGACAGGGTCTCTCTCAGAACCTGGAGCTCACTGATTGCCAGCAAACCCCAGGGATCCTCCTATTTCCACTTTCCAGTGCTGGGGTTACAGGTGAGCACCACTGAGCCTGGTTTTTATGTGGGTGCAGGGGCTCCAACACACCTCTCGTCATGTTTGCAGGGTGATGATTTGATAAGAACGGCTGCCACAGATCCAGCTCACATGCCTGAGTACCTGGTCCTCAGCTGGTGGACTGTTTGGGAAGAATTAGGAGGTGTGTCCATGTGGGTGGGCTTTGAGGATTCACAAGACTCAAGTCATTCCCATTGTGATTTTGGCCTTGAGATGTGAGCTCTTGGTGGGGAGGGTGCAGGGAACACATTGGGAGGGTTTGGAGGGAGGAAAGGAAGGGGAAAATGATGTAATTATAATCTCAAAAAAAATTTTTTTTTGCCTGCCTGCCGACTACCAGGCTCTCTGCCATGATGGCGATAAATTTCATATCCCTCCGGAATGAAGATCCCCAAACAAACCCTTCCTTCATAAGCTGTCTTGCTCACAGAGTTTTATCACGGCAACAGTTAAGTAACTAATACACATTGCAAGCACTTCACTGGCTGAGTCAGTTCCCGGCCCTGTTAGGTCAACTCGGAAAAAGCCTGCTCCGCAGCCATTCCTCCTCATTCACTAAGAAACACGAATGTTCCTGTGAAAACTACTCCAAAATGCAGAGTGGTAGTTATGAGACCCAATTCTGACTGGATTAAAAGTTCTCCTGAAAGCTAGGGCAGTTGTAAAGCTGTGCTGGCCAATATACCCACTGAGGTCTCCAGCTGCTGTTTCCTGATCAAAGGGGAGCATTTAACTGGATATGTATGCCCTGACCTCTTTCCCTGCTTAGAATGCAGATCCAAACCCTGACAATCATCAATCTTCCTACAACCATGAGAACTAAAGCCACAAGCTCCCAACAGCACAGCAGGAAATTAGATGGCTTAGGATGACACAGGACATCACCCGGTGACCACATCCCCTTTGTCCTCCACTGAACTCCTAGAAAGCCAGTCCTATTTCAGTCAGGCCAGAGCAAAGTGTCTGTTGGATGTAGCCAAATTCAGTGCTAACACATGCAGAAGAATGCCTGGAAATCATCCCCAAACAGCACAGGTTTGAAACTCAGGAGGAAACGGGCACCATGCAGACCAAGTGAGTAAGTCTGATGGTGTGTTAAAGTGAGAAGTGTCAAGGCACAGAGGCACACGCTTGCAATCCCAGCACTCGAGAGGCTGAAGCAAAAAGACCCTGAAGTTTGAGGCCAACCTGAGCTACAAAGCAAACTATCTCAGAAACAAACAAGCCAGCAAACAAAAAGTAAGTGGCCAGGCAGTGATGGCGCATGCCTTTGATCCCAGCATTTGGGAGGCAGGGGCAGGCCTGGTCTATAAAGTCAGTTCCCTGCTGACCTGAGTTCAATCCCTGAACCTATGGTGGAGGGAGGGAGCCAACTCAAAATGCCCAGGGCCTGGATTACAGCATGTGCCACGGCACCTGGCCCTAACCATCCTCCATGCAGCCCTTCAACAGGAACAGCAGAGTGCAAAGACCAAGTCACTCACTACCATGTTCAATGAACAGGAGCTTACACGGTGCTTTTTAGTTTACCAGAGTACTTAAATGCATAGCTCTCTTGATCCCCACATTCATCCAATGGCACTGTGATCACCATTTGACAAATGACAAGATGGAGGATTCCAGAGATTAGAGGATTTAAGAGTCAAGCAATTAGAAGAGCCAGTGGCAAGCCCGTGTGTCTCCGCCTCCTTCTTTTACCACCTCACTTTAAAATAACTATTTATCCAAAACTAATTCCTACTTGACTCTAAAGTAACCCCAGTCTGCCTGACAGTTCCCAGGTACCACACTTATGTCTTTTTTAGGGATATCTCCACTAAATAAAGTCAGCAAGGGGATAAAAATAAACATAACAAGTAGTATGCTCGGAACTGGGTGTAAATGGGCACAAATCCTGGATCTAATTTTAGAAAGAAACAGCCAAAGAGTCTCACACAGCCCAGTGAGTATATGGTTCTGTGGGAGGCTGCCCATGCTGCTTCAAATGCCAGTGCCTCAGGAAGGGGAGGGAGACATTCTGGAATTCTGCTGGGTACCAGAGAGATGAGGAGCAGAATGAATTTTCATAATGATTTCTAAGGAAGATGCTGAGAACCAGCGTCAGCAACAGGTATGCATAACACACACACACACACTCACAAAACTAGACTGCCAGCATTTCTTAGAAGATCAAGCAGTGCTGATCTATATCCTACCATCCTCAACCAGCTCTGAGGAGGTACCAGTTATCCCTTTAGAGTGGTCATATGACCTGCAGGCCCTAATATCCTCCCTAGGGTCTTCCGCTGATGAGGGAAGAGTCAATTGCCAGATTTTACATGCTGGAATCACAGTTACGATAGTAATTCCTCATGTTCATGCTTCTGCAGTAAGTGGGAAAATGAAAGATGCAGACAGGACCACATAAAGAGCTTAAGAAAATGGTGACATCATTTCTGATACAGGGAAAAACATCTCCACTTGTGTCTGGGTTATGTGCACCTATGTGATCTGCCAGGCTTCTCAGCTTAGGTCCCCTTAGCCACTACTCACGAACTGCTGAGTTAGACAACTGCCAAGCAGCCAGATTTCCTACTGTCTGGTGACTCACTTTCTAGTGGAGCACAGAGACATGGAGAACTACAATTAGCAAATAACCCAGCCTAGGAAACATCGGTTGCTACTGACAGCAACTCCCAGTTATGTGATCCAACCTTACAGCACCAGTGTACAGTCTGCATTTTGAAACTTCCCAGTCCCTCACTTCAGGTGGCATTAAAAGCTCCACGAGGCTGGGGATATGGTCAGTAGGTAGAGAGCTTGCCTAGCATGCATGAAGTCCTGGGCCTGGTCCTAGCACCTGCAATAACAGGGCATGGCAGTTCATGCCTGTATTCCCAGCTTTCAGGAGGTAGAGGCAGGAGAATCAGTAATTCAGTGTCCTCCTCAGCTGCATAGTGAGTTCCACACAAGCCTGGCCTACTTGAGACCTTGTCTTTAAAAAATAAAACAAGCCAGGTGGTAGAGGAACATGCCTTTAATCCCAGCACTTGGTAGACAGAGGCAGGTGGATCTCTGTGAGTTTGAAGCCAGCCTGGCCTATAGAGTGAGTTCTAGAACAGCCAGGCCTGTTACGAACACACACACACACACACACACACACACACACACACACACACACACACACACCTGTCTCAAAAAGTCAAAAATCAAATAAAAAGAAATAACAAAATAAAATAAAAACTGTACATTATGAGTTTGAAGAAAAAAAAAAGTCCAGAGTCCAGTAGGTCAATGACCTAGAAAGGAACTCCCAAATCAAGACATGTAGGCAGCTGGCATTCCAACCAGATATAGAGGACCACAACCCTACTATCAAGGGTTCATTTCTTCTTAAACGGCATTTCTCTTCACCTTCTTGTTTCCTCTCTGTCTTTGTAGCACTCACCTCTCCAGTCTGAGTCAATGAAGAATTCTTGTTACTCAAGTAACTCTCAGCCTGTGTTGAATCCTGTTGAGCTCGGCGGCCCATCTTGGCCCCCTGCAAGGAGAGACCAGAGCACAAATGATCCAATGGCACTTGAGGCCCTGTGAGTATGACAGAATGGTAAGCCAGGACTGGAATTTTATGGCATGGCAGAGAGCAGGATTTGGTATTCACAGAGAATTCTCTAAATCTTTATGAGAAAGTACCCAAGACAATGTTCTCTTTGGCAGAACAGGAAACATACAGGTTTTTGATCATGAGATTTGCAAAAGCCAGCTACAGCAAAAGCAAAGTTCCTAACACAGAGATAAAAACACAGCTAGTTTGGGCAGAAGCCTCAAACCACAACTCAGAGCGGATGGTAAAGGCTCCCACCATCCTAGGCAGGACTTGAGTGACAGCTACCAGACAGGCTTTCAGGGAGAATTCCTCAATTTCATGGCAACTGACACCAGAGGAGCCCATCTAGAGAGAACTCTTGCTCTGCTGTTGGGCCTGGGGTGGGGTGGGGGTGGGGGTGGGGCGGGAAGAGGGGCACAGGAATGCTGAGACATCACCTTTGGAAACTAGAGCACTTCAAGGTTCTGAGTCACCTGATGAAGCATTTGCAGGCGTTCCCCAAGCCCTCCAAGTGGGTAGGGGCTCTGTCCCCAACATTCCTCAGGACAAAAATAAAACTCTGCGGCATAATAATGAGTGAAGAGTGTCTATGAATGATCATTTACTTAAAAAAAATAAAACTCAGCATAGCATAGCACTTTCAAGTCTCCTTTACTGTGGCTCTGTTTGAATCTCATCATAGTATGGACAAAGACCAAAATTGACACCATAAAAGAGGAAACTGAGGCCCAAGGAAGTGATTATGTAGCAGAGTCTTCTTGGGGCTTTGAATCCTGGATTTGTCCCATCTCACCCCGCTGAAAACTCAGTGCTAAGTGTTCTAAGAAGGAAAGTTTTTAGGAGTGCTGCATAAAAAAAAAAAAAAAGAAAAAAACAAACAACAAAAAAAACCCCACTAAAGTAGGATCTGGGTGCCAGATTGCATTTATCAATCCTTCAAGTTGGGATGTCAATCTTCCAAGGGTGGTGTGAACAATCTTTCTGATAATACCAGCTCATTCCCTTCTCCGGGATGGTACTGATCCTACAGTGGCTACCTTAAAACAGAGATTAGTGACGGTATCTGTAGATGCTGTTGACAAGCGACTGCTCTAACAATTGTTAAAGTTGGAGATATTTGAAGACGCTATAAATTGGCAACATAGAAAACCACTTTACAACCTGAGATCCCGTACTTTAAGGGCAATCTGTTTACTGTCTTCACCACCACCCCCAAGGCAAAGGTCAGTGACTTTGCGTTCTCTGACTAGAACAAAGTCTGATACATAGTAGGGCTCAACACACATTTGTGAAACGAATGACTAAATCACTACATTGATATCCCAGTTACTAAAAAGGTCCATGTATCAGAAAGACCCGATGGCCTATTGTCCTTAGCTTTAAAAAACAAAAATAAAAAAACCCCTGCTCAACCAATTGGCTCCTGCCCATCTTATCTCCCTCCATTGGGGCCTCTCTAGCACCTTGGAGGGCATCGGATGCTACCAGAGCCCTTCAAAACACCTGAGATTTTACAGGAGAATCTAAGGACTTGCCAGGTGACCCAATCTTTCAGTGGTCTCAACTAACTCTAAAAGCTTTGGAGATCTAGAGGCTTTGACAGTCAGAAAACACTGAATGTAGGTCTTTAATCAAGTTCTATGATCTACTGGCTAGATGCTGGTCATGGCCAGCAGCGAAGGTCAGGCGCTGCGGTAAATACCCAATTTCACCTGCTCAGCCACAGCCGCCTCCATTCCACCAGCAAGGAATCCTGGGCTAGGTGTATTCTGGCCCATCAACGGTTTTGTTGTTGTTTTTGCCCAGTTGTTATCACACACACACACGTAATAAACTGGAGTATTCATTTCCAATCCTGGGAAGGGGAGTTAAGAGAGGAAAGGACAATCCCAGCCACCTCTCTTCCTAGCAGCTTTCGGGAGAACTTCCGGGGACTAGACTCCAGGGCTCGGGCGGGCGTGGCTCGGGGCGCACACCCTCGGTCAAGACGGGGTTCGCACTCCGGCAGCTGAGCCGAGATCTGTCCCGACTCCGGGTTTTTCCGACACTTGTCCCACCCGTTGAACCAGCCCCCAGCCCCCATCATCGCTCCTCACGGAGGTGGCCGAGCTGCGACGTCTCTCCTCTCCCAGGTCCAGTAAATCGTCCATCTCCGCGGCCGCTGATGTCACTTCCTGGAAACAAGACTCTGCGCCGCGTCCCTAACAACGACCCCGCCCTTCCACCTTAAAGAGCCCGCCTCACAGTTTCTGGGTCTTGCATGTCACCTTCCAGTTTAAACCAGGTCTTTTCTAAACCAGCTTTGCTTGGCTTAGGGAAAACAAAACAAATCTCCAGATGCCAAAATCCGCTCCAGATGCTCCAGCTAGGTTAGCCTTTGGGACTGCCTACATATGGTTAAATATGTTTATGAGTGAGAGCAGGCACCACTGTTGATTATTCTGACCCCTCCCATTCGAAATGTAGAAAGGCCTTTAAAATACTGCTCTAGTGAAGGATATAACAACTGTGGAGGGCAGAACACGTAGTATTATTTCCATTTGACAGATGAACACTAAGTAATAAAGTTTACAACGTTTACAAGGACTTGCAAAAATGTGGAGTATGTGATTTCTGCCTTTAAGAAGTTTATTTATGCATGCCTGTAATTCCAGCACTTGGGAGTTAGAGTCAGGAAAATCAGGAGTTCAATGTCATCCTCAGCTACATAGTGAGTTTGGGAGGTGAGACTGGGTTACATGAAACTCTGTGTTTGAAAGCAAAGTTTATTTAGAGGACAGATTAAAATATCCAATACCCGAGCACTAATCACTCTTAAAAGTATAAATATAGTGGAACATGGTGACAGAAGTCATGTCACTGCTACTCAGGTGGATCGTGTACGCCCAGAAGTTTGAGTCCAGCCTTGGCAACACAGTGAGACCCTTCTCCTCCTTCTCCTCCTCCTTCTTCTTCTTCTTAAAAAAAAAAAAGAGCATACAACATTAGGGGTCTTATTTAATCTGAACAACACCACAAAGTGATCAACAATAGCTCCTTTACTCAGGAGGACAGATAGCTGGAACAAAATAACTCTAGCACTAAGTGCTGGGCCAGCCCTTGTAATACTACATTCTACTGCAGTGTTCTTTTCCAACACATAATGGCTGCCCACCATCCTCCTGGGCCTGCAGAAGGAGCTATCCCATGGATTGCCAGTCAGGTAGACAGGTTGAGTCTTTATTGACTCATATTCCATATAAGACCCCTAAGCATAAGACCCCTAAACCAACGTCTCTGGCCAATTCTTGGCATTGGTCACTGGGACCCACAGAAAATGGTGTGTGGATGGCTACAGGTTCAAAATGAGGACTTGAAAGTGGGAGGAGCTGAATGGCAAACATTGCTCCAGTACTCAACAAGTGACACCCAACACAAGGATTCATTCCCCCATGATCACTGAGTAAGACCAAGAATTCTCTTGCCCGAAGACACAATGGCCCAGAGAGTCAGAGGAGTTGATTTCTCATCCCAGCTTTGTTTGACCTGAGTATCCTCCCCTGGGATGACCTGTGGAGATTTCTCTGAGATTCCTACTTGCTTCTCATCAAGAATATTTTGTTAGATTTTAATCTGATGCAACAATCATTGCCAAAAATCTCAGACAGCTTCGATAGAGGCATCAACTATTCCCTTGCTCCTTCTTCTGTGGCACCGGTTACGCAAGAAGGGATTAATGCTTGGATATTTCAATTTCTTGTAAGCTCCCGCCCACTTCTTCCCCAACTTTGAGAAAACAAAGGGTGAATGGTACTCACCCTGGGCAAAGAGAATCCCCAGCAAGCAGGGGCTGGCAAACCTTACCCAGCACTTGAACCATTTGAGAAGTGAGTTTAAAAATATAGCTGCCCTGGAGACACAGGTGTGATCGAGGCAGAAGGTGTATAGCCTGGAAAAGAATTCATTCCCTCAATACCTTTGCCTCCTGTGTTGTCACTTCATTTTAAATTTCAACATCCCCCAATCTGGGCACTCTCCTTCCCCTACCCTGTCCCATCATATATATTTAATGTTTTACCATCCTTTCCCCATTGGGAAATGCAAATTCCATAAAAGCAAGTTCTGTTTTGTTCATTGACTTATCCTCAGTGCCTAGAACAGAGCAGGGCATGTAGTAGACACCAAGGCTATCCTTCAGGGCTGGAGAGGTGTCAGCAATTAAGAGCACACACTGCCCTTGCAGAAGACCAGGGCTGGACTCCCAGCATCTGTGCTAGGCAGCTCTAACTCCAGCTCCAGAGGAATGGCTGCCCTTGTCTGGCTTCCAACAGTACCTTCACACAAGTTCACATGGACATGGACACACACACACACACACACACACACACACACACACACACACACACAACACACACTTCTTTAAAAAAATCTATTTCTCAACCTAATGGTGGTGGTGCACACCTTTGATCCCAGCACTCAGGAGGCAGAACCAGGTAGATCTCTGAGTTTGAGACCAGCCTGCTCTACAGAGCAAGTTCCAGGACAGCCAGGGCTACACAGAGAAACAATGCCTTGAAAAAAAAATCTATTTCTCAAATTGCAGAAGCAAACATAGCAAAGTAGAAACTGGCAATGAACAGGCAAGGCCCGAATGGTGGTATTGACACCTAAGAGCTATGTGACCTTAAAGAAATCATTTTTTAAGGTCTCTGTAACCTAGATCTCCTCATAGTCTGCCAAGCTACAAGTTAAAAATAATGCCTTTTCTGATTAGACAGCCTGTGATAGACATCTCCACTACCCACACGAAGTGTGACTTTGAAAAAAACGTGAATTGTGCCTCAGTTTCCATAATTGTAATTGTAATTGACATCCCTTCAATGGAGACTTCTGAGCCTGGCCTCTCGGAAAGGGTCCAGGAAGGCTATGATGAGATGTGGGAAGAAAATGGGCAGCTCGGTCTGGGTCTGGCCTGACTTAAGCTGCTCATGGTGGGGGGTGGGAGCACGGGGGGACCTAGAAATCCGGCTGGGAAATGGGCTGGGGCCAGGTGCTGAGTCGTCCGGGAAGGGACCGCAGGATCTAGTGGTGCTCGCAGTCCCACCGGACCGAGCCACCGAGCCTCCGTCACTGGCGGCCCGGCCTCGCCAGAGGGCACCCTCGGCCTTCCGGAAAGCGCCATCGTTTATCCAAGCTGCAGCCGCCCGGCTCCCGGATGGTCAATGAAGAACCGCAGCCAGGATCGCGGCCGAGCCGGGTTCCACCCTCGGGCCTGGAGAGAGTGGCCCTGCCGCCCGGCTCCACTCCCCTCGCAGACCTTGTGTGTGTCCCCGGCCCGGCCCGGGGGCGATCGGGGTCGCGGGGAGGCAAGAGAGCGGGGCGGAGAGCGGGGACTGACAGCTGGCCCCGGCGCACAGGGGCCGGGGTAGCAGGAGGGAGGGGGCTCGGGAGTAACTTTCCAGAAAAACAGCCAACGTGTAGCAGGAATGACTCCAAGAGGAGGGGAAAAAAAGTTCAGTTACCACGTCGAACCAGAGGACTCGCAAAGTATTTTTCAAATGGGCTCGGCTTTTCCTGTGCCTGTTTAAAACATTAAAACCGTGTAGCGAGAGAGGCTGCGTGCGCTGGTCCCTCCCTCCCTCCCTCCCCCACCCCAGGCCGAGACGTCATGGGAGGGAGGTATAAAATTTCAGCAGAGAGAAATAGAGAAAGCAGTGTGTGTGCATGTGTGTGTGTGAGAGAGAGAGAGAGAGGGAGGAGAGGGAGAGAGAGAAGGGGAAAGAGAAAGGGAGGGAAGGAGAGGGCCGAGTGTAGGGGACTGAGCCACAGAGAGGCAAGACACGAAATGAGAAGAGGCTTGCGGAGGAAGGAATAACGCTTTCCGGAGTCAGCTGCGGTGAATCGGCTTCTATTTTCTTTGCCTTTTGATCCCCCCCCAACCCCAAAAGAGAAGCAAGGGACAGAAGCCATGGCCGAGGGAGAAGACAAGCTAAGATGCTGGTGACTGTGGGTCCAAGTGGATTATCCGAGCTGTCTCCAAGAGGCCTGTCCTCTCTGCTTGCCATTGCACATAATCTCTCATCCCAGCCAATGAAGAGGAGAGGCAGCGTGAACAGAGCCATTTAGAAAACCCCCGAGGAAGTGTAAACAAAAGGGAAAGCATGAATGGAGACAAGTGTGTCCTGCACTGCCCCCACCTTTAGCTGGGCCTGCGGCTGCCCAGCCCTGCCTCTCCCTACATACCCACTGGTGATTTTTTTTTTAAACATTTTTTCTTTTCCATTCTCTTTTCTTATTCTTCTTCCGGGCAAGGCAAAGATTCTGATTTGGGGGACCCAGCCATGGCCCTTCTGCACTTTCTTTAAAATACCCACTTTCTCCTCATCACCAAGCAGCGTTTGGCAATATCAGATATCCGCTCTATTTATTTTTACCTAAGGAAAAACTCCAGCTCACTCCCAGCTGCCCTGCCACCCCTCCCAAACCTCGGCTTGCCCTCTACCTGGCCTGCTGGGAGCCAGAGCCCAGCAGAACCTGTTTAGACATATGGACAAGAATCCCAGCGCTACATCGCCCACAGTCCGCTACTTCGTCCTGGGACAGCCAGCGCTTCCTGGGAGTCCTGAAGCCCTCACAGTGCAGTGAGTTCATGCACCCTCTTGCCAAGCCTCAGTCTTTGGGATCTGGGGAGGACGCCTGGTTTTCCTCCCTCTTTCTACTGGGGTCTCCTCCTTGCCAGGCCTCCCCCACCCCCTGGCCTCGCTCCTGGGCTCATACACGAAGATGCTCTTGCAAAGGGCTCTGGTGGTCCTGGCCCTACTGAACTTGGCCACAGTAAGCTTCTCTCTGTCCACTTGCACCACCTTGGACTTCGGCCACATCAAGAAGAAAAGGGTGGAAGCCATTAGGGGACAGATCTTGAGCAAGCTCAGGCTCACCAGTCCCCCTGAGCCATCGGTGATGACCCACGTCCCCTATCAGGTCCTGGCACTTTACAACAGCACCCGGGAGTTGCTGGAAGAGATGCACGGGGAGAGGGAGGAAGGCTGCACTCAGGAGAACACTGAGTCGGAGTACTATGCCAAAGAGATCCATAAATTCGACATGATCCAGGGGCTGGCGGAGCACAGTAAGTCCAAACGCTTGCTGGGTGTCTACTCTGGAGGGGATGAACTGGAAATGGGAGTTCCACAGAGGGGGGCTGGTGGTGGTTACACAGCAGAGTGCCCCAGGGTTCTCTACAGAGGTCAGGCATTGCAGCTGCAGCTGGGTAGGTGGGTGGGAAAGGAGACGGAGACATTCTGGTAATAGCCAAGCACTTCAAGAGGCCAGGAGTCCTGGAGCCAAGTGGCATTCTGAACTCCTATCACATGCTTGGTGGATATTGGAATTATATTGCCACCTAAGGAAACATGTTCTCACACATGTGCCCATAGAGGTTAACTGTAAGCACATGGATTCCATCATGGGGTGGGCTGGTTGCCCCCCCCCAAAAAAAACTTCATGGTCTTCTGAGTCTGGACTCTCCATATTCTCTCAGCTTTTTCCAGATCCTTGTGCCACAGCTCTGGTTTTCCAGCTCTCAGAAAGCACAGTATCTGCCCCAAATTTGTTTGTCAAGTTTTTGGAAACCCAGACGAGATGAGATTATGAACTTCTTGCAGCCTGAGCCCTTCAGTCTAACACACACACACACACACACACACACACACACACACACACACACACGTGACCCACGTGAGCTGAGAGGGGGAGGGTAATAATGCATGTATATTCCCACATACGTGGACTTTGGACGATGTGGACTCTTACATTACACAGTAGACAGATTCATATGTAGGGCCTCCCTGGCTAATGGACACAGGAGTGCAGGATGGAGGCACTGGCTAACCCAAAAGCATCTGCTGACTGTGAGGTTGTGGGTGGGAGGGGTGGCTGTGGGGGTGATGGGTCTGATTGTCTGGGAGCGTTTCTTCCCAGGAGGCTGCTGTCTGCGCCTGCTGAGGAGCTGTGAAGCTTCTGGGTGAGACGTCTCTGTGTGTGTTTGTACACGTGTGGAAGTCATGTGTGTTTACTGAATGGGGATTTAAAAAACCTCAATACAAGAGAGAGAAACTGGCAGATGTTGAGAAACTGACAGCCCAGGAAAGAGGAATGTGAGCTGTTCTGGGCCTGAATCTGGAGCAGCTCTGTTTGCTTTTCCTGCCAGCAGGTGTCCTCCGTGCCCTGGTGACTTCAGCCCAGGCCCACCTGGGAGGTGGGCAGTGCCCAAGTGGGGTGGGAAGAGGAGATGGAGCCAGGAGGGTGGCACAGTCAGAGTGGCCACGGGGCAAACAGCAGGAGGCTAAAGAAACCTGGCTGCAGGGAAGGGACAGGAATGAGTGCCAATGGGTGGAGTGGCTCTCAAGGAAGATGCAGAGGCCAGTGGGGAGCTGGCCTACACCAGGCAGAAACCTGTGGTTTCTGGAGGTGGGGTGAGGGTGTTCTCTGTGCTCTTTCCTGTAACTACCTGGAGTGTCCTTTTCTTAGGATCTGGCTACTTGTGGGGAGTCGAGGATGGAAACAAGGCAGACTTAGAACTCCCTGCCAAGGGTCCCTTCGTTGGTGTTAGTTCAGGGACTTCCAGATGACCACAGTTTCCAGTCATCCTGGCTTAGATGGGCTGAACCCTTGACTCCTTGGTCACCTACCAAAGCAAGTCGAAGCAGCCACAAACAGGGAAGGTTACAAACCTGAGGAAAGCAGAGGACAAGAGAGTAGGCCTGGAACTGGTGCAGTTCCCAGGCTGTAGGATCAAGGGAAGTTTGAGACAGGAGTGGAGCATGGGGGCCATAGAGTCATGGTCTAGCCTATGCCAACTTGGCATAGTGGACAAGATGCTGAGGAGGAGTCAGTGTTCAGTGGGACTTAGGCAGTGCCACAGAGGCTCACCTGGAAGCAGGCTCAGGCGCTCTGCAGTCGGCACAGGTGATGCGGTGACTGAACAGACACGCACCTGGGCCTGTCCTGCAGCTAGCTGGTCAGGTGTGGCTCACCCAGCTGCACAAGGCACACTAAGTACAAACAAGGTTGTGGCAGCTGCTGAGCAGAGAAGCCGGTCCTGAACTTTTTTTTTTTCCAAGACAGAGTTTCTCTGTGTAGACCTGGCTGTCCTGGAACTCACTCTGTAGACCAGGCTGACCTCGAACTCACGGAGATCTGCCCGTCTCTGCCTCCTGAGTGCTGGGGTTAAAGGCATGGGCTACCATTGGCAGACCTGTCCTGAACTTCTGAGGGTACATGGGACTGGCTCTGTGTCTATGCTGTTGCATTGTCAGGAATTCTGTGCCAGAGCTTTGTGGAGCAGAGAGATGGCTTATGAGAAGATGTTCACGTCCACATTTTGTCACTATCAGAGGATGGGCATTTGGAGAGAAGTGACAATAGGAGCTAGAGCAAGGTGACAGGGGCCCATAGAGGGGAAAAGCAAAAGGAGGTATTTCCAGTGGGAAGCAGGGCACCAAAATGAGAGTATAGAACATTGTCTTATGACTGACTGCCCTGTCATGGCCAGTCTGTTACATGATCTAACCTTGAAAGGATGTGTGCAAAACTCATGCTAAGTGGCAGTATACATGTAAAAGGCACAATTTAAGACTGCCTTTAATCTTTAGGCTCTAGTAGAACACAGCCTAATCTCTAGATCTGTGACACAGATGAGTCCTAGGTTAACCTCACTAGGAGGGGACAGCAGTTACTGTCAACTGTAACCCAGGGGGAGATAGTAGTTACTGCCTTTGTAACCCGGGTGCTCTATTGCTTGGGAATAACTGGATTTGTTTTCACCTCTGACTATTGGAGATGGGCCCAGAGATTCATAGGCCACACAAACTCCCCCAGCTTGAATGAATGGGTTTCATTTCTCTTTTGGATAGCCTCAAGCAGGTTAAGCAGGCTCAGCCATGAGTTACTTCTTCCCAGAGCCTCAGTTTCCTTGTGTGAGGTCATCTAGGCTCCCCTTCACTTTGTCACATCTGGGGATGATTTGCCTGAGTACCTGCTGGGAGATAGAGGCAAGACTCTGTGATCTTATAATTTTCTAGGATGTTGCCATGGGAGATGAATAGGTGCTTTCTCTGTCTCATGTATCATGCATGCAACCACTGGTGTAAGCATCATTTCGTCTTCTGGCTTAGATTTGTTTGTGTCTTGTTTGAGACCCTTGTTTCTTTTTATCAGCCAAGGAAAGAGCTAAGACAAACACAGAATTCCCCAGCAGGAAGAATACCTAGTGTTTTGGGGGCTTTCTTTTCTGGTTGCCACTTGTAGATTTAGTTCAATGATATTTCAGGTTGAAAGAACTCACATGCCACAGATACCAATGTTAGACACACAGTAGGGCTCTGGTTATCCAAAGGGGGATCCGGAGAGAACACCCACGTCCCACCTCTCTCTTACAGAATAGGGATAGTATGGAGACATCTTGGGGAACTTGTGTTCTCAACAAGCTTAAAGATGGGGTGACCTATGGGACAAAGAGTTTCCTTAGAGGGGTTGCAAGCACTAGGTTAGGGGTGCAGCTGGTTCTAGAAGAGCATCTATGGCCCAGGCACCATGGCAAAGTACTTAGGTCATGGAGAAAGTAGGCATATGTGGTGTGGTTGGGTTGGGAGACTCTGGAGCCCCAGTGACCTGGGAAAAGAGGAAGCCACTGTGTGGTGTGGCTCTTACTGATTGCTGCATTCAGGAATGTAGGTCCAGCTTAACTATGTCTTATCATTTCCCAGGGTAGTAGAGAATCTGGGAATTTCTGTGAAGTCTCCCAACTTGTAATACAGACTTAAACTGTTTATGGGCTTCTACCACAAAACGTTTAAACATTGGCTAAACAACACATCTAATTCATTTCAAGGTTAATCCATGTGAAGTTTGAGACCATCCAGGCAAGGCTTGCTCAAGCTCCCAGAACACTTGAAGCCATGTACCTTTCTCAGAAAAATGATAAAATTTGCTTGTCCTTCCTTGCTTCACACTGGAAGCACATAGAAAACTTTGGGGAAACTGCTGGGGACCCACTCAGTGCAGTCAGTCGCTGGGTGGTGGGGTCATACTGCTTTAAACACACTCCAAGTGGCCCTGCTGCTCATTATTCCTCCATTGGTCCTCGGAAAGGAGGTCGTCAAGCCAATACACACCTGTCTGAAAGTATTTTAAGAGGTAGTTAGCTACACATACAATTCCCTGGATTCCCCATGAATACTGTGCATGCATTTTGTGGGTTGTCTGCTATTCTTACTTCCTAAAGCAAAACAGAGGAAAGAGCATCTGTCACTGTGCAGTGTTCCAAGAAATAGAAGCAGCTGGGAATAATGTGCTTTACTGAGGTGACTCCTGCACCCAGCTCTTGATTGTCACGAGCAGAGCTTGGGCACAAGGGGTCCTGGTCACTGACTCTAAGGCAGTGCTGGGACGGATGCCAAGGCCACTTTGAAGAATCCCATCATATTTGTTGCTGAAAACCACTATCTATCCATTGGGTTATCTTCCAGGTCTACTTTTTCTTCAGGGTCTCAGGTTCAATAAATAGGGTGTGGTCAAATCCCACCTGGGTTCAGATCCCACCTCTGCCACCTACTACTTGAGTGGCCATGAAAAACCACTTAGCCTTTCTGATGCTCCATGTTTCTCTGGGTAGAATAAATCATTTTATATATTCTCTTTATTTTCAAGTATTATTAGAGCTACATAAAATGTAAGGTGGTATATTATATGTCTTATTTATTTATTTGCATGATTCATTCCACTAATTATTTTAAAATATTTTTTGTTTGTTTTGAGTTAGGGTCTTACTATGTATTGGCTCTGAACTCTTAAAAATTTATTATATTTATTTATGTGTGTATCAGGGTACTCATGCATGCTTGCACATGTGTTGAGGGCAGATGAAAACTTTCACAAGTCTATTATCCTCCAGTGTAGGTCCTGGGGATCGAACTCAGGCCATCATGCTTAGCAGCAAGCATGGTCTTGGACATATAAAAAAAAATTTGTCTTATGTACATGGGTGTTTTGCTTCCATGTATGCCTATAGCACGTGTGTACCTGGTGCCTGCAGAGACCAGAAGGGGGTGTCAGATCCCCTAAGACTGGAGTTACAGATAGTTGTGAGCCACCATGTGAGTGCTGGGAATTGAACCGAGGTCCTCTGGAAGAGCAACAGTGCTCCTTCCACTGAGCCATCTCTCTAATTCTGACCTCAGGATCTTGATTCCCCAGCCTCTGACCCCCTCCCATGTGCTTCCAATTCCTTCTTTATTCACCCTGCAATTTTCACATGAGTGATGGAGTGGACATTATTAGAACAGTCACCAGGACATCCTGAGGACTCTGTTAGGGCATCACCTTCCCTGTTTCCTGACTGCCCGGCTTCCACCCCACTCTGGCCCCTTTCTCCTTAGTTACATTTCCTACTTTCTTCCTCAGTAAAGCACACTGCCCTGACTCATGCTCTCCCAACAGATAGTCACTGCAGAGGCCAGACTGACATCTTCTCCCAGACCAACGCTCAGTCATTGAGAGGGTTGCTGGTCCAAGTCATATCCAGAGTTACAAATCTGTCAACTTACACATGAAATTGCTGGGGATGTAGCTCTGTTATAAAACGTGGGCTTTGTGGAGAAATGGTTTAGCAGTTAAGAATGTGTGATACTCTTTCAGAGGGCCTTAGTGCAGATCTCAGCATCCACATCAGGTGGCTCACAACCACCTCTAACTCTAGTTTCAGGGGATCCGATGCCCTCTTCTGACCTGCTTCGGCATTGCACTCATGTGTACAAACCCTCACATAAATACACCTAAGTACATATAATTAAAACTTGAAATAAAGCATTTTTTAAGTGTGTGCTTTGCATGTGAGAGGCTCTGGGTTCCACCTCTAGCATCCCTTCGTACATACCCACAGGAGAACTGCCATCACTAACTCTTCTCTCTGGTCCTATTTGGACTGGCTTAGAGAATAATTGGCAGTCTTTGTTCCTTTGTGGCTAATTAATTATTAATTGGGGCTTCATTAGCTGGTATTCACACATTTGTTTCCTACATCTGTTCCATTAATTTTCCTTTAACCACGAATGTCAGGCCCACCAGATGGCAATTTCCAGAAACACCCACTCATCCTTTCCTAAAGCTCAGGAACGTACTTGTGGGTTTTAGGCCTCAGATCTGCCCTGCTTAGTCCATGACTCCTAACCCACCCCTGGGGGTACTTACCCGCTCATTCCAGCCATGTCCATTATGTGTGGGATCTGGGTTCAGGAGCTTGAATTTCAAGTCCTGGCTGTTGTCACCCTTTGTGTAGAAAGGATTTCTCTGGTGTTAATGCTCTCAGACCTTGATGTTGTAAAGGACACGGGTGCAGAGAAGATGGAGCCTTCTGCACTCCTTTGTCCGGCTCGGAACTGCAGAGAACATCTGCTGCCTTCTGGCTGATGAACAGGGATGAAAAGAATGACAGGATGACACAGGCTGGCATAGCACATGCTATCAAGGGTGGAGACCCTCTAGTTTCATGTCAACTTGACACAAACTGGAGTTACCAGAGAAGAGGGAGCCTCAAATAAGAAAATGCCTCTATAAGATTTGGCTGTAGGCAAGCCTGTAGGGCATTTTCTTAATTAGTGATTGACTGAAGAGCCAAGCCCATTATGGGTGGTGCCATTCCCTAGGCTGGTTCTATAAGAAAGCAGGCTGAGCAAGCCATGGGAAACAAGCCAGGAAGAAGCACACCTTCATGGCCTCTGCATCAGCTACTGCCTCCAGGTTCCTGTCCCGTTTGAGTTCCTATCTTGGCTTCCTTCAGTGATGGACTATGGGTGTGGAAGCATAAGCCAAACAAAATCTTTTCTCCCCAAATTGCTTTTGGTCATGGTGTTTCATCACAGAAATATTAACCCATAAAGAGAAAGTAATTGAGACAGCTAGCTCTTTTGATTTGAAATGTGTGTGTATATATTTTTTTTCTCCCAGACTTGAGATATGGCCTCTTTGCCATAGAAACTGCCCTTTGTTTAGGTCTAAGCCACAGTATTGGTTCAAATACTTTCTATAACTCCCTATTATCAATAGGATGAAGTTCAGGCTCTCAGTTTGTCACACGAGTGTCCCTACAGCCTGATGTCTCAACCTTCTCTGTCTTGGCTCCTGCTTGCCACTGTGGGTCTCTCATCCACTCTGGCCTGTCTCTGCCTCCAGCAGCCCCTCTGTGTCAATTCCTCTGTCCTCCCCCGGCCCCATCCTCTTGCAGGGTACAGGTTGCTACCACCCCTTCCTGTGATTACTTGTCCCTGTTTCATCCTTCCTCATTTCTTCCTGCCACTCCTGTGTTTCACCAAAGGTCTTGTGATTTGGGTCTGTGTCACCTGCAGGCGGGGACTGTGACTTCCTGTCATCAGCATCCCACCTGGCTCGTAGTATTTATTTCATATATGTTTACACTTTTAAAAGATTATTATCTCTGTGTGTGAGTGTCTGTATGCATGTGTGTGTGTGTCTGTGTGTGTGTGTGTGTGTGTGTGTGTGTGTGTGTGTGTCTCAGTCTGGGTCTGGCTGGCTGTCTGCCTGAGGAGGCCAGAAGAGGGTGTCAGATCCCTTGCAGCCAGAGTTACAACCAACTGGTTGCAAACTGCCCAGCACAGGTGCTAGGAACCGAACTTGGGTCCTGTGGAAGAACAGCAGGTACTCCTAACCTCTGAACCCTCTCTCCAGCCCCTAACCATGTTTAAGAAATGAGTGAATACCCAGTGAACAAGAACGTGAGCATTTGAATCAACTAGCTCTAAGACAGCTAAGTGACTAACTGCTATCTTCTCAGAATCTGTTTTGCCGGGGACTTGCTACATAGCCCAGGCTAGCCTTAAACTCAAGATCCTCCTGCCTCAGGCTCCCAAGTGATGATATTATGGGCTGTGCTGCTGGCCTGGCTGAGAATCTGTATTTTTGAAAGACTAAGAAAATTAGTCTGGAGAGCTTAGCGGTTTGGGTTAGCAAAACAGTGGGAGCAGAGCTGGAGAGATGGCCCAGCAGTTAAGGTCACTCGTGCTCTTCCAGAAGACCAGGGTTCAATTCCTAGCATATGTGTTAGTAGCTCATAATTGCCTATAGCTCCAGTTCTGAGGATCCAAGGCCCTCTTCTGGCCTCTGTGGGCACTGCACACATGTGGTGCACATACAAACACTAAAGTCCACACTCATGCACATAAACTAAATAAACCTTAAAAAAAAAAAAAAAAAGACAGTGGGCAAAGAGGACAATTACACTTGACTGCCCAGTCTCCGTTACATGTCCTGTAGCTCCACTGTCTCCTTGCTCAGGATTCTGCATGACTCTGAAATCACCAGAAATCTTCCTTGCATCTCCACCTTCAGATCTCTGGCCTCAAGCTTCTGGGGAGGTCATAGACAGGACTGGGGCCCCTTGGCATGTATCTCCTGGCAGCACACTGGGCGCTCACTCACTGTGCCTCTCCCCATTGCTTTTCCCTCTAGATGAACTGGCTGTCTGCCCCAAAGGGATTACCTCTAAGGTTTTTCGCTTCAACGTGTCCTCAGTGGAGAAAAATGGAACTAATCTGTTCCGGGCAGAGTTCCGGGTCTTGCGGGTGCCCAACCCCAGCTCCAAGCGCACTGAGCAGAGAATTGAGCTCTTCCAGGTACCTCTTCCAGCTGGAAACCACATACCGGAAGCCAGTTCCTGGCCTCCACTGAGCGTGGGGTCTGACAGACCTGGTCTGAAGCTGACCCCTCAGAGCCTCTGTCATTAAGAGTGCTGAGTTACCTGAGGTGCACAAAGGGCATGGTGTTCAGAAAGCTTTAGTCACCCCCTGCTTGGCTCACCAGTCCTGTGCAGTATAACCTATTCCTGGTATTCTGGCCTGGTCTTAGACATTCATTCTTTCCTCTGCCTCACAGATACTTCGACCAGATGAGCACATTGCCAAGCAGCGCTATATTGGTGGCAAGAATCTGCCCACAAGGGGCACTGCTGAGTGGCTGTCGTTTGATGTCACTGACACTGTCCGTGAGTGGCTGTTGCGGAGAGGTAGGTAAACTCCTAGCAGGAACATTTCAGAAGGAACCTCAGGTCCCTTTTGCCCCGTGAAAGGGAAGAGGAGAGGACTAGTGGAGCCATATAACTGGATTCAAAGTCTAGCTTTGCTAGTGGCTCTGTTCTCTACTTCATCATTAAATGCTGGCTCTAAGTCAGGCCCTCTAAGTTCAGCAGTGAACAAGACAGGTGAGAGCTCAGATCCCATGGGGCTTTCATTCTGGTGGCAGACATTCTGGTGGCAGTGAACATATTGAGAAAGTGGCATGTCAGTCTGTGATAACGCACTGAAAACTAAAGAATCAAGGGGATGATGGCTGGGTGCTCCAACACTGCTGCTTCGAGGAGGTCTCCATGGGGAAGGGAGTCTGATATTGTGATCCAAGTGATGAGAAGGAGCTAGCCCTTTAAGGTCAGGAGGCCAGGCTAAAGGGGGACTTAAGCAAAAGACGCAGTGGGGCCCAGGCCCCTGGCTGGAACCTAGCTTGATTTGTTGTAGCAGCTGTGAACAGACTGAAAAGCCGTGAGCCAAGGCCATCTGGCTAAGTATGTATCAGACCACAGGAAGGTTTGGGGCTTACTCCGAGTGTGATGAATGCTATTAGCAAGGTGTGCATTTGGGTGCAATGATGTGGCTTACCCCTTTAAACAGAAGCCCTCCAGTTTCTGGGAAGTAAAGGGGAAAGGCCAGGAAGACATTTAGGGAGCATTGTAGCAGCCTAGAGGAGGGTGGCAGGGGCTTGGACAGAGGCATCGAAGTGAATATGGAAATCACACGGATTCATTCTGCAATTTGGAGGTTGAGCCAATAGGCTAGTATTAGGTATGCTGTGTGAAGACACAGGAGCACTCTCAGATGACATCTAAGGCTTTAGGCAGGACATCCAGGAGGTATCACCGGCTGTTGGAAGAAGGGAGAGTGGAAGAAGAAACTCAGGGCAGGTTCTGTGTAGACCAATTGAGTTTCAAAAGCCCAGTGTCATTGAACTCTACAACAGGTATATCAAATGTCACATGTCCCAGATGTCATCCCCACATACCTTGACTCCTCATCTGGAAATTGAAGTACTGCTTCCAGCCTGCAGGCTTCCCAGAGCGGTCTTAAGGGTCATGTGTATTTGAGGGAACTTTGAGGGTTTCAATGCATCTTGTAAGAATAAGTTTTCATTATGTCAGATAAGGAAGCTGAGGTACGGAGTGATCAAGTTCTTCGACTAAGCTTATCCAGCCTGGATTAGAACTTTTGTCCCCCGAGTGATGATAGTCTGGTGTCTCCTGACACCATGTTGGTACTTCCTGCTCTGACAGCTTTGTGGTGGTGGTTGAGGTGGTGGGGATGGTTGTGGTTGTTGTTGGTGGTGGTGGTGGTTGGAGGAGGAGGTGTTAATGGAGGTGGGGGTGGTTGTGGTGAAGGTATTGGAGGTGGCAGTAGGAGGGTTACATATAGGGTCCCATCTGTTCTTCCTGGTCCCCACCATCATCAGCTGTGATACTGTTACTCCATTTACATACTGGCAGCCAGAGTCCTGGGGCAGGAGAACCCTTCCATGTCCTTGATGTTTGAGGAAAGTATGGTTGAAGGCAGAGGTCACAAGCTGCCTGCCTTTACATTTTTGCAGGGTTTTTGCTGTTTTAAAATTTGGGAGATTTCACGGAAAGCTGGGCTAGGTGTGGTGGCACATGCCTTTAAGCCCAGCACTCTGGAAGCAGAAGCAGACAGATCTCTGAGTTCGAGGCCAGCCTGGTCTACATAATTAGTTCCAGGACAGTCAGGGCTGTATATATAGAGAGAAAAAAAACAAGCAAACAAAAGCAAACAACAACGACAAAACCCAACCCAACAAAGATTGCTGACTTCTTGAGACTAATTGGAAGCTTGGCCCCTGACCCTGTACCAGAGCTGAGCAGTAGTCACCCTTTGAAATGTGCTGTGCACACTGTTTCTAACCCGTGCCTCGGTGCTCCCTGTGGGTGAGGCTCCAACGGGACTTTCCTACTTCCATAATCCACTGTACTCTTAGGCATCCAAGTCTTCAAGCTCCCATCCATGGACCTTGAGGGACAACAACAGAGTTGACACATGGTGGGCTGGAGACCCTTCCCAGGCCCATTTAGGAGGATAACACCTGTGAAAATCAACAGGACTCAGCCAATGGTGGCAGCAACACACCTCTGATTCAGGCAGCTCTCCACTCAGAACTTACCATGGGCCAGGAAAAAAGGGGGGGGGCAAGGGGGAATTCATCTTAGTTTGCCTGTCTGGTTTTGATCAGCTCCACCTGGATCTTCCTGAAGCCCTGGGCACTTGGAATGCCTGTGTCCACAGCTGTGGAACTCAATGAGAAGTTTGTGTAGAACATGCTTTCCATCCTCCTTGAGACATCAGAAAAGATAATTTTATAATAAACCCCACCACTGCCAACTCTGAGGTTTGTTTTTCTCTGGAACCTTCAGTTCACACGTAGGCAAATTCTGCCACCCCTCCCTTCCCTCAGGGGAAGTAGCTGAGGCCTTTGTTCACAAGCCTCCTCAAGAGTTCATGGCCTCAAACCAGGCTGCAAACAGACTCCAAGTTGGAGCAGCTGATGGTGTGGATTGATGAAGCCTGAGTCACACCTGTAGTCTGGGAGTCACTCAGGAAGCATCTGCAAGCCGGTGTGCTCCAGGTACCCAGGCTGAGGCCCAGGGCTGCCTGGAGCTCTCTCCAGGACAGGGGGAATCAGGTCCTTCCACCAGTGTGCCATGACTCATATGGCCCACAGTTTATCGGCATACAGAGCCAGGCTGGCAGGATGTACCCAGTGTCAGGCTGGCATGGTAAGGAAGCACAGGCATTTTGCCTCTCAGTGAATGGAGGATCATTGTATCTACAGTGCCTTTTGTTGTTTGTTCTTTGGCCATGACAACTAGGTGTGTAGTATCTCAGCTGGGAATGGTGGCACAAACAGTAATTCCAGCACTAGACTGAGGCAGGAGGATCAACCACTTCCAGGCTGGTCTGGTCTGTATAGTGAGCCCTAGTTTACAGCAAACAAAAAGTATAGTGTGGGCTCTCTCACCGGAGCTCACAGCTCTCTCTCCTGACCTTGAAATGACTACTCGCTGTGGGTGTCTTGGGTAAACTACTTAATATCCCTAACTGCAGTGACCTCCACTGTACAATGAGCTAATGATGTTTCTAGTTGATAGGAGTTTTTGTTTGTTTGTTTGGTTGGTTGGTTGGTTGGTTTTTCGAGACAGGGTTTCTCTGTGTAGCTTTGGAGCTTATCCTGGCACTCGCTCTGGAGACCAGGCTGGCCTCGAACTCACAGAGATCCACCTGCCTCTGCTTCCTGGGTGCTGGGATTAAAGGCGTGCGCCACCAACGCCCAGCTATAGGAGTTTTTTGTTTTGTTTTTTGATACAGGGCTTCTCTGTGTACCCCTGTCTGTCCTGGAACTCGCTCTGTAGTCCAGGCTGGTATTGAATTCACAGAGATCCTCTGCCTCTGCCTCCCGAGTGCTGGTAAAGGCCTGCACTGCCACCAACCTGCAGTTTATAGGATTATTATAGACTAAATGAACTATTGCTGATAAATTCTTAGAGCAGTTTGGCTGAAAGTAATGTCAACAAATGTTGGTAATTGTCATCACCTCTGAGCCCTCTACCTAAAGAGAGAGCCGTAGGCCAAGTTAGGCCACTGTCTCATGCTGGCCACACACACTCTGACCTTTCCTTTTCCAACATGCCCATATGCACTTTCACTTTCTAACACCCAGAATCGTAGAACTTGCTCACTCTAGGTCTCTTCCGCCCCACCTTGCACATCCTTGAACAGGAAGTGCTGTGTGTTGCTTATTGCAGCTACCATGGCTTCTTCCAGCTTCCTAACACCAAGAAGAGGGCAGACGTCATGCCTGGTCATGTCTCCTCTATTGTCCCTCAGCTGCCTGGCTATACCGACTTGTCTCCATGACTGAGCAGACCTGGAACAGAGACCTTCAAGCTTAACAGCTGCCCTTGAAGTTCTCTTTGGGACAGAATAAGGAGAACTGGTTGGACATTGGGGTTTATGGAGGAAGTGAGTTAGTTCCTCACCATTTTGTCTGAGTTCATGTCATCTGGATCCTTGGGATGCCAGGCTCACCACCATGGTGACTGGAATCACCCTGCCCATACCAGTTTTGCCTGGGAGAAGGGTACTGAACCAAATGGATTTTGGGGTGTTCTCTGATGACAGTAGACTTTAGGCAGACATCAGTTGGTCCCGAGACCAGATGACTGTTAAGGTGACTTCAGGGAACAGTAAGCCAATTGTCTCACTGAGATGTTCACCTGGAAAGGTCCATCTTTTGTGATCTCTGTTACAACAGCCACAGCTAGCTGCTGCCCTAGGATGCAC
Organism: Cricetulus griseus; assembly: GCF_003668045.3. Lineage (NCBI taxonomy): Eukaryota > Metazoa > Chordata > Mammalia > Rodentia > Cricetidae > Cricetulus > Cricetulus griseus. The sequence goes on from NC_048598.1 coordinate 117,740,816, forward strand.
AGAGCTCTAACCCACCAGGATTGACACTATACCAGCCTGGTTTTCTCTGTGACTATTTGATTCGGTCAGACTTTTTAGTTACTTTGTGTACATGTATTTGTGTGTGTATACATGCAAGTGTGTGCATGTGTCTGTACATACATGTAGAAGCCAGAGGTCAACCCCCTCTGCTGTTCTCAGGATAGCCATCCACATTGATTTTTTTTTTTTTTTTTTTTTTTTGGGAGACAGTCTCTCATTGGGATCTGAGGCTCACCAAGTGGCTCCCCAATTCTGGGATTACAAGCATGCATTACCACTCCTGGCTTTTTACATGGGTTCTGGGAATTGAACTCAGGTCTGAATGCTTGTGTAGCAGGCCCTTTAAAGACTGAACTATTGTCCATGCCTTCATTTCCTTCTGTTTTTCTTTCTCTCTTTACTTCACCCGACCCCTTTTCTCAAAGTGTTGCTTCGATTTTGTTTACCAAAACATCAGCCCACAGCCAAGAGGAGAAAAGGCCTGAGTTGGCCCTTTGGAACTCAACATCAACAAAGCCCAGCACCTCTAGGTTTCCCCAAGTTCGTTCGGTTGAACTCAGGTCATCTGGACCCTTGAGCATAGCTCTCTAGAGCCACTGCTGATAGACTGACCATTCTGTGTTCACACCTGTGTCCCCATGCAGCCATCCAGTCCCAACCTCCCATCGTGGTGACAGGCTTCTCAAAGAAACTCCCAAGTCATTTTTATCTCACTAAATCTTATTCCTTAGAGAAAATATGACCAAGTATAACCACAGTTTGCCTCGTACATCCTCTGGCATAACTACTTTCTTAATCTCCACGGTGATGGCAGCAATATTGACATTATTTACAAGAACCCTGAATCTCGAGTAGTGTAACTTCTAGCATTGATTTCTGATTCCCTCACCCCGACCCTTGTCACTCCCACCCGTCTCCCCCACCCCTGACACTCAGCTTTCCATTTTGTGGCCTTTAAATACCTCTCTGCCGATAGGTTCCTTAGTTACTCACCTTAGGCCCTGCCCCCAATCCCTGGTTCTTCTATCCTATTCTGCAGACTGACTCAAATACCTGTTCTCCCAGAAGACACCTAGCCGGTGTGAGCTTTTCCTTTCCTTCTTGTGTCATTGCACTTTGTTTGGTTTTTCAAGACAGGTTTCTCTGTGTAACAGCCCTGGCTGTTGTGGAACTCGTTCTGTAGACCAGCCTGGCCTGGATCTCAGAGATCCTCCGCCTCTGCCTCCCAAGTACTGGGATTAAAGGCGTGCGCCACCAACGCCCTGTGTGCCCTTGCACTTTTACCCCATGTTTGTAGGCAACAATCTCTTTATAGTATCCTTTGAAAATGGGTGACTATTTCTATCTGCCTCCAATATGCCTGCTACTAGTCGTTCATAATGTAACAGAAATACACAAGACTGTGGCACCCTGTGCAGGAGGTTCACTCTGGGGTTTGGAAGCAATTTCTGTCACCCGTGACTCTTACTATAACTCACTTCTCACCCTTGCCCAGATGGTGGGTGTGCTGCCTTGTCACTCAGTGTTTTCCCCCTGACTCTGGGCCTTATTTTGCAGAGTCCAACTTGGGTCTGGAAATCAGCATTCACTGTCCATGTCACACCTTTCAGCCCAATGGAGACATACTGGAAAATGTTCACGAGGTGATGGAAATCAAATTCAAAGGTAATGATGCTGAGGTGTGGTGGGATGAGGAAATGGATAAAACAATAGGGGACCCCTTAGAGAACCCAAGGAAAAGGACCAATTTCCCTCATAGAGATGGCCGTTTGGTGCTTGGGTGATTTTTGCTTAGCCCTCAAAGCCCTGAGTATGGCCCGAGTTCCTCTTGGACAGAATACATTAGCATCTAAGAGGCAGCAGGATTCTAGGGAGTGATGAAATCACACAGGCCAGCTGTCCAGGGAACTAGGACAAGAGCACCTCTTTCATAAGCTCGGCACACAAAATGAGGTAATAAATACACACCGCTAAGCCAATGCATGCTCAACCAATGAGCTATCTTCCCCTCTCCTCAAGGAAATGAACTCCAGTGGGCCTGAACATGAGTGCCCTGACTCCCTGAGCTTTCAGATGCTGCTGGACCTTCTTGGTCCTTGCCCAAGAATTATCTGAATTAAGACGGTTGATTGCCCGCTTGAGTGTTTGACCACATGCGTTTATATAGCATTGGCATGATAGTTGACAGGCTTTACAATCTCAATGTCTAATATAAGTGCATTTTTTTTCTGGGGTTCAGGGAAACTCTCTTTTCCTTTTGTGTCTCCATTTTGGGCAACTGAGAAATGCAGTGGTCAGGCCATTTGCCAGAAAGTGAACACTGCTCTTGGCCTAGCGTAGATCTTGGGCCTGGACCTCAGCAATCCCTTACTCTGAATGGGCCCCACCTCAAACGGGACAGGGGACTACACAACTAGGGTTCCTATTCATCTTATATACACGAAAGCCCCTCCCTAAGATCCAAGTTCCTCGTGTAAATTACATTTCTGGAGCTCCTGCCCTGGTAAGGATGGTCAGCAGCCAGCGGCTGTCCTTCACAAACGAGATTCCCCAGTAGAACAATAATTCTAATTTAGGCTTCTCCTTTTCAGCTGAATTTGGGCTCTCTTCCCAAGCCTGTCTTACGCTCTATTACCTCATCTGAATGTTACAGTGAAAACACCCCTGACCCTCTAAGCCCCAGGTGACAATGGCAACAGCTCCTATGTCTGGTTTCTTTGGCTCCCACACAGGCTATCTCAAACTGTGACACTGTCAATTCTCGATGGGACTTCTGTGGTATCTTGACAAATTCAGACTCTAGCAGGAAACCCAGAGTCTCAGAATGACTCTCAGAATCTAGTGGCAGCCCCAAAGTGTGTGATAGGTGCCCATCTAGTGGTGGGAGATACTTCACAGCTCCATGAGGGAGCCCCGGATGCAGCCATCTCAGGAAGGGCAAGGCACTCTTGTGCAGAGTTGTGACGGCATCTGGAAGGGTATCCATGGTAACCTTGAGTACTACTGATGCTGGTTGCTCCACTCAGTCTGTGCCTTCTCATGGGGTGGGGGATGGAGAGGGAGGGGACTTGTCCTGTGTCCTCCTCCTTCATAGACTGTGCCATCCATCATCCTGACTGGGCAGTGATAGGCTGAGACAGGGTGTGGAAGCAGCCTGCAAGGACACTACTTATCTTAGACAGAAGGCTGTGGCCTTGCTTCCCTTTATAGGAGTGGACAATGAAGATGACCATGGCCGGGGAGACCTGGGGCGCCTCAAGAAGCAGAAGGATCACCACAACCCTCACCTGATCCTCATGATGATCCCTCCACACCGACTGGACAGTCCAGGCCAGGGCGGCCAGAGGAAGAAGCGGGCCCTGGATACCAATTACTGCTTCCGGTGAGCCTTGGCCCTATAGGGAGTGAGGTCAACCTTCCCTCCTGTGGCACTGGCTTGAGATCTGAGCCCATTGAGCCAAGGGTCTCCAGTAGTTTTCACAGATGTGCCTAGGAAAGAAGACTGGAAATCTCTTCCAAACCTCTTTGTTTTTCTGGGATCCCAGAATTTTCTGTAGCCTGGCTCTGCTCAGGTCTGGATAAAGTAATGGAGGAGGAGAATCTGGGATGTTGGCACTGGCGATGCCTGGGGAAAGCCTCCTCATGGTCTTCCTGCCTGAAGTGCTAGCAAGGTGTGTTTATATAGGGCTGGGGGTGGGGCGCGAGGGGGAGACTAATGCAGGAGTCCCCTGAAAAAGAGTTTGGTTCTCTATTGTCTTTCTTTCCCGTTACTGCGATAAAATAGTCACCAAACATTAGCGTTAAGAGAGAAAGCTTATTTTAGCTCACATTTCCAGATTATGTCCATCACGGAGGGGACATCAGGGTATCAGGGGCTTGAAGCAGCTGCTCTCATTATATTCAGCCGAAGAGGAGAAAATTGAATGCTACTTTCTCCCACTCCCCTGCCTAGGGAATGGTCCTGCCCACGGGGGTGGGTCTCCCCTCCTCAATTGATGTGATCGAGATAATCCCCGCAGGCATGCCCAGAGCCCTTCTCGCAGGTGATGGTGGATTATTTCAAGCTGACAGTTAACAGGATCCATCACATCTATGCAGGGTTGGAGGATGCTACTGGATGGGCAATGTAGGATGTCTCCATTCATGGGGGAGCTCTTGAATTATAGATATTACCAATGGCTTCAGAAGGGACCTGCCTTCAGAAGCTGCTCCTGCTTGCTTGCTTGCTTCCTTCCTTCCTTCTTTCCTTCCTTCCTCTTCCTCTCTCTTTCTCTTTTTCTTCCTCCTCCTCCGGCTCTTCCTTCTACCCCCTCCCCCACAACAGGGTTTCTCTGTGTAGCCCTGGCTGTCCTAAACTCCCACTTTAGACCAGGCTGGCCTTGAACTCACAGAGATCTGCCTGCCTCTGCCTCCCGAGTGCTGGGATTAAAGGCATGCGCCACCACTGCCACCGCCTAGCCTGCTGCTTCTCTTCTTTATAAACAGCTGGACTGCTCACAGATGTGGGAGGGATGAGGGAGCCTACATACCCAGGGCTAACAGGAAGAAATGACATTGGGAGGGGGTCTGACGGATCTTGCACACTGGGACCTGGGGGTGCATCCATGGACACAGGAAAGGCTGGAGTTGGGCAAAGGATGGGTGAGGTTTGGATGTATAGGGATCCAAGAGCAGGGTTGGGGGGTGGCACCTCCAGGGAAAGGAGCAGCAGAAAGGGTCAATTGGCCAGAGAAGATGCCTGAATGGAGTTGGGGTGGGACAACTAAATATACTGTTAGAGATGGCCAGCTCAGGAAACAATGGGAGAGGTGGTGTGTGCTTGCCACCACCCATTCCAAGGCTGGCTGTAGGTTTGCTCCATGTATCTATTTGTCAGCCAGGATGAATGCACTTAGCTGTGGACAACAGTAACTTCAGCCCTAGGGGATTTCTTGTGGCAGACTTGAGGTTGGTCTAGCTGCTTGATTTTGCCCTTGGAAGAGATAGACATTCTGATCTCTCCTGGTTTGCCTAGTGTGCCGACTCTTCAGCTTCTTGCCTGTGGTCATGGGGCTTTCTAGAACACCAGGTGACTTGTTTGTGCTTAAGAATAAAGGGAGGGAAAAACCAACAGCCTTCCTGTCCCAGCTGTTATTTTTCTAAATAACCAAGTATTTTTGCCAGAACTTGTCCTACTCCCTGCCAACTTCTTTAGTTCTGACTGGCCATTAATCAGGTCACATGACCACCCCTGCCTTCAAGGGTGGCCAGGAAATTGAGTATCCCTGGAATGGAAGGAGTCATAGAAGAATTGGGTTAGGAATGGTTATTTAAAAGGTAAACAATGGAGTCTATCATGGTTTGGTCTTTTTTGTTTGTTTTGTTTGAGACAGGGTTTCTCTGTAATAGTCCTGGCTGTCCTGGAACTCACTCTATAGACCAGGAGGCCTCAAACTCACAGAGATCCACCTGCCTCTGCTTCCCAAGTACTGGGACTAAAGACATGCACCACAATGCCCAGCTATGTTTTAGTCTTAAAATCTATAAGAAATCAGATTTTGGCCAAAGTTGCCTTAGGAAGCAGTGACTTCATGTTGTCTTCAGAAACTTGTTGAAGCTCACGGTATTGCCCAGACTGAGGAGGGATTGCTAAGTGAATTTCTGCAGACAACAGGATTGGAGGGGCCTGATAGCCCCTTTCAGGTTCCCAGGGAGTCATTGTTGTAACCAAACACACTTGAACCAGGGATTTGGTGGACTAGGGTTACCTCCTATGATGGCAGTAGTACTTACGGCAAGGAGAAATAGAAAGATATATGTTAACTTTTTGTAGTCAGTCTCTCTCTCTTTTTGTTTATTTCCTATACATGTTTTTATTGTAGCAACTTGGAGGAGAACTGCTGTGTCCGCCCCCTCTACATTGACTTCCGGCAGGATCTGGGCTGGAAATGGGTCCACGAACCTAAGGGTTACTATGCCAACTTCTGCTCAGGCCCTTGCCCGTACCTCCGCAGTGCAGACACAACCCATAGCACGGTATGGAGCAGGGTGCATGCTCTCTGGGCACTGGGGCACCACTGACTAGGCTACTTATCCCTAGGAGTGAATGAAAAGACTGAATCTTGAGTGATAATATTGGATGAGCAAAACCCCTGTAATAACATTCAGATCTTGGCAGGCTGGCCCAGTTCTACTCAGTCACACTCTGAAATCTAAACTCCTACCGCAGGGGCTAGCACACTGGTAAAAAGTATGCTTAGCATGTGCAATGCTCTGGATTCAGTCTCTAGCACACATACTTAGATGGACATGCACACAGACACACATGGACACACATGCAGAGTTCCTACTATAATTTCAAGCATCCCTTTTATTTCCTTTGTACCGTGGAAGTTATTCAACTGTCACATGCCACTTTGTGTCATAGATGTGCACACCTGGCTGGCCGGATGTGGGGCCCAGAGAGGTTTCCATCTCTGTTAAGACAGCTTAAAGCACTTAGGAAACAATAGCAAGAGAAAGAGTGGAGGGTCCATACCTCTGCAACCTGCCTTCCTCCAGGGGGACAGAGAGCAGGGCAGTCATCTGGGAAGCCCATTTTCAGATAGCACACTGCTGCTGCCTCCTGTCTGGGGCACGCATTCTGGCAATTAACAAATGTGCCTAGGCAGTGGTGAGTGAGAACATTTTCCACCAACGTGGAAACTTAGAGTAACCAATACCTTTTGCTTAGCAGCCAAGAGTTTTTTATCAATTGCAAATCCCCAGCAATGTGGCAGTCTGCCTCTGCCCCACTGGATGACTGCAACTAGTCTCTCATCCAAACTGTTCCCACAATGCATCTTAAACAGCCTCCATGACCACTCTGCTACATGCTCACTCAGAACAGCTCCCCTTCCACCAGAAGTCACAGTTTTTTGGGTACAGGCTCAAGGCTTGGTTGTCTTTTGCTAAATATGTGACTCCATCCATAGGTGCTGGGACTGTACAATACCCTGAACCCGGAGGCATCGGCTTCTCCGTGCTGTGTGCCGCAGGACCTGGAGCCCCTGACCATCCTGTACTATGTTGGCAGGACCCCCAAGGTGGAGCAGCTGTCCAACATGGTGGTGAAGTCGTGCAAGTGCAGCTGAGGCCAGCCTGCGACAGAGGAAGGAAGACTGCCACCACTGGCTGCGGCTCCTTGGGAAACCAAAGTGACAGACCTCAGTCTAGAGGCCTGGAGCCCACGAGCCCTGGCTCCTGGCAAACGGCCGAGAGGGAGGCTTCCTTCTGGAACATTTCTTTCTGCTAGCTCTGAGAATCACTGTGGTAAAGAAAGTGTGGGTTGGTTAGGGGAAGGCAAACTCTTGAGAACATGGAATTTCTGTGGTGCAGACAGAGGTGGTGGGGTAGAGAAGGGATGGTGAGCCCACAGGGTGTGGGGTAATGGGACTCGTTAGGGCTACCCTAGGGAGGACATGGGGTCGAGTGGCGGCTAGGTGAGGGCCAGACTGGAAGGCACTTGAGATCTGAGGTCAGCTTTGCCCATTCAAGTACCACATCTGCTCTAGGGGATCGGGATGTCGTTAGAGGTGGCAAGCATTTTTCTTCAGACAGGTCACCAAGACGAAGTCCCCCAGAATCATCTTTTGCACTGCCTGGGACGAAGGACACTCTGTTCTTTTTGCAGACTGCCCTCTCATGCCAATTAGCATCATCATGAGTCATGACAAATAATGCAATTAGTTTCTGGGCTAGCAACTAGCTATCTCGGATCCTCTGGAGATGCGCAATTCAAAAGCCAAGGTCAGAATTTGTTCTCTCGTGTCTTCCCTCGGGGCCTCTCCTTTCGCCTTCTTCCTTGGTCATATTTGCCCGTGGACATTTGGCTAGACACCTTCCAGGTCAGGGTTCGCTCTCTGGATTCTGGGTCCACGCAGCCTGGGGCATCAGGGATCATTTCCCTCTTACCCTCTTAGACTCCACGCTCCCCTGGGGTTCCTGGAAGCAGGTGCTACATGCAATAGTATCTGGGGTGGCTGCACGTGTCTGACACGGTGATTTGGCCCCAGATGCACAGACTGAGGTATAAAGACGAACTCAAATATTACTCTCAAAATCTTTGTATAAATAAATATTTTTGGGGAATCATGGATGATTTCATCTTCTGGAAGGTTGCTTCTAGAACAGTAAAAACCTCGTTCTAAGGTGTATGTCAGACTCCACAAGTGTCCTTTGCTTAATTTCACATTGGCATCTACTCGCCAGAGATAACGGGAATCGGGGCAGAGAATCTCTCATTGTTTAGCATGAACACACTGGCCTCACTGTGCTGCCTCCAGCACCCGTGAAGACTGTACAACTGTCTGGGCACACTTCCCTCTTGCAGAGTGCATTATTCTCAAACATTGAGACAGTGACTTAGATGTGGAAAAATGTATAGCAATCTTGTGTCTGGGGCAAGTGACTTGTGCAAATGGGACCTGAGTATGGCTCCCTGGCACCCATGCAAAAGTCAGGCATAACCTTACCCATCTGTAATCTTAGTCCTGGGGAGGGAGGGAGTGGCAGAGCCAGGTAAACCCTAGAGGCTCTCTGGCCAGCCAGTCTAGCTGAAATCACAGGTCAATGAAAGATACTGTCTCAAGAAATAAGGTGGAGAGGAACACACACACACACACACACACACACACACACACACACACACACACACACACGGAGAAAACATGGTCATCAAATCTCAGGACAACTGTACTGTAAGGTGTACACCCTTGCAGGTAGAAATGTGCCATGTAGATTCAGTCTAAATGATACAAGCCACCAGTTTTGGAAATCTCACCTCTGCCTCTAAATCACGTCAAGCATTCAAGGAGCCATACGTTGCAAATGGCTCCAAATGAGGCAGATTGTGTTATCAGAACTAAACCGAAACTCATTTTCAGATAGATGGCCTCTTTAGAGGCAAAAGATCCCCAGGCAATACAGAATTCCACCAGGGATTAGCATCCATCTACAGTAGCCTCTGCAGTGAGCCAGCAGAGCAAGGGACCCTCTGGTCTTAGCTCTTGAAAGCTACCAACATGGGGCAAGACCACTGTGGCACAGGCACCCCTCTGACTAAAGCTGAAGCCTGCAGGTTGAAGGATGTATGAGTGTGTGCGAACCTTGTTTTGAGTTCAAGACCCAACTCTTGAGGTTGGCCACTGCCTTAGTTAGGGTTTCTATTGCTGCTAAGAGACACCATGACTATGGCATGTCTTATAAGGAAAACGTTTAATTGGGGTGGCTCACAATTTCAGAGGTTTAGTCCATTATCATTATGGCAGGGAGCAAGGTGGCATGCAGGCAGATGTGGTGCTGGAGGAGTAGCTGAGAGGCCTACATCTTGCAGGCAATAGGAAGCAGACACTGGGTGTAGCCTGAGCATAGGAAACCTCAAAGCCTGCCCCTCCCCTCCGTGACACACTTCCTCCAAAAGGCCATACCCACTCCAACAAAGCCACACCTCCTAATAGAGCCACTTCCTATAAGATTATGGGGGGGCGATTATATTCAAACTACCACAGCCACCAAGGTTGTCTCTGTGCTCTGTTCATGCCCAACTAATTTATCCAGTGGACCCTGCCCCAGGCTTAAGTCCTGATGTGTGTGTGTGGTGGTGGTGGTGGTGGGAGCAATGTGTCAGCATGTCAGACATGGCGTAGCTGCTGCTATCTCAAGTGCCAGTTTATTTTTGAGCCAAGTTTTTACAATGTGGCTCTGGCTGTCCTGGGGCTCATGGTGTAGATGAGGCTGGCTTCAAATGCCTCCGCCTCCTGAGTGTTGGGATTAAAGGCATGCACCACCATGCCTGGCCTAAGTACCACAGTCTATTAATTATGACAGTTATGCTCAAACTTAAGTAGACACGGGGATTATCTCGTGTCCAATAGAAATGTACAATTTTGGGCTAAGAAATGTGAAGAGAACTGGCTGCTCTTCTGGAGGACCAGGGTTTGATTCCCAGAACCCACCCATCTATAACTCATGTTCCAGAGGATCCAATGTCCTCTCTGGTTTCTAGGGATACCACATGGTTCATAGACATATATGCAGACAAAATACTTACACATAAAGTTAAAAAAATACCTAAAACAAACAAAAATAACATATGATTTTAGGCTACAGACCTAGAGGTGTGCTTCCACTTGGGGCAGAGCCCAGGCTGCCTCCATAAATTTCCTTTGGAGAAGCAGTGCACTGCATCTGACAGAGGCCCTTTGTGGGAAACAATCTTTCTGTTCCTTTTACCCGGCCCCCCAGGGTCCTGCTACAAGGTTGAACCAAGGCAACGAGAGGTGCTTCCTGAAGCTATCTCAAAGAACACACCTGATTCTGCATATTTTCATGTCAGACACTAGTCATGTCAAGTAACAGGTACAAACATACATGAAGGTCTGCAGTCCAGTCTTCCCTTTCCATGGCTGCCCACAAGTGCTAGGGCCATTTAAGCCATTGTCTTCAAAGGCACACACTTGTTTTGAGGAGAGCAGCAAGATTGGAAAGGCCACCTCTGCTGGAGAGGAAAGGCTAGAACCATCCATCTGGTTTATGGCCAAGCCCAGCACCCAGAAGAATGACCTGGAAGCACTATGGCGAGGCAAAACGGGAGTCTGGCTTCAGCCCCTGGTGGGCAGAGAGGATAGAGAGCTTGAGGATTTGTTCTGATGGGGTTGCCTAGGGTAACTCCAAGCTCCTCAGCTGACATGAAAGCGCTCACCCTAAGCTTACACCTTCTCGTTCCTTTTTGCAAGACTGTATGCAGAGAACTCCCAGACCCTTTCTCCACCTCTGCACATTTATGGAGGGATCAGAGTTTGCTGTCTAACCAACTCAGATCAAGTGGGCACTTAAGATGGTCTCAGGACACATGGGAAACCTTTCTCTATCCTGCTCTTGAGGGTCCCCATCCTCTACTGTACCTGAACCCCATCCATGCACTAAAAACAAAACAAGGCCCCCCTTTTCTGTCTTCACCCCTCCCCCCTTCTCCAGTTTGTTGAGACAAGGTCTCAGGACTCTGTCTTCCAAGCTGGTACTGAACTCACTACACTACACAGCCCAGCCCAGCCCAGCCAGGTGTTAACTCACAGCAAACTCCCTGCCTCCCTCAACACTGTCTATGGGGGGGTTTCTCAAAAGCCCGGCTCTCAGACTTATGGAGGTGGAGAGTGTTGTGCTGCAGTCACCCAGAGGGACTGCGTGGAGAGGCTGGGTGCAACTGGTCATATTCACACACCACTGCAGGAGCACAGTGGATAAGCCTGCAGGAAGATAAGCTGTGGGTGCTGGCACACACCAGTTCCATGTGTGGGAGTTGGCTGCTCTGGGAACTAGCCTGGTGCTCCCATCTACTCAGTTTCTTGATAGCTCCCCTTCTAAAACGAAAACTGAAAAACTGTCCAACACTGAACTATGAAATAAAATGAAATGTTGATTCCATTTTAGCCCTGATTGTGAATACTGATTGTTGGGAAATTAGTGAATGGAAAAAAAAGGAAAGAAAAATCGAATTACTTTATTAATCTTAGAAGTCAGTAATTCCAAAAGGCGCCTGTCCCATGGCAGTCGCCTACTTGCTTCCCCACTGGGGAACCAGTGCTGTTGGCTCCCCTCCCCCACACTCTAGGCAAAGGGAAGATCAAGTTTGGTGGATGGTGTTGGGATCTGAAGTTTGTACAAAATAAAATAAACTTAATACTTCAATCTGGAAAAGAAGCGAAAGCCAGATGCAAATAGCCAAAGAGCCTCTTTTATATCATCTGGGAGCAGCAGCAGGAGAGACAGAGGACCTAGCGGGGTTGAGGGGAAGGGCAGGGAAAGGCACACTCGTGCTCTGGGTGGGGGGGCGTGACGCATCAGGCGAGAGTCCCCACTGCCAAGTTCCATCCAAACCCAGGGGGTCTGTTTCCCTGTTGTCCTGGTAAAAGTCTGGTTGGGCTGATGGCAACCATCTACTGCCACTTCTGCTTGAAGGCCTTGGGGACTCTGAGGCAGCAAAAAAATACTATGGACCCCTGGCAGCACCGTGGAGGCTTAGCCTCAGTCCCACTCCTGGGAGAGCAACAGGTTCTTCTTCCTTCCGAGTCTTCTTCAGTTCATCTGTCAGTACGAGTAGGATCTGGAAAAGAGAAGGTCGGAGCCTCAGTGACTGAGGGCAGCTCCTAAGTCACAGCAGGGACTGAACAACAAAGAAGAGCCATCTCTAACAAAGGACTCCCCCTGGAGCACACAGCCCTCTAATCCTCTGCCCAATGCTATCCTAAAACACCTGTGCTTTGTCGCTGTTGCTTGCTGGGCATCTCTGCCTTTTCTCCTTGGGCAAAAACATTTATTCTTGTTTACTTATCACCCTGTAAAAACACTGTGCCTTGCTGTGTAGCCCAGGCTGACTCCGAGCTCCTAGGTTCAAGCTATCAGGCTGCTGCAGTCTCTTGAGTAGCTGGAACCACAATGAAGATGCCACGCCCAGAAGTAGGACCATTTTCATTCCTCACTATGCCTAGTGATAGCCTTTGGTAGTCTCAGCTACATAGGAAGCTGAGGTGGGAGCATCTTCTCAGCGCAGGACTTCAAAGACAGCCTAGGTAATGGTAGAGGAAAACTCCTCCATTCAAAACAAACACTGCCATGTTTCTAAACAGAAGATACTAAAAGCATTCACCTTTTCGGAGCGCAGGGTCAGCCTCAGCAGTTTTGAACTGTGCCTTTGAGATCTGAATCCTCAGGGTTAGGTAATCACCTGACTGTGCCCACCCCCATCCCCACCTCATTCCCCTGTTACATACTCCTCACTCAGTGTCAGGAAAAGTACCAATCACGTAACCAGCTAGACACCCACAGTTCCTTCCCAGGTGCACCGATCTGAATTTTATCCTTTCCTTGACTGCCTTTAATTTAAAACAGGGCTAACAAATAGTTATCTCGTTTTCAAAGATCCACTATTAATCATGTTTGTGGGGGGAGGGCTGAGAGCATACATCCAGAGACATCAGATAGCCCCGGAGCCAGGGTTATGGACGGTTGTAAGCCACCTGACTGAATGGCGGGAACCTGAGGAGGAGGATCCCTGGCAAAAAAAACAAACAAACAAACAAACAAAAAAAAACAAAAAAAAAACCGAGTAAAGGATAAATAAATAAAATATCAGCAGAAACTACTTCACGATTATCTTCCTACTGTTTGCTTCATTTCCAAGGCATGTAGAATGTTGTTATCGATTCTTCTCAAGTATGTTTCTTTTCCTGTGTGTATGTGAGTGTATTCAGGCCTATACAGCTCTGTTTTTTGAGACAGTAATCCTGCTCTCTCTGGCAGCTCTAGCTTTAGCATCCTAAAGTTGCATCTTCCACCAGTTCTGAGACATTTTCAGTCATTACCTTCTTAGATATTATCCCTTCCCTGCTTTGTCTTTCCAGAATTCCACTTACACATCTAGTAGGCCTTCTCAATTGGCTTTCCATCTCTCTCTTTCCTTGTTTGGTTTTGTATTCTAGAAAGTTTCTCTGAACACACCTCTGAGTTTATGAAGTCCCTGTCAGCTGGGGCTAATCTGCCACCCACTTCTACATTCAATCATCTTTTCAAATCTGAATGTGGCGGACGTTTAGTTCTTTTGAAAACGTGCGCATCACACTTCTAACCTACTGTTCTCACTGATTCTTTACTCCCTTTAATGTCTCTGGCCATGAAAACATGCATTTTGCATCACTTGGTGATCTCAGTTATCTCAGTCCCTGCAGGTCCAGTGTCAGCTGCTTTTGTCAGCTTTTGCTCACACTGTCCCGGTTCCTAATCTGTTCTATTATTTTAAACTGTGACCTTTCTTTTCGTAGAGTTTTACCTGTGGGAATCATTTGAGGTTTGGGTTAAAGAAGGATTCCTCTAGGGCCAGCAAGATGGCTCAGTGAGCAAAGGTGCCTGTGGCCAAGCCTGAGAGCCTGAGTCGGATCCACAGGGTAGAAGAAGAGAACACCCCCCCCACACACACACACACCCTTCCCAAGCCGTCCTCGGAAGTTACAAATTATGATGTTGCTCTCCTCCTCTTCTGCTTTTGTTTGAAGTCCTGGCCTAGATGGTCTCTTTCTTTCTTTTACTTTGTTAAGTCACATATCTGGGAATGACAGGACTCAGTGCTTGCTGGCACACGCACAATTACATCTTACGGGGTTGCAGCACAGTCACAGAGCATACATGGAACCGCCCCTCAATGAACCCTGAATGTACCTGCCAATGACATTGTATCAGTCTGTAGCGAGCAGACATCCATAAACACAGTTTTTCTTCAGCCCCCTCTTTTCTGTTTGCACCTGGCTTGTTTATGGCCACACAGAATGATCTGCTATGGGAGCACTATCTTTTGTTATGGGAGCAGTATGAGGCAGGGGTGGGCTCTGGTTCTTGCTCTCCTGGAGGCACAGTGCCTGACAGGCAGGGCTGGATGGGCTCTGGAAAATGATCCCAGTTGCTCCTTTTGTTTCTGGCCTCAGCCTGGATGCCTCCATAGACAGCTGGGACTTTTGGTACAAGCCACCACGTCTAGCTCCCCTGCTATTCTTTTGCAAGTGCAGAAGCCATGTCTTAGATGTTTTCACACCATCCTGGGCACTGTCTTATGTATCCCAGGCTGAACTTGTTATATAGCCAAGGAGAGGTGGACCTTACATTTTTACCCTCCCGTCTGCACCTCCAAAAAAAAAGATGGGATTATAGGTACACACCACCATGCCCATTTTATGAGGTGCTGGGTTTGTTTTTAATCATCTAAATGCAAAGACCTTTGTCTCTTAGGTTAGTTCCTAAGGCATTTCTAAATTGTCAAAGTGGCCTTGGTAGTCTCTTCTGGCCTCATTCTGTTGGATGAGAAGGGAAGTGAATTAATCCATTTATTTATATCCTGAGTGACATTAGCAGATAGGGACAGCTGGTGTGAGGGCCATGCTCTGCCCCTCACCTTCCCGGGCACTGATCCAGCGTGTAGGAATGAACAACACAGGCACAAAGAACATCAGATCCGTTTCATGAAATCCTGCCTGGGTGGCACAGCTGCAAGGGTTTGCTCAGAGCTAAGTCAGCCAGGGGTAATGAGAAGGCAGCCTCAGGGCATGGGCTGCCAACCAACACAGCACCGAGCTGGCTCTAATGCCAAACCCTCCCGGAACCCTTTTAATTGTGAATGAACAATGAAGGCACTTGACCTAAGCCATAGGTGTCAACACCAACGTTAGCTCTGAGATGTTCTATTTACAAATAAGTGAATAATTTTTAGTATACAACTATTTAAAGGATTTCTACTGTTATTGTTTTATACAACACGCCTTTTTATTTTGAGACAAAGTCTGCCCAGGCTGGCCTTGAACTCCTGATCCTGTTTCAAGCTCCCCCTGTCACTATTACAGATGTGCACTACTGCACCAGGCTAATCCTTCGTCTAGGAAAAACATACATTTTTAAAAACATATTTGACTCGTTCTAACCTATAATTATAGTTTTCTTGTTGTGATCCATTTCCTTAATACAACAGTAACAGATAAATGTACTGGTAAAATAACACCATGGAACAGAAACAGGTGTCTCCAGATGACTTCCAATGTGGTTCAGTGGAACATTTCTTCCTGTCACTGCACGTAGACTGTGATATCCAGCGGGAAGGCCACTTTATATGGGCAACAGCCTTCAATTTTTTTTTTTTTTTATTTTTGGCATGAGGATATTTAGTATCTACCCTTTTACGAAAATTCAAAAATTGCCCAGCTGATCTAAATTAAGCTTCTTGGATTCTAATTCTGTGATGTGACTATTGTGCCAGTTTTGAAGCATAATCCACCTAAGTATATCTGGTTATTTATATATACAAATTTAGCTGGGTGTGGTGGCACATGCCTTTCATTTCAGTACTTGGGAGGCAGAGGCGGGTGGATCTCTGGGTTTCAGGCTAGCCAGGGCTTCACAATGAAACCTTATCTCAAAATAATCATTGCAATGATAATTACTTTATGAAAAGCTTCTGGTCCTCTTACAGGTCATCCTAGAGATGGAGAGGGGTGAGCAGAACCATGGCCTTTAATCTGACTGAATCTTCTTATAGTTACCTTTGTATATATTCCTAAGTCACAGTCATGTGGAGGTCAGAGGTCAGACTGAGGGGGTCAGTTCCCACCTTCTACCCTGTGGGGCTTGGTGACTGAACTAGGTCATCAAGCTTGGTGGCAGGTGCCTTTATCCACTGAGCCATTTCAAAACAGAGTCCATAATCTCATTTTGCTATTTATGACTGTTTCAACTTTGGGCTTTAATGGTATTTGACTTGTTTTCTGCTCACCATACTAAATCTTTAGTGGGCTTTAAGAATGGAGTTTATATAGCTTTGAGTCCAAAAGGACAGACAGACTGCCATTAGCAGGGATTCCGTCTACTCTAGGACAGTGACCTCCCATCTGTAAAAAGCCAGCTCCATGTCCTCCTGTAGTAGATGTAGCACTGTCGGTCACAGAGGGCCCTGGGCACAACTCTGTGCCTGAGATCAGAAAAGAAAAAACAAAAAAACAAAAAGGTCACAGGACACACATGTCATGACTTCAATGGAAGCCTCCATACCTTACCATACACGGCCCCTGGTATTTTTCTCTCTCTCTTTAGTGCATTTTCTTCTACTAAGTTTGGGGGGTGCAGTTGATGGGTTATGACTGCTAGGCCATGTCTCCCGATAAAGCAAACAAAAGCTTCAACTTTGTGTTGGTGGCTGGCTTATCCCACAACTGAATTCAAAAAACCACTATGATGCTACTGACTAGTTCTCATGAACCTAAATGTGACCCACTAATTGATTCAATGACCCATTACCGCTGGGTCATGACTCATAGTTCAAAAGTCACTGCCATGAACTCGGGCATGGTGATCCATGCTTGTCATCCCAGGACTCGGAGGCTAAGATTCGAGGATCACCCTGAGCTCACTATGAGCTCTACGTCAGCCTGGGCTACATAGTGAGTTCAGGGTGAGCCTTAACTACAAAATGAAAGTGTCTCAAACAACAACAAACAACAACAAGAGAACAACCAACCAAACCAAAATACAAAATCAAAGAAGAAACCACTATTCTCATCAAGAGGAAGCCGGGAGGGATGGGGTATTCTATTCCAAATGCTGCTGAAGGAGATGGCATGTGCTAAAGAGGCTAAGTTCCCAGGCATCAGAGGGCAGAACTCATGATGTGAGCATCTCTGAAGACTTGGCCTCCAGTGACCCCAGGCCGTCACCCCGAGCAGCTGGGATGCGCAGGGGTAAACGCAGACAAACCACAGTCTCCGTGCTTACGTTCCTCCTCTGCAATGTGGAAGTAACTCGGCAAACGTCAGAAGTTACTACATGACAGTGTCCTGAACATCCACAAGGGTTCTAAGGGGCATGAGTCACAAGGAAATAATCTAAACAAAAATTGATTCCCAGACAATTAAAAAAGGCACCTGTCTCAGCTTCTAAGCTCAACAGTCACTGTCATGCCATGCATTTCTGGGCTCTAAAATACTCATGTGTCTCCAGGGACCACCTGCTGGGCTTCCTCAGGGCTTTCTCAGCCCTGGGCTCTGTGCTGTTCTTCATCACACTCCTTCCTTGGGAGTTTATCCACCCACAGCTTTAATCCTTGGGAGGGGGATGCTGAGTGATGCCTCAGACCATGCCTGTCCCACCATTCACAAGGCTGATGCTGCTGGTGGCACAAAGCCATAGCTCAGTTAACACAGCTGAGTTCAAAGGCACTTACAAGAACTCACAGTCATCAGAAGGGTGTCTGGAAGCAACCCCTCACTCACGCTCCTGTAAGCTACCCTAAGTAAATTCACTGGGTCTTCCCCACACAAAAAAGGACACGGAAGCAGAAGTTACACTAGTTGAGTAGAAGGGATTCAGTGGGAACACATGATGACATAAGAGCTAATGGGGAGTGAATATGATCAAACACATTATTGTCTACATAGGAAAAATGCCGTAATGAGATCCAGCAGTATGCACATGGAAATGAAAGTGTGGGTGAAGATGGGAGAAATAGGACTTGGGTACTATTGGTGTAAACGTAAAATGATATAGTCTCTATGGACAACAGTATAAACAGGTCCCCAGAAACCTTACAAATAGAATTACCATATGATCCAGTAGCTCCACTCCTGTGTATGTATACAGAAGAAACAAACACAGTCATAGCAACACAAAACACAATAGCCCAGAGGTGGCGGCAACCCACGTGTCCATTGCTGGATGAGCAGACAACAGACAGACAAAACGTGGCATGTTCACACAATTGAGTATCATTCAGCCTTAAGCAGGAAGTGAACTCTGACACAAGCATGTCGTAACCCAGGTGAACCCTAAGTGAAATTAAGCCAGTCACAAAGGTCCAATAATGTATGCTCCCGATTATGTGAGGCGTCAAGTAGTAAAACCCATAGGGACAGGAAGCAGAACGGTGGGCTCACTGCAGAGAGTCACTGAATAGGTACAGAGCTGCAGCATTGCAAGATGAAGTGTACAGATAGATCCTGTCAGTTTCTCAACACCAATGTGCTTGATACCACTGTACCGTGCACTGAACACAGGCAAAATGGCAAACATATTTGGCTCCAGGCAACGTGTGAAGTGCTTATTGCTTGTATTATCTGAGCTGAAACCCCTGTTTGTACGGAAGTCAGAAGTGGAATGCAGGGGACTTTACTGTCTGGTCTGGTCCATGGCCCCTCTCATTTGCTTATGGTTTTAGCCCCTTAGGGAAAGTGGCCCACTCCCTCCCTCAATGTCAACTAGTATATCCTGGCCAGACTGGAAATAGTAGTTCCACACTCCCTGGATCACCAAAACTGGCAAGTGGCCCACACTTGGCCCAAGTCCACATCCCCTTGACCACAGCAACCGCTTCAAGAGGTGGCATCACATGAAAGCCAAGCCCTCTACTGTTGCTTTGAGGGATGCTTCTAACTTCAGTAGAAAGAGCAAAGCTCCTGAACTTGGTCCCTTGGCTGTAAAGAGTAAGGCTGGAGCTGCTCAGATCCCCTTCCCCCCAGTGACGTTTCCACACAGATGAAGCCACAGAAAATAAGAATCAGAGAGGCCAATGAAGCTGTGACAGGATAGATGGTACAGTGATTAAGAGCATTTGTTGCTCTTGCAGAGGATCCAGGTTTGGTTCCCAGCACCCACATTGCAGTTCACAATCATCACAACTCCAGTTCTAGGGGAACTGATGCCCTCTTCTGAACTCCACTGGCACCAGGCACGTGTGTGGTGCACATACATACAGACAGGCAAAATACTAAATACACAGTAAAAATATTTGCAAATTAAAAAAAAACTGTTCATATAAATTTTAAATTCAAGCTACTGTAATAGCTTTTGAACTCATGTTCAACAACATGAACTTAATTCATGAGAAAAATCTGGGTTCAAAGGCTGTTATTACAGCAACTAGAATTTCATCCTTCCAGGGTTTTTCCTTTTTTGTGCTCAAGGTGTGTGTGTGTGTGTGTGTGTGTGTGTGTAGTGTCATGTATGCATGCATGTATTTTCCCATGTATGCACATGCAGGTATCAGAAGAGGGCAAGCAGGTGCTGTCTGCTATCACTGTTAACCTTAATTTTTTCGAGCAGGTCTCTCACTGAACTGGGAGCTTACTGTTTCGGCTAGGTTGGGATGGGCCTATCTCTGCTTACCCAAGAGTGGGGTTGCAGGCATGTGTGGCCAAGCCTGGTTTGGTCATACCACCTGCTGAGGGTTCAATCACTGACCCCTTTGCTTTCAGGGCATGAGCTCTTGCCCACTGAGAATATCCCTGGCCTTCAGACCTTTTCCTTCCTTTCTTCCTTCCTTCCTTCCTTCCTTCCTTCTTTCATTCCTTCCTTCCTTCCTTTCCTCCCCCCCTCTCTTTTTTTCTTTCTTTTGGTTTTTCAAGACAGGGTTTCTCTGTGTAGCTTTGGAGCCTATCCTAGCACTCATTCTGGAGACCAGGCTGGCCTCGAACTCACAGAGATCCGCCTGCCTCTGCCTCCAGAGTGCTGGGATTAAAGGCGTGCGCCAACACCCGGCCAGGACTTTTCTTAAAAAACAAAAAACAAACAAACAAAAAAAGGTATTTAAAACTGAGTCATGTATGGATTAGGATAAACTAAACAATCAGACTAAAATAAAGCAGGGCTCTGAGATGGCTCAGTGGGTAAAGAAGCTTGCCACCAAGCCTGATGATCTGCCTCTTTGGATTTTATATGTCGGAAGGAGAAAACTGACTCCCACAAACTGCACAGAAACACACGTGTGCGTGTGTGTGTGTGTGTGTGTGTGTGTGTGCGCGCATGATGCAAGAGTGTGTGTGCATGCATGTGTACATACAAAATAAATAAATGTGATTAAAAAACCAACTAAAAAAAAAGATCCAAAGTTCAAGTGTCTCTTCTACCCTCTGGTCTGGGACTTCCAGCTGTCTGGTTCTGACTTGTGGCCACTCATGTGCCTTTCTCATGACAGCCAATACACACACAGGAGCACGACTTTGCACTGTGCTTTGCTTTCGGCTCTCCTTCAATTTATTTATTTATTTATTTATTTATTTATTTATTTAGCAATGTATCTCAGAAGTTGTTCCTTGCCCACAGTAACATCTAGGTCAAGAGCACTCCTTAGGTAGTTCATATGCAAATATATAACTCTCAAGACATCTCTGGTTCCACAGATCTTTGTAAGGCAAAGTACAATGGTCCATAGGATCAGTCTGCCATTCTGTCATCCTGCAATCAGGAGATAACAGGAAACAGCCTCTTCCTCCCTGACAATCAGGGCCCATCCAGGAGAGGCCATGGCCGGCTGGAGCTTAACAAGGGAGATGCTGTTTCTCAGGATGCTCTGAAAGGGAAAGGGAGGATGCCCACACCCCCATGTTAGTGTCCCTTAAGATTATGGGAGGAAGAAGTTTAACTGCCATTGGGAACAGTGACAGCTCTGCCACATGGACACTGATGCTTAGACAAACACAAGGCAGCCACACTGACAAGGCTACTGGCTTTGGAGGCTAACACCAATGGGAGCCCGTGTCTTTGCTGGGGCATCAGATGTCAGCTTGCCATCACCAGGCAGAAACGCTCACTCCAGATCCTTTGAACTAAAGCTGGGTTTCAACAACTGCCAATCCTTCCTTCCCCTACAGACCTCTTCCTGTAAGTTCATAAAGGCTCCGGGATGTGTCTGCTGTTTTATGTTTATCACCCAAAGCAATCCATCCAGCCCCTTAGTCATTTTTATGACTCTCCACTGGCTATCTCAAACAGTCGCATCCTGCTGAGGGTTATGGTGTACTGCAGTCCATCTCTAACCTACTCGTTTATGCCTCTCCACGTCCACAGACCTGAGCACCATCAGAGCAGTCTCCTAATCTGTGTGGACGTGAGCTCTCGGACCTGAGAAGTTCTATGTGGTTTTACTATCAGTACACTGTCTTATGAGAGCTATATGCTTCTTTTCCACTCTCCACATACTACTCTGTATGAGTTTGCCTCAGCCTTTCTAACCTTTCTACAGCATTGCTTCTCCTTTGTGTCCCCCCCCCACCCTCCCCGAGCCAGCATGCACTCCTGGCCGAGAATCACCAATCATACTGTTTATCTTCACCCTACCCTGTAAGTGCTCTTCTTCACCTCAGAGAACAGTGCCCTACAGGCCAGAGTTTTAACTCTTCTCCAGCACCATCTTCATTTCATGGAATGGTTCTGCAGCCTACAGATTAAGCCATCAGGGTGCCCAAGTATTTGGTAAATAGAATTTGCTGCCAGGCAGTGGTGGCGCACGCCGTCAATCCCAGCACTCGGGAGGCATAAACAGGTGGATCTCTGTGAGTTCGAGGCCAGCCTGGTCTACGGAGCAAGTGCCAGAATAGGCTCCAAAGCAACAGAGAAACCCTGTCTGGAAAAACAAACACAAAAACAACAACAACAAAAAAAATTGTCATGTAAAATTATCTTCAATCATCTCTTTAATGTTCTTTATTTTTTAAGAAACACACACGTGAAAACAAAACCAGTGTGATTGGCAGCCTGCATGATGGCCTGTGGCATTCATGCCCAGTGTGGATGGGACTTATGGCTCACATCTGAGACACACAATACACAGATTCAGCTCTGAGCTGCCGGCAGCTGTTGCCCTAGAGGCTTCCCACCCCCCATCCCAGCGGCCCACAGGTGCTCTGTTAGTTTGGCAGGGCCACCGTAGCAGCACACACACCTGGACACGCTTAGATGTAGCAGAGCCTCATTGTCCTCACAGCTCTGGGGGTGCTGGTAGGTTTGGCTTCTCTACTCCATGTCTTCACATGGTCTTTCGTCAGGGAGCACAAGGGATGAGGACCCAGAGGGACAGCTTCATTTTAACATCATGTCTTTAAAGGGTGCAGTCACATTCTCAGGGGCTAGGGGAGGGGAGAGCTTCCACACCTGAGATTTGGAAAGAGACAATCTGACCAAGCACACAGACACAGACCGACCTGGGAGAGGACGCATGGAGGGGCTGGCCAGCAAGCATGAGAGCGAGAGCTTGGAAGCTGCTCTTCAGTTCATCTCGCAAATGAGGTCAGAGTCCCCAGCTGCCAGCTTGCCTACAACCACAGGCGAAAGCTGAGCCAAAGATGGCTGACTGCACCAGGAAGCCCAAGCCACTGGAGCTACAAGGTATAAAGGGCCCAGAGCCCTAAGTTTAGGGACAAAGTTACTACACAGTACCCAATGCCTCCCAATAGCTGTTTTAATTCAGGTGCAAAGTATCTGACGAGTGGCAGATATTAAGAATATTTCTAACTGAAAGTGTTTCCAATGTCCTATGGCAAAACTTAGTCCAGAAAGGCCAACTGATCATGAAGGACAGACAGCACAGCTAACTTGGCTAGTGAAGGCTCAGAATCCAAGTCCAGGGTTTTTTTCCCCTGCACTGAACTGTCTCACATATTTTCCATTTGCATTTTTCATACAAAAATTGTGAATAAAAATTTAAAAATTAAAATAACGCTGCATTAACTGACATTTCAGTTTTTTGCTTTCCCTCAATGGGGCTATGCCAAAAGGAATGGAAAGTAGGTGGAAGCCAACAATTTATTCTGCAGATAGTCAACCCACCAATGTGGGCACACATACATACCCCAACACTCAGGAGCTGACTTGGGAAGATTTATATCATCTGTACCTAAATATTGCCGCCCTCCGAGGCAGGGTCTTGATGCATTGCTGGCGTTGGCCTTTGGGCAGGGATCCCTTTGACTCAGCTTCCTGGGTGCTAGGGTGACAGCTGTGTACATACCACTGACTCCATATTTTTGATTTCTTGTAGTGAAAAAAAAATACGTTTATAGGTATTTTGTCTGTGTGTATGTATATGCACCATGTACATGCCTGGTGTCCTCTGAGGCCAGAAGAGGGCATTGGATCCCCTGGGATTAGGGCTACAGCCAGTTGTGAGCTACCCTGTGGGTGCTGGGAATGGGTCCTCTAGTAGAGCAGCCAGGGCTCTTAACCACCATCCTTTAACATTTTCAGGTTATGACAGATGCAGCACTGCACAATACATCGGATTCAGACTCACAGAAAGCTCTGGGTAATAAAATAGTACAGCCTTTGAATCTCAGTAAGAACATTACAAAAATGAATGGCATTTATGCTTCCTCTTGGGAGTTCAAGGGACAGAAAGAAGTGTGGGATGGCTCTCGTTCTCATGTTTATGCTAAGCATCCACTATACACATATGAGGATGCGTGTCATGGATGAAATGATGTAATTCATAGATCCTTTAGAAACTAACAAAGCAGTGGTACAGGAAGAGCAAAATATAGTATTTTAGCAAATTTTATTAGAGAGGATGGGTTTCTAGAAAGAGAAGCTCTGTGTGTGGCAGCGGGGCAAGTAGTTCAGAATGGCTGGGACGGGCAGGGGTGTGCTGGGCCAGAGATGAGCAACAGCAGTACCCAGTACAGACCTTTATCTACTTTGGCAGTGCAGGGGACGGACCCCCAAGGCCTTCTGCCTGGAGGCATTGATCTCCATGGCAACCCTTGGGTTTGGAGACAGTGATTCACTATTAGTCCAGGCTGGTTTTGAACTCCTGAACGCTGGGAACACCAGCATGCCAGGCACCAACTCTACTGGCTTTGTTGTTGGGTTTTTGTTTTGAGACAGGGTCTGCTATATTGGCCTGGCTGCCCTAGAATTCTCTACTTGTGCAGATCGGGATGGCCCTGAATTCAGTCCTGCCAGCCCCTGATTCCCAAGTACTTGGATTAAAGACATGAACCACCACATCTGGCCTGAGAAATGACATGTTTACTTATATCATTAATTTGTTATCTTAATTAATTATAAATTAATTTGTATGTCGGGCGGGGGGTGGAGGTAAAAGACGAGACTGAAAACAGCAGCCAGGTTTGGAGACAAGTACCTTTATGTGCTGTGCCGAGCCATCCCCAGTCTGTTTCTTTTTCTTCCACATTTAAGACAGGATCTCACGGGACCTTACTCCGTATCTCAGACTGGTATGGGATTAAGCCATGTAGCCCTGAACTCGAAGCAATTCTCCTGCTTCTACCACCTGAGTGCTGTGTATCCTGACCTGTGATGCTATGTGTGGTGGCTGGTGCTGGATGATTTGAAATTGTACTACATGGAGTCAACTGAAAATGAGGGAGAAGATGAAGGCAGGGCCCTGAAGAGGGAAGGACAAGCCAGCACTAGATGAGGAGCGTTGTAAGAGAGACTAGAAGGAACAGATGTGTGTGTGTGTGTGTGTGTGTGTGTGTGTGTGTGTGTGTGTGATTACCAAACTCACAACTCAACACCACTAATGCCATAAACATGTGTCTAATCTCGTTAGTGGGCTACCAAGAGAGGGGGATCCTTTCCCATCTCCCCTACTCAGGGAAGCACCTCTGACCAGACTATACTGTCATGACACACAAAAAGATGTGAAAGTAGGGAGGAGGATTTGTTGGCAAAAAGGGGTTCAGTAGCAATGGGGGGAAGGCGAGAGGAAGAACTGTGAATATGATCAAAATACATTATAAATACGTATGAAATTGTCAATTGCTATTTCTTAAGGCAAGAGGATCTTCATCTGTTTCTATTTTCCCCTTGTGCATTTCCTGTGCAGTCCTTGATCGAGTTACTCCTTAACTCCCTGTTGTACATTATTTTTTCAGAAGAAATTTAATTAAGTAACATATGCTAATTTAAGGAGACTTTACAATGTTATAAAACTGGCAATTTAATTTTTTTTGAGACGGGGTTTCTCTGTAGCTTTGGAGCCTGTCCTGACACTTGCTCTATAGACCAGGCTGGTCTTGAACTCAGAAATCTGCCTGCCTGTGCCTCCCAAATGCTGGGATTAAAGGAGTGCACCACCACCATCCAGCCTTATTATTATTATTATTATTATTATTATTATTATTATTATTATTTACATATGCTTACACACTGAACTGTAGGTTAGGACCTTTTGATCTAGTTATTGTGTTATTTTCCATGTGTGTCAAATTTTAGGCTGAGCATGTAAGTACTAGGCACTGGCTGACTACATCACGGGAGATCTGGGGTGGGCATAATGGATTCACAGCATTAACATACCACATGCTCCCAAACCACATGGGAACGATACACAGCTGAAAGGTGGAGGGAAAAACATTGTAGCTCTGGCTGGCTTGTAACTCACTGTGTAGATCAGGTTGACCTCCAACTCTGCCTGCTTCTGCCTCCCGGGCACTGGCATTAAAGGTGTGGCCACCATGCCTGGCACTTTTTCCTAATTCTATCTATGACTCTGTTGAATTTTAACACTAGAAGTCACCTTATCATATAGGAAATCTTTCTTTTTTCCCCCTTGAATGAGATATGGAAGCCAGAAAGTTACTTTAAACTGAACATAGCGATCACATTGCAGGATGGGTTATAGATTTGCAGCATTTTGGAGTGTAACCTCTTTTCTCAAAATGTCAAGATATTATTCAGCACTGCAGGGCAAATGGCTGCAGGTCATATAAATTTGAGACACGCTGCTTTACAGCCTGGAGGACAGGCTCTTCAGAGCCCTTGAGCCTTTGAGAGCTGGCACCGGAAGGCAGCATTCCTCAGACCCGTTGGAGGTGGAAGCCTGTATATTTTGAATACTTTGGGAAACATGGCCCTGATTTTACTAGCTGAGAGAGGGTGGGTGACCTGCCCAAGCTCACACAAACCACAAGCTGAGGTGAGAAGCAGCTTTCCCCTTCTAAACCGGGCCTTCTTTCTGGCACACCACATTGCTGGTATGTACCTTGCACTCTGTTCTAAACCCTCCGTGGAGAGCAGGACCCCACACTGACTCGCAGGTATTCTCACTTCTAAGACTCTGGGATTCTCTCTTTCAATGGGTGATCTCTCTGGAAGCCCTTCAGCTGTTCCTAGGTGGGGGCAGAGGGTGAGGGAGGAGCTCGGGGATGCTTCAGGATGCTTAAAAGAAAAGTGGATTTATGCGAGGTTAATTCCTGGAACAGATGCGAAACTGAGTACTTCATAGCCCATTCCTGCTGGGGCTCTTTCTGGAAGGGAAAAGAAAAGGGCAGGGCTGACCTACTCTTGATCGCACCAGGCTGTGGGGCTTTCGAAACTCCCACGACCAGGGCACAGGCCCTTTCCTGCCACTCCCTCTGCTTCCTACAAGCCAAGTGGAGAGAGGGCTGGGGCTGCTCCCCCACCCCTCCCCCCAAAAAAAACAGGCTGCCCGTCCTTTCTCTCTCTGACCTGACCATCTCAGAGACACTCGCATGCGGATGTGTGGCAGGCTCCAGACCTCCTTCACCCAGGGACACAGCTGTGTCCCCACCCTGGGCCACAAGGAAGCAGTTGCTTGTAAATGTGATCTAGAATCCTGATAACTCATCAATTTGGGGATAGAGAGAAATGAGAATTAGTTTAATTCCAAGTGCCCCCTGTGAGAGGCCTGTACACAGAAAATGCCAGGCTACTAATTAATAGTTGGGGATTTTATTTGTCTTCTTCAGATGAATTAAGGGCAACTGTAACATCTTGGCCATGTACTAACACTACGAGCACAGCAGAAACACACAGGTGCACAGGCGCGCACACACACAGAGTGTATGTTTTCTCCACTCCTCACAGCTGCTTGTACCTCGGAACTCAAGTGTCAGAACAGAGACCGGTTGCTATGAATCAAGCCGACTGAAGCTTGTTGCTCCCTTGGTTAACATGGAAATGCAAGGCTCCCTAAAGCCATGAGCAGTAAGGCCAGGACCCCTGAAAGAGTCAACAGCAGCGGGCAGGGGTGGGGGGGAGGAGTGCCCCCTTTTCAGACCAGGCATGACAGAGGGTTAGCCAGGAAAACGTCTGGTGCTCCACAGAAGGAAGTAGCAGGAGCAGCCTGGCCAGCCCTGGGTCACTTAAGGTATCTTCAGGAGTCACCTTTCAAAGACCAAGCCACTTGTTCAGCCACATTGTCTGGGTGATCAGGCAGCCTGGCTGTTGAAGGAGGGCTGGCTGGGAGGGATTATCAAGGGCAGGGAAACAAGTGGGCCCAGCCTGCCCCATTCTCAGCTGCTCCCTCATGGATTTGGGGCATGAGGTGAAGCTTAAGACGATGAAACTATAATCAAGGTCCCCTGAGCTCTCGGTAGACTAAAGCCATAGAAGTCCCCTGGAGCCTGACACCTTTCCAAACGGGCATAAAAGGAGGTCAAGCCCAGTGACAGCTGCCATGAGCCAAACGCAGTAGCTTGCTTGGCAATGTGAAACACTGTGGGGCAACCTTTTCTCTCAACTTAGAACAGAATGGAAAATCCTGTTGGATAAACCAATATCACATTTCATGTGCAGGACACACTAAATTAGCATTTTCAAGTAAACCTTTAAATTTCTATCAGAAACTGTTTTAAAATATACATTTTATTACTTTTAATTATGTGTGTGTGCACATACGTGCTGGTGCCCAAGTTGGCCAGAGGCATCACATCACCGAGGTGTGAGCTGTTAGGAGGTCTCTGATGTGGGTGTTGGGAACTTTACTCTGGTCCTCTGGAAGAGCAGTACATGTTCTTAACCTCTAAGCCATAGCTCCAGGCCTAAATAAGTGTTTGTTATAGAATGTGAGAGGGAAAAAAAGTGAAAAGTTTATTGCTGACACCAAAGGTTTTGTTTTATTTGGAAAGAAGGGTATTGCTGTGTAGGTCAGGCTGGCCTGGAGTTTGCTATGTATGTAGCCCAGGCTGGTAATCCTCCTATCTTATATTCCCAATGCTGAGATGACAGGCGCACTGCGACCAGCTTGTTCTATTCTTTAAAATACTAAATTTTGGGATAGATACTACACTTGTTTTGCTTTTTTTTTTTTTTTTTGTCTTTTGTTTTTGTGACAGGGCCTCCCCCTCAGGTTGCCCAAGATGACCTCAAATTCAGACTGTATAGTAGAGGATGACTGAATTCCTGGTTCCCTGCTGGGGTTACAGGTGTATGCTGCTAGCTCTAGCTATATTCCACATCTGAATAGAATCTACCCACTGAGGGTACATAATTCAAGAGTTACTATTACACAGAATAGTGTGACTACCACACAAGAATCAAATTTTAGGAAGCTTTCTTTATTCCAGAAATACACCCCAACCTTCCTTCCCCCAGTTAGCCTGGGAAACCACCAGTCTACTTTTACTCTCTGGGATCATCTCTCCTGTATATTTTGTTTGTCTTTTGACTAAGGGTCCATGTAGCCCAGGCTGGCCTCCTCTGAGTGCTGGGATGACAGGCATGTGTCACCACATGCAGGCTTGTGACTGGCTATACTCCATGTTTTCAAGGCATGCCCGGATTGTAATGTGGATCAGTGGGGCTCATTCTTTTTCATAGCTGTGTGTGTACTGTATTTTATTTTTTATTATCTGGCAGACATCAGGTTGCTTCCACATGTCGGCTCTTATGAGTAATGCTACCACACACCTTTGCACTCAAACATACCATCATTTATGGGGTGGCTGGGTTAATTGGTAACTGCATATTTAACTCTGAGGGATTGCCAACTTTTCCAAAGTGGCAACACCATTTTACAGTCTCATCGGCAGTGTGTGAAGATCCCAGTTTCTCTCCATCTTCACCCACACTTGTTATTACCTGGCTCTGATTACAGTCACCCTCGTGGGTGTGAAGTGGTTTTGATCTACATTCTCCTAATGACACATCTTTTCTGGGTGGCTATTGGCCATCTGCACATGTTCTTTAAAGGGATGTCTCTGAAAACCCTTCGTTCATTTCTAAAATTGCATGTCCTTTTATTGTTGAGTTGGAAGAATTCTAAATACATTCTGGATAAAGTCTCTTGTCATACATATGATTGGCCGTTGTTTCCTCCTGCTCTGTAACTTGCTTTGTGTGTGCTTTGGTGCAGTATATGCATACATGCATGCAGGTTTGTGTGGCCCATGTGCACAGAGGCAACAGGAGGACATTGGGTGTCTTGCTCTATCATGCTCCACCTTGTTCCCTTGAGACAGGGTCTCTCACTGAACCTGGAGCTAGATTGGTGTGCCGTAAGCCCCAGTGATCCTTCTGTCACTGGCTCCCCTCACAAGCGCTGAATTTGAGCTTGGGTCCTCGTGCTTATGTAGTGAATGCTCTATGGACTGAACCATCTCCCCTGCCTCCCCCTTTTGGTCTTGATATTATCTTCTGAAGCACACAGTGCAAAATTTTTTTTTATTGCATTGTTTCATGTGTTTTATGGGGCTGTATTAAAGAAACTGCTGCTTAGTCAAATTCATAAAAATGTACTCCTATATATTCTAGGAATTTTAGCTTTAATTCTTGTTTTCTGTCAGCTTGGGGGCTCATTTCTATGCACAGCACGAGCTAGGATTCAACTTTCTTCTGCAAGTGGACAGCCCACTGTCCCAGGACCATTTGTGTTTACATTAACACCTCTCCACTGTACAGTTACGGTAGTTTGGCTAACAATCAATGGCATCATGTAGGGTCCATTTCTGGACATTTAATTCTAGTCTACTAAGTTATCCAATGTCACACCTATTACTGCACACTTTCTGTATTTGCTACTTTAAAATCCTGTTTAAAATTCCAATGCAGGACTGTTGAGTAAGCTTCTGTTTTGGGTTTATCATTAGTTATCAAGCCCCATTACTACTCTTTTTTGGAGAATCTCAGTGAGGACCCGCGCTCAAGAAAGCTTTTCTTCAAATAAAGCAGGGGTCGTTAGAAACCTCTCTGAGTTCCTACAGCAGCCACACTGTGAGCAGACCCGAGGACACTTGTGAACAGTTTCTAAGGTGGCAAAATGAAGCTCATAATGCAGGCCCGAAGAGTGCAACCGTATAACCTCTCCTCTGCTGCAGGACACTCAAGAGCAACCTGCACACACTATGGAAATGGACGAGCCATGTCACTGTTATAACGTACCAGGAATATGGTATTATTTCAACTAGGAAACACCTACAGTTGGCCTTTCCCCTCCATAGCTCATTTTCCCTTCTAACTCTGCCAGGAAGATGGAGACTCTCAAGTATTTCTGAAACCTCCAGGTAACAGGTGCCCCAGTCCCATGTGCTGGTCAGCATGGTGACAACGAAGGGTCAAGAAATGTGTCTGTCACAAAACTGGTGACAGAGAGGTGATGAACTCTTCCCAGGGAGGAGACGTCGGAGCTGTTAGGTGTGTGTCAGCATCCCTTCTCGTTCTTTTTCAAGAAAAGACTTGGGCTTGCTGAGGGAGGTGATGGGCCCATCTAAATGACTGTTCTCTGGTCTTTGCTGACAGGAAGATGTGGGCAAGCGTGCCAGCTGGCTGTACTCCTGAGGAAGCTTTCTGCAGGCAGGCAGACTGAGTCTGCCTTCTGCCCTAGCCTCCTCTTTCCCAGGAACAGGGATACACTGTCAGTGAAAATGGCAGCATCTCTAACCAAAACTCTGGAAGACATCACTTTAGGGCTCCTGCTTCCTGCAAGGGCTAGGAAGAGCCAGTGACTGGACTTCTGTCTCTGGCTTCTGAACATGGGAGAAAAGGAACAATCCCACCTTAGGCTGCCTGAGTTTCTGTCCCCCTCAGGTAATACTCCACAATGACTACACAGTGACTATACCTTTCCCTTCCTCTGTCCCCTACACCATAGCAGAGTGCCAAGCTCCTGACTTCAACTAAGGCCCTGTTGAGTTTCCTTTGCAATCAGAAGTGCTGTTCCTCCACAGGCGGTTAGGTGTGGGGCACACAGCCAACCTGCTCAGGATCATGGATACAGAAAGCCTTCTCTGCTAAGACTGTTAAAGTCAGGCTCCTTCCAAATGAGGGCAGGTTAAACGGTTGGATTAGAGATGGCTCAGGTGTTAGGAGCACTGGCTGCTCATACAGAGGACTGGCGTTCAATTCCTAGCACCTACACAGTGGCTCACAACCATCTGTAACTCTAGTCCCAGGGGATCCAATGCCTCCTCCCCAACCCCATGCTGTGTTTTTTGAGACAAGGTTCTTGGCTGTCCTGGACCTTGCTCTATAGACCAGGATGGACTTAAACTCACCGAGATCCACCTGCCTCTGCCTCCTGAGTGCCAGGACTAAGCTTGCACCTCCACCACCTGGCACATTCTAAGTTCTTTAAGAACTTAGACAGGGTTATTGATAGTGTTAGTAATTGAGCTGAGCTACACAGGGCTGAATTTAAGTAAATGTAGAAAAGGTAAAGGCTAAGACAGCTTTGGCTCTGTTCTGAGACCACTACAAAAAATAGAAATATAAACTGCTCTGCTCTAGAACAGTAGTTCTCAACCTATGGGTCGCAAGCCCTTTGACAAACCTCTATCTCCAAAAATATTTACATTATGATCTATAACAGTAGCAAAATTATAGCCATGAAGTAGCAACAAAAACATGGTTAGGGGCCACCACAACATGAAGAACTGCATTAAAGGGTCATAGCACTAGGAAGGTTGAGAACCATTGGTCTAGAACCTTGCTCATGATGCTCGATGCTAGTCACAGCTCTGAGAGCAGAGTGCAACCTGCAGCTTATGTAGTATGCAATCTGAGAGACATCCAAAGAATTCCTGGAAAGTTCAAAATTAACACACACATACACACACACCCCTTCAGTGTTCAGAAGAAAATCTCATCTTGGTGATAAAACTTGAAAGGGCTCTAAGGAAGTAGAAGAGAAAACAAGTTGAAGGATAATGGATCTCAAACAGACTGAACCTCGCTGTGACTTTGCTCCTTACAGTGAGGTCCTTGGTGTGTGTGGCCTGTGGTGGAAGGTCCTCATTAGGAAACAGTGATGGAACAAGCAGGTTCATGGTAGAGTCTGGAATGCAGTTCAGAGGTCATTACCTAGAGTACTGATCAGTGGTTATTTTATAGGGAATAGTTTTATAGTGCTACAAGAGCTGGGACATCTAATTTTGAAGTCTGTTTAATAATAAAATATATTGTTTATGAATTTTCCTTTAGATTTTGTCTGAGATTTTTCACTTTACTTCAAGCCAGAAAAATAAAATTATTTTCCACAAGCAAAATTATGTATGTAAGAATGTATTATTTATTTTAAATCTCATATTTCAAGTATTGCCAGGGATTCAAGAAACACAGAGTCTAATTCTACCTTCAGTTATGGTGTTACTGAAGAGACAATCCACCCAAGAACCAAGCAGCGATAAGAGATGACAAAATATAAAGAACTGTTAAACTTGATATATAAACTGTTATGTCTCAAGGGACTGAAAGCTGACAAGATAAATGCAAATTTACAGTATGGCTTACTGGAGGCAGAAAAGTTTAACTGGGTCCCTCAGGGTTGGGGAGGGTTTGCATATGTACACAAGCATGCAAACATTAGCAAAATAAACAAAGGAAGAAACGTGACATCCACTCATTCATATCCTCAGCAGAATTTCTTAAAACTCCTGCTCTGTTCTGGATGCTATGCTGGGGCTTCAGACTGGACCCAATTTCCTCCTTCTGGAGATTGGAAAAGCATCCAAATAATCCATGAAGTCTGAGTGTGAGAATGGCCATCAGAGCTCTGCCACAGCAGAGTCAGATCAGGGCTGGGCAGAAGGGAAGCTGCACAAGCCACAAAGGGAGAGAGGTGGGGGTGGCAAAAGGAGGACATGGTAGCAAGAGGGCAGAAACTATGTGAATACAGGACCAGAGAACACAAAGGTCATATATGTGGAGAGAGAACTTCTGTCACCTGCTTCCAAACCATGTGGGTGCAGCAGGAAGAGAGACCAAGTACCTGAGCCCCTGCCTAAGTGCACAACTAGCCCAAAGAGAGGCTGTGTTTAGGATGGTCTAGGACACATGCAACCCACACTGTCCTCTAGGTAGTCATTATCCTGCCCCTGGACCATGTGACTGCAAAGACTCACTACTGGCTTTGTTCGGTGGTGGCGCCGTCTTTACCGACATGCACTGTAAGAGTTTTCCTGCACGTACATTGTGTCGGAGTTGGCAAATAAAACACATTTCTGGGCTAGCTGGCTGAGAGTACTATTACTTCATTCAGTGAACTCCACATAAACCGTGCTAAGTAGTTACTTTGGAATAAGAATAGGAAAAAAAAATAGGAAAAAGCTTGGTCCTCCTATAGATTTTTAAATTTTTTTATTGATGGGGAGTTAAAGCCAGAGCCTCATGCATGATAGGCAATGAAAACTCCAATCTATATCATGTTTCCTTTTTGTTCTGGCTAATACAACACTCGGGAACAAGTTTTACATCAACTATGTTTATTTGACCTCTGATTTAAATTTTTTTTAATTTCCTCATTTCTTAGATGTGAGTTTCCCTTCATGTTTCATTCTTTTGTTTTATCAATATTTTATATTATATTTTGAGACTTTATGCTAGAGGTGGAGTTTCTGTTGTACCTGCTAAGTTATAACCTCACCTGAAAGCAGCAGCCAGCAATGTATCATGTGGCAACTTCGACTCCCTCCCACACTTAGTCTACACTAGCACCCAGCTGGCATATGACGGGAAGGCAGTGGCCACAGTGGGTGTCTGCTGATGATGAGAAAATGGTGCTCAATACCAGGTGGAGCCATGAGTCCCCCAGTGCTGTTATCCTGCAAATTGTACTGGGCAACACCATTGATAGTTTTAAATCAGATATTATAGTATGGAATTTTCAGAAAGCTGTTCTTAGAAATAAGACTCTCAACCTTTATTTATTACTTGCTCATTCTTCTTATTACTAACTATAGTGCACATATTTTTAGTGCTATCTATAGGTGCACATATTTATCCCTTCTTGCTATCTGGTCAGACACGTGGTCAGAGGAACAGGCTAACAAAGAGTACTGCTTCACTGTTTGGTCAGGTAGCCAGTTTTCATGAGCCTGGCTCCCAAGAAGACTGTCTCTTCTCCATGTTTATATACAATACCTTCCCTTCATAGGAGGGGCTTCTCTCCTTTTGTGTGTGTATTCATGTGTGTGACTACAAGCATTCCATCTTGTTTGAGCAAGATTCTCTTTGTTGTGGGCTGATGCACACACCAGGCTCAATAGCTCTCTGAGCTTTTGTACAGCTCCGTTTCCACTGCTCCTCTTGTTGTAGAAGCATGGGGACTGCGTACGTACACCGCTGTGCCTGGCTTTCCACGGGTTCTGGGGATTAGAACTGAGGTCCTCATGCTTGCACAGGAAGTGTTTCACCCACTGAGGTACCTCCCTAGACCTTGTGGTGTCTCCCTTCTTAATGACCAAAAGCCTACCATGGACGACAAGTCAGACCCTCTGCATAAAGAAGGGACAGGTATTTGCACACACACACAACAGAAGTAAAGATGGCCAGATACAAAAGACCAGAGGAGAATCTTCAAAGAGCAGCAGTTTTGAAAATTTCCTATAACATCTGCTTAAAACTATGAAAGGTTCACTATCCAATATAGTTTTCAGTTCTATTACAAAAAAAAAATATAAAAACTTATCAAACTTCAAAACATCTACATTCGGGCTTGTCATCTATTTGAATTTCCACGGCAAATTACAAGTAAATACAAAGGGGGAGCAGATAAAAACCCTCTAGCATATTTCAGTGTCAAAATTCAAAAGAGCAAACCTTCTACTTGCTACCAAGAGACGAATCAATCAAAGAACTGCAGTGACTCACAACCAGCTGACTTGTCTCATCATCCGAGAGCCAGGTTGGCTTTCCTACTCACACCCTCATTTGTGCTGGAGTCACAGGTTATACCTTACTGATATGGCTAAAGGAATGCTTTACCCACTCAACCTGCTCTTCTCTGGCATCAGGTAACTGAATTATCTGAATTAGGTAGAGTGCAGAGAGCCCTTGCTAGCTATGCAGCTGACTGGGATAGCCATGCTCACAAGTTGAGAACAGAAATCCAGGTGACGGTTGTTTGAGTCTAACTAGTGATGCTTTCCACTGAGGACTGGGGGGTACCTGACTCTCTTCTTTATAACCTAATTTGACAGAATAAAGGATAAATATCAACACCAATCATGTCAACAAGGCAATCCACTTCATCACCCTCCAAGCCCTGCAGTTAAATACCTACACCCCCTGGAAACCAGTTCCAACTCTGCAGATGAGGTAAGCACAGTTGTAAATATTCCATGAGTAGAGTTTGCTTTTTCCAAAGACAGGCATGGCTTAACATGCTATTTTCTTTCTGTAGAACTTTTAGGAACAATTATGTCCTAAGGACACATGGATGGTAAAAGCAAAGGTCTGTGGCTGTAACAAGCATCCCATTAAGACTAAGTAGCAAGGTGTGTGGGTTCCCTGGCTATGTGACTGGAGACTGGAATGCTAACAGGGAGCGACCTGTGGAGAGATTCCCAGGGCAAGGCAACAAGAATGAACTGGATCTTCTTCCACCCAAATTGAACAAGAGGTTACACAGGACCACACAACTTTGCTACAAAATGCAATGATGGGTACAAGTCTAAGGATCCAAGGTGCCAGGCATTTTTTTTCCAAGAGCAGCATGTGCTTCAGGAATACAGTCTGAGAACGAGGCCACTGGACCTCCCTTGTCTCTCTAACAAGGTAGTAATTGTTAACAGTTGAAGAAGCATCACTCTTCTCTTGGGATTTGGCCAGCTCCGCAAGAGACAGTATCAATTTTCAGATGTTATCTTTCCCAGTAGCTTATTTCTTAATCCACTTCAGAAAAAGAGTTCCTTGGCTTTCTTTCAGGCAGACCAATCCCCTTTGGGCGGGTTCTTAGAAGTACCCTCCCATCTTCTCCAAATTGAAAGCCAGGCTGCCTCCTCTGACTTCCAACCAGGTGGTTCAGCTGTACTTAAGTTTTGTTTCTCAACATAGAAAGAATAACTGCAACAGGAGACCTCAGGAGAAGGATGCAGAGTTTCAGTGGCTGGCGGCATGTACAGGCTGCATCCTTTTCCTTTTGTGTGGCTGCAGCCAGATCAGGCTAGCAAAATACGCTGCTGAAGTACCCCCGTGTGATGAGGCCTACCACGGAGGGCTACGACAGCAGCTTGGAGAGGGGTGCTATGAACCAAGTTAATATTTTTTGTTGATTACTGGTGCGGCACATTGATGAAAGTCTTACTACTGGTGCTTGTTCCAAGAATGTTCAGACCATGTTGGACACGGCATGAGAAGTCAGTGCAGCCTCATGAGGAAGAGGAAAAGGCTTGATAGGAGGAAGCGGATTAGACTTCCAGTTCCTAGAGAGGCACATAACAGTGCATGTTGCAGTCACTGGTCAGAGAACTAAGCAGTGCTGGTCAGGAGGCAGACAGGCTCCAGGGGAATCACTGATGTTTTGAGCAAAGAGAAGACCTGTCAAGGGCACCAGGCCAGTGTCTCTCTTCTGAATAATTTCCAGCGGGCTTTGGAAGCCTGGAGGTGTTTGTTGGACACTTGGGATTTGGTTCAGGAATGACTGGGCAGGTGGAACAGTTTGGATTGGTGTGGGGATAGTTTGATAAAGTTGTTGGGGACTGGCCGGCTTGCACAGAAGAGGCTTGTTTGTTCTATATTCAGGACTAAATAGCCCTGATGGAAGCAGACACTTCCCTAGTCTGTAGGGACCCCAAATAGCAGAACACTGAGAACATGGAAAATAACACAGAAGATACAGTTAACACAATGTATACATTTATATTATATTGGCAAAATAGACAGGTGCTAAGACAACATATACAGCAACATCTCTGTGTGAATTCAACACTAGCCTAGGGCAGCAGAGAGGGGTCTTAGATGGGCTTTCATTCTGACACCCTCAGCACAATTACCTTCAAGAGGACACCAGGAAATTCCTCAGCAAACTTATTCATCTTCTTCAGTCTAGCACATCTGCCTCTCTCGCGTACGTTAGGCAGGCTTTTGGGTCAGTCACAGCTGCTGATGCTGCTCATCAGTAAGTGTGGGTGCAGAGTCCTCCGCTCACCACCATTACACAGACTGCTACCGGAATGGGCTGTGGCCTCTGAGTCTTCTGCCTCCTCACTATGCAAGTTACCTCTGTGTTCAAGGAGGGCAGCCCACTGTGGATGGGCAATCTGAACCTAATTAAGTTTCTGCAGACACAGGCTGGTGGGCCTGCCTGGTGATGCTTCCCTGTAGCCATACTGCTGATTTGTGAGACCATGACTGACTCTGGGCCCATGTCGGTCACCCTTGGCATGCTGTCTCCCCACCTCAGCTGTCTCCAGAAGATGGTGAGCTGTGGAGTTTAGCAGGACAGTGTCTGCAGAATTCCAGGTGAGGAGATGAACTTTCTCAAGGCTGCACTGCTGGCACGCCTACATGGCCGAGCACTGACCACAAAGCACTGAGGGAGTTGGAGAGCGGCTTGAGGAAAGCGATACACCATGGCGGGTCCAAGGCTCACAGACCTGGAAACAGAGACGCCAGGACTCATTGGCAGGCCATCAGTTTGGTTTGGAGCTGGCTGTCACATTCACCCTTCCAGATGCCAGTGTACTGAAGGACATCTTGACCTTCTCGCTCAGTTTTCTATACTTTACAAGTTGTTCATCATGGGACAGGCTGCTTAGTGTCAGGGTTAAAGTGTCATTGGCTGAGTGGCACCAGAATTCCGGGTGTTTTTGGTAGATGACCAAGTCGTGGATTTGGTGTTCCTGTCTCTCTCCTCATTCCTTTCTGGAGAGAGTTTAAATGGGTTGGGAAAGATATTTGAAGCGTTCTGATCCAATGTAAATGAACCCTGTGGTGGGTAAACAACTTTCCTTTCTCCTTTGCTCTCCTGGGGTATTTTAATGAATAATGCTTCTCAAAGAAGTTTATAAATATTCCCCCAGAGGAAAGAAGATTATTAAGCTCATAGGAGGTGTGCCATTAATGCCGAGTATGTGTGACCCAGCAAAGAAGAAAGGAATAATTACAGTCTTGAGGTTTCAGAGAATTTTCTGGTGAGTTTTGAAGGCTATGGCTGGAACATTAGTGAAGTGAGGACACAGCTTCACAAGACCAAGTCTGGCAACCCCTTAATTGCACAGGCTACCACAGGTGGTGTAGGATGGGGTCAAGCTTGTTTTGCTGCCAATTAACGGGCGTGTGCTTATTTAAAACTTGTAACAACCACAATTATCAACGTCACCGAAGCCTTTACAAAATATTTTTGTTCCCTTTCCACCTCATTATCCCGGTCCACAAACCACCTACACCTCTAGCCGAACAGCTTTCCCTGATGATGAATACCTGTTCCCTGTTGACACAAAAGCAATCGGATCTCAACAGTGTCACCTTTTCCCATACCCCTGGTGTATTTTACCTGTGAACCTTGGTTATGGCTTTAATGTTTTTGATTTGTCTCAAAGACCCTGCATTTTTTAAACAAAAGCTTCTAATAACAGCCCAGAAGGTTCTTACTGCTACAGCGCCACCTTCTGGGGGGCCAGGACAGCACAGAAGCTAGCTATGCACAGTTGAACTTTGACCCAGGTTTGAGTAGTCCTAATAAAGGCCCACTTGACTGCCTTTTTCTCTTTGTTAGTACTGGGGGATCTGACCCAGGACTTCGTGCATGCTAAGCATATGGTTCACCAGTGAGCTACGTGCCTGTACTGCATCGCTTTTCTTCATAGCTACTAAGTCCCTAGCTGTGGCACGAAGTCAGAAAGTGATAACGACAAAAATACGCTCTTATTCTTACTATTACCTTAAATTGTCCCTGACTTCACCGACTTTGATTTTCTCTGTCCTAGAACTGTAGCAAGGGCTCCAGACTGTGTGGGTAAGGGTTTGGATCTGGCGAAAATAACTTGGGGAGCTTCCAAAGATCCTGGAAAAATGAAGAAAAAAAAAATCCCCACTTAACACTGTATTTGATCTTGGCCCAAAGGACAAGAGGTAAAATCTCAAACTAGGCTTGGGAATCATTGTTCTCAGATGTTGCCACCCCACCTCCTGCCAAGCAGCAACTCCATGCCTCTCTTCTGCTTCCCAACAGTACAGGAGTGGGCATCCCCTCAAAATCTTACCCTCCACCCCTCGCCAGAAGAATGCTCCGGGAGTCTTAATAACAGGCATAGAAAGGGGGGAATGGAAGGAAAAGAAGAGGGCACCAGACACTAGGGCCATCACCCCAGGAGCATTGCTTGTTTCATTCTAAACTTCATGTGTTCAGACCCACAGAGGAGCTCCAACAACGGCATAACGTATGAGGAATAATCTGACAATGAAAACAGGTCATTCCACGGGCAGCTGCCAGGCAAGCAAGTCACTTGGAAGTGAAAGTGACTTCTAGGTCCTGAGGGTGTTAGCCCCTCTGGATTTACTTTACATTAAAGTAAGTTCATTTCTCTTGTCTCAAGTCAGCAGGGGAGTGGGTAGGCACAGTCACACTGAGATGATTCTGTGCTGTCCCCATGAAAAGATCATGGAGCTACTGTACATTTCACTAGGACTGGAGACAAGGGGCATTTAACAGGACAATGCTTCTTTCTTTCTGTAAATGACATCCATCAATGATTTTCAAGAGAGCAAGGTCCCATCCATAACGGAAGACCAGTAGGAACTTAAGAATAAGGGTGTAGGGCCAGAGGCTGTATTCCAGGTAGGATGCTTTACAGCTGGTAAGGAGTGGGCCGGGTCAGGGCAGAGGGTGTGGCTGCAGATCCCTATAGTAACTGTAGCACTGTGGTTATCCTAATTTGCCTTCTTTGCTGTTCTAGTTCACCATTAGCACTTCAGAGCTCAAGAAGGAGCACCATGGTTATAAAGAAGGAGAGCCACTGAGTTTGGCTCGGGGCCAAGGGCCCTCACTCCAGCTTCCTTCTCAAGTTTCCAAATCTGCTGACTCTCCCCCTTCCTTTCATTGCAAATTGAGAATGTAAGGCTTGAGGTAGGGAAGTTAAGAAAGATAACATTCAGGCAGCATTCCTTCCAGACCCTCGGCTAGGAGAGTTGCTATTTTACCTGATGTGCATAAAAGAAAGAATCCAATTAGCCCACCAGTGGTAAAGGGATCAGCTGTTTTACAACTCAGAGCTACCTGCAAAGTCGCACATCTTAAAGTGGAGTCAGCCAGATGAAAGAGAAGGGTTAAAGGCCAGGAAACAGACATGAGCTATATTTATGGGCCTGTTACTGTACAAGACAGGGGTTAAAGGTATTTGGAAGACAGCTGAGGATAGTAAAATGGCATCGCTGTGTTCTCTTTCTCTGTCCCCCTCCCTTTCTCCCCCACTCCCTTCTTCTGGGCTTAAGGAAAACTGCTGCTAGTGGCAGCCCTGTATCCTTCGCACAGAGCACCCCTCTGAAACTCTAGAAGAGCTTTCAAATCCAGCTCTGTAGAAATCACAAGCTGCATTGCTGAGACACTGCCAGGCAGGGCAAGTTACTCACTACCAGTTGCCAATGCCACGTGTGCTGGGAACTCACGGAAGTGTCAGCCCTTACTAGTTCCTGCACTTCAGTGTTTCCTTAGCATCGGGGAAGTCACAGATAATAAACCCAACAACATGCAGAGGCCTCGAGTCACGGGGTGACAACGCACTAAATATCTGGTGAGTGAACAAGGCAGGAGCAATCAATCATCTGGCCGTTACTTTAGGGTGAAAGCAGGGAAAATGGTTGATGGAGAATATAAATGCTTGACCTGTCCTTTAGGCTGACACAAATACAGTATGACTTTGGCAAAATCTAACTGATGGCATCAAGGGCCACCAAGCTGATGCAATCATGACCCAGCTGATCCTTCACGGTTCTAATTCCCTCAGCCAGAGAGTTCGAGACCAGCCTGGTCTACAAGAGCTAGTTCCAGGACAGGCTCCAAAGTCACAAAGAGACCCTGCCTCGAAAAACTAAGAGAATGCATAGGAAGTAGTCAGGGCTCCTAGGTCTTGCAAACTTCTCCATTTTAAGGCATGGGGAGAGGGAAGGGGCTCTAATTGCTGTGAACCAGAGACTTCAAACCTGTCCATGGTTCTCAGTCATCACTTCTTGCTATCACAGTTCCTGGTGCATGTTTTACTTCCCTAAGCACAGCTGCTGTGCTCTAAGAGCTGGGGATTGTTCTCAGCGCAGAGCACCTAGAACATGTGAGGTGTGGTACAATGTCCAGCATGAAACAGCAAACACCACCATGCTCTAGTATTTATGGGGAGGGCCACAAACGCAGAGGCAGCAAATATCTCCTGAATTCAGACTCTGATGCTGTGAAGGAGAACTAATTTTTTTTTTTTTCAAGACAAGGTTGCTCTGTGCTTTGGAGGCTATCCTGGAACTTGCTCTGTAGACCAGGCTGGCCTGGAACTCACAGAGATCCGCCTGTCTCTGCCTCCCAAGTGCAAGGCTTAAAGGCATGTGCCACCACCCCCTGGTGGAGAACTAATTTTTATGCTTCTATGCTGGATGTAGGAAGAGTCCTTCTGTACATACTGCTTCATTTAATTCTCAAAATAAAGCAGTGAGACATTTGGAACTGTCCTCATGATATGCCAAGCTTCTCAGGGAATCTGCTATCACTTTCAGGGGCACTGCCACTCCCTGTCATACGCTCTGTACTCTTCCTGAACTCCTCCAGGGCTTCTTGCGGCTGTCAGGATGACGACAAGTTCCCTCATGGCTATGACTGGCCCTGATATTTGACCACTTTTCTCTTGCCATCTCTGGCACATACCTTTCCCCAGCCATACTAACAAATGGAGTCTGTAGAAAAAGCACATACATGTGCATGGCACAGGGCCTCTGCATTCATTGCGTGTATTCCATGACACTTTAGATGTACTTCACAATCTGTTCATTCCTCTACACATAAAAAGACAGGGGCTCTCAGTTCTTACATTTACATATTTGACAATGAGGTTACTACAAAACACTCAACACACAGCTTTACATACAGCAAAGGCCTAGTCATGTTGTCTGTTGTCATTCCTCCATGTCCCTAGTACCAGAATCAATCACAGAATCTCCTGTAGCCACTCCCCATGCCTTTTCCATCACCTCGAGTCTCTCAGCATCCCAGGCAGAATGGAGACCACTTTGTTTGCCCTGTGTTGTGTGGAACTCAGGGGCCAAATGACCTGTTCCACAGTACATGGTCAGCAGTCAATGTTTGTTGATCTGAGTCAGAGTGACTTTCAGTTTTCTGATTAGTGCATGATTATGAATTATTATGCAAAAATTTCTCTGGCTTACTGCTACCCACTTCCATATATGCACTTACAATGAGGTGCTATGGGCCCTGCCAACAGACCTTTGGCATCTACACAACAAGACTTACATCAAAGTCCAGATCTCTAACTATGGATGAAGCATGTACAACTAATATGCTGAGTCTTAGTTTCCTCATGTGAGGAGAGGTAGGAGATGGATCTCATGAAGCTGTTGTGAGGTGAGGGCCGAGAGATCCACCATGCAGAAATACTGTGTGAATAGTGAAGTACCAGTCAAACACAGGGAGTGTGCACTTACCATTAAAACTCTGACAGTATTCTAAATGCAAGCATGTTGCATTTACCCCGCTGATTCAAAAAACAAAACAAAATACAACTCACTTACCCCAGGCTGTTGTATCATTCTAAAGAAAAAAATGTTAGCAAAATACCTATCTGCCAATGCTTTCAAAGCCTGGATTATTTGTTCTTTTAA
Source organism: Cricetulus griseus (assembly GCF_003668045.3). Taxonomy (NCBI): domain Eukaryota; kingdom Metazoa; phylum Chordata; class Mammalia; order Rodentia; family Cricetidae; genus Cricetulus; species Cricetulus griseus. The sequence continues at coordinate 117,783,947 of NC_048598.1, forward strand.
GCTGATGTTCTTGACAAAGGCAAAGGAGAGAATTGTCAGATGCCACCTTCCTTGCTGCCCCACCCAGAGAAGAGCTGTTGGCCACTGACCTGCAGAGCTGGCGATGGGCATGAACGCTGCAGGGTTAAGGCTGCTCTGAAGTCCATTCAGCTGCCCTTCTGTGGAGGAGCCTCTGAAACACAAAGGAGCCTGGTGAGACCTGCAGGCAGGAAGGCGCTGATGGAGAGGCAAGGTCAAGGACAGACCCTCCAACAGCCTTCTCCTTGGTCTTGGTGTTTCTTCTCATAGCACAAACTCCCATGCTCCTTTTAAGCCTTTGTTAAAATGTCATGTTCCCACAGATTATTTCTTTCACCAATAGATACATCCATCTCCCAGAATATTATGTATTTCAAAACTGACCTTTTGTTTATTCCCAATTGCATGGTTCTTTTCTCACTAGTCATTTACTGAATGAAAACTGAGTTCGTGGTTCTGACTTAGATAAGTCACATTTTTTAAAGACCACATTTCACGTAGAGCAGTGGCTCTTAGTTGGGGAAGGAAGGAGGAACAGATTGGTCACCATCATCCTTCTCTGGCCTGGGATATCGAACAAGGCTAAGATATCTGTGGCTATCATACAATGGGTTGCCTAGCATTCAACCTGCAGTACACAGACAAGAATTACCAAGTGCAAACAGCCCATATTAGGCTGAGGCACTTCTATTTGGCACCTCCCTTCAGGCCAACTCTGGAGGAGGTGACAATGATGGTTCTTGGTGCACAGGTTTCCAGCATGTCTCAGAAAGTCTCTTCTGGCATGTCGGCTACAGATTACGTCAAATCTCCCTGTTAAAAGCTCTTACAGATTTCTGTAACTTTTCGCTGCATTCATCAAATCACAAGTTTCAAAGTTATAATTAGCAATTTATGTAGATGAATGCATCCTATTTGCTATCTTGACAGGAACATAAGCTCTATGAAGACAGAAACTATTAACAGCCTCCTTCACTTGAGGCATTTTGCTTATACAAGATACTTAATATACAGTTTTGGAAGAAATCCGACCCATTGTGCTTACAAACACATTTACTTATTTAAAAAAATCTACCTTAACTTTAGCTGGTATATAAACATTCTAGCTGAGAGTTTAGGGCTATTGTTTGCTCATTTCTTTGGTTTTGTACTGTTTAGCATTTATCCAATAGTCTTTGGACCCCCTCCCCTAATGTGGCTATCCTACTCACTGGTTCACATAAAAAAAATACTCAGCACGCCCAGTGTTTCACGATGGGTGGTGCAGCAGACATGAAAGTAAACATGTAAGATGTAAATGTGTGAGGAATGAAAGGAGCCAAGCAGAAGTGACTGGAGGAGAGACGAGCAGGGAGCTTGGGTTCACTGGTGAAGGGCAAGGGCAAGGATGACCTTTCTGAGGAAATCCTATTTTAGTTGAGTCATGACATTCTAAGAAATAGGTGTTGGCCCAGAGTGGAGAGGAGGAAAAACATTTTTATGAAGAAATAAATTTGTTCAATAATTCTGAGCCAGGAGCAGGTTTATACCAACTGTCCCGGGAACCTTTGGAAACCATATAAGGAAAGAGTGAATATTTGCTCTTGCAATTCCAGTTGAGAAAGAAGTACTGGGGGTGGGGTGGGCTAGGGGTGGGGGTGGGGGCAAGCATGGCCATTTTCTTGACAGAAGTAAACAAACAAATAAACAAATATTAAAGCTATTGTGCTTGCTTTAAGAACAGTTGAGTAGGGAGCAGTATGAGGTTGAACTCAGTTTCATTAAACCCTGTGTATGAACAATAAAAAGGGAGGCAGGGAGGACAAACTCATTGGGTTCACAGAAGGAACAGTGAAGGGATCCTGGAAGTGAGTTCTTTTAGCCTCTCTGGAACTCCCAACTTTCTCTCCCCCCTAAAAGGCTTTAATCTTTTCCTATCCCACGATCTCCAGGCCCCTGTGTCCAATTCCATTCACCCTCCCATCATCCTTCCATAAGCACTACAAGGCTGGGAGCTGGACTTATGATTCTATAGGGTCATCCATAGGGCCTTACTACTCTTTAGTGGAGAAAAGTGTCCAGCAATTTAAGGGGAAAAATCTGAGTGAAATTTTCCATGGAAACCTAGTATCCAAAATGGTTTTGGTCTGTTATGACTGGTTTTGGCACACTATGGGTAAACATGTTTGTGTTGTGCTAACATCATTTCCTTGGGAAAATACATTACAACTTCTGGGCAGCCCACTCTAAACATGGCTAGCCAGGGTGGGAGTGTTCTTTTGCACTTGCCCCAAAATGATTCTTTGTATTTCAGGGATATTTACACAGGGATAAGAACACAGGGATAGAGTTGTCCTCCTTAGCCTTAACTATCAACATGACAGCCTAGAGCCATCTGAGAGTAGAGGTTAAGTTAAGGAATTGCCTAGACCAGATCAGTCTGTGGGTGTGTATGTATAGGAGACTGTTAACTGACATAGGAGAGCTAACTCACTATTGGTGGGACCATCCCTAGGAAGGTGGTCAGGACTGTGTAAGAAAGCTTATAATAAAAGCGAGACTGCAAGCCAGCTAGCCTCCATGGTCCCTGATGTACCTCTGACTGTGAAATCAATTCCCTAGTGTCTTTGTTAGGGTTTCTATTGCTGTGAAGAGACACCATAACCACAGCAACTCTTATAAAGAGAAACATTTAATTGGGATGGCTTACATTTTCAGAGTTTTAGTCCATCATCATCATGGTGCAACATGGTGGCCTGCAGGCAGACATGATGCTGGAGAGGTAGCTGAGACTCACAGGCAAAAGGAAGTGGTCTGAGACACTGGACATGGCTTGAGTGTATATGAGAGCTCTCAAAGTCCAGCTCCACAGTGACACACTTCCTCCAACAAGGCCACATCTACTCCAGCAAAGCCCCATTTCCTAATAGTGCCACTTCTTATGAGCTTATGGGGGGGGATTACATTCAAACTACCACAGTTGGTAAAATGTAATGCAGTGTGGGATAACAAGCAGACCTGCCTTCAAGGTCCTGCCTTGACTTTCCTCAGTGACGGTCTGTGATCTGGAGTTCTAACCTGAAATAACACCTCTGACCCCCAAGTTGCTTTTGGTCAGTGTTTTGTTATATTTATTTATTTATTTATTTATTTATTTATTTATTTATTTATTTTGGTTTTTCAAGACAGGGTTTCTCTGTAGCTTTGGAGCCTGTCTTGGAATTCTCTCTGTAAACCAGGCTGGCCTCAAACTCTCAGAGATCCACCTGCCTCTGCCTCCCAAGTGCTAGGATTAAAGGTGTGTGCCACCAATGCCTGGCTTGGTCAGTGTTTTTAATCACAGAAACAGAAATGAAACCAGCATAGCAGTTCTTTGATTGTCTTACTCCTCCCCTCTCTTCTCCCCTCCTCCGGCACACAGGATGGAATCAACGGTCTCATGTATCCTAGTACTCCACTACTGAGCTATTTTGCAGCTCTCTCTGGCTATCTTCAAGGTAGCTGCTATTCTTGGGCAACAGTGTCACAGGATCATAGGATGCTGGGATGGAAGACAGTGAATATAAAGGACATCAAAGCTCAATGACAGGTATCACACTAAACAGATGCCACGTTATCACCGCTGTCCTGATGACCGTTGTCATTCAAACCATTCTGTTTAGGACAGCATGCTGTTTTCATTTAGCCACTATTTCCTTTGGGACTTGCCCACAGCTATGATCTACACAGGTTCCTGAAATATTAAAGGTACACTTTGTAGCCTGGGTTGAGTCACTTGCCCCTGTCTGCCTACTTTTCCTTTTCTAAAGCCTAAGAAAGAACTCAACACAGGCATTCTTCTTCTAAAGCAGTGTTTCTTATCCTTCCTAATGCTGTGACCCTTTAAGACAGTTCCTCACTTTGTGACCCACAACCATAAGAAACTGTAATTTTACTAGTGTTATAAACTGTAATGTAAACCTATGTCTTTTGATTGGCAGCCCCTGTAAAAGGGTCATTCGACTCCCATAGGGTTGCAACCCAGAGGAATGGATCACCAAAGAAGTTCAATAAAGAATTATCACTAATATCCCTGTAAGATAAACACTGTCTGTGTTCATCACTTTGAAAAGACTTCTGGTAGGACTAGGAAAGCCTCTACCTGGGGGATGTAAGCCAGTCAAAGGTTGTCCAGAACTTCTACTGGCATGCAGGCAGCCTGAACACTCTTTGGCTAGGGTCTTGAGGATTATGGTGAGGAACTGCCCTGTTATCCATTTGGCCAGTGAGGATCGATGTCCTTTTTTGGTGGATCTGTGTTTCCTCTTGTAATGGTTTCTTCTGCTCTTGCTTTTGCCCATTATGTCAATTCACGGACGCTTGCTGAAGTGATAGGCTTTCCCTCACCATCTGTTTTGTTGAGTACCTCACTAGGCTGGTTACAGGTCAGTGCTGGATGCTTCAGGTCCTTCCCAAGGCTTTCCCATCTCTAACTCATGGATACTTGTATTGATAAATCTTTCCACCAGCCACCCAAGCCCCGTCGCCATGTGGTTGCCCAACATAATGCACAGAGATCAATATTAGGTACAGTGCGGCTGGCCAATGACCAGGATTTCTTATCTGCTATCTCTGTCTTAAGTATCAACCATAATTATTAATCTATATATTTTATAAAGACTTATCTGATCGAGGACACTGGCAGCATGCGTCCTCTCATGTCAGGCTCACATGGCGGCTCCAGAGAAGAGATGGGGAGGAAGACATCGATTTCCTGTTTATCCCTGCTTATATTCTGAGTCTGCCTGCTATGTCACTTCCTGCCTGGCTCACACGACTTCTCTTTAATACATTTCCCAGAATCCTCCCTGACTCCTAGTCCCACCTAACTTGCTTCCCTATTGGACAATAGTACTTTATTTATCAGCCAATAAGACAAACATATACACAGAAGGACCTCCCCCATCAGATACTGGTACCCTAGTCCAGAGCTTTAGAATAAGAGTTTACTTGGAAGAATTGAAGCAGGGGTCATGGAGGAATGTTTGCTCCTCCTGGCTTGCTCAGCTTGCTTTCTTCTACACCCCAGGACCACCTGCCCAGGGATAGCATCACCCATAATGGGCAGAGTACACTATACCAATCAGAAACTAAGAAAACACACTGCAGGTTTGTTTACAGGCAATTTTTAGGGAGGCATTTTCTCAATTGAGAGTCCCTATTCCCAAATAACTCTTAAGTTGTGTCAAGGTGACAATAAAGTAGCCAGGACAGGAAGCAAGAATTCACTGAAAAAAAAAACACTCAGACCGTGCACAAAGCCAGAACTTGAGATACTGACTGTCATATTTGAAAATGTCCTAAAGACACTCCAAATTCAATCATTTTTACAGAATGCTGGTAGTGGGGCTGTAGAGATGGCTCAGCAGTTAATAATACTTGTTGCATTTGCAGAGGACCAGAGTTCCATTCCTGGCACTCATGCTGGGTGACTCACAACTACTTGTAACTTCAGCTCTAAAGATCTTATGCCCTCTTCTGGCCTTCATGGGTACCCACACACATGCACACATAATACATAATTTAGAGATTAGTAAAAAAAAAAAAAACCCACCCGGCCTCAAACAGTGATAAGCAACTCCTAAGGGTGAGAAGAGATCCTTAGAATACAATGTAGGCTAAGGAAATGAATGCTCCCCAAATGGAACATGATCTTTGAATTTTCTTAGTAAGAACTCTCACAGATTACCTATCTTCTAACTTCTTTCCAACAGTCCTACAGTTGGTTTTCTTTCTTTCTTTCTCTTCCTTCCTTTCTTCTCTCTCCTTCTTTGTTTCTTCTTCTTCTCTTTTTATTTTTAGAGACAAGGTTTCTCTGTGTAGCTTTGTAGACCAGGCTGGCTTCGAACTCAGAGAGATCCACTTTCCTCTGCCTCCCAGGTGCTGGGATTAAAGACGTACATCAACACCTGACTTTTTCTTTATTTAAATTAGTTGCCCCAACTGTTTTTTATAGCTGTTCAGATTATATAATTAACTCATTTAATTTTCTATCTCTTGACTTTAAAGAAAGGTTTAAGGTTAATGTGTGTGTGTGTACATGAGTGCACCTGTGTGTGTGTGTGTGTGTGTGTGTGTGTGAGAGAGAGAGAGAGAGAGAGAGAGAGGGGGGGAAGGTGGAGAGAGGGGGGAGAGAGGGAGGGAGAGAGCACATGCATGAATACACATGCACCTGAGTGCCTGCAGAGCCAGAGGAGGCACCAGATACCCTGGAGATGGAGCTACAGGTGGTTGTGAGCCTCTGGATGCAGATGCTGGAACCAAAATTGTGTTTCCTAGAACGGTAAGTGCTCGTAACCACTGAGCCATCTCTCTAGCCTACTTTTTCTTTCTCAATAAATATATCTGCAGTAAATGATTTAGGCTCAGGGGTGTGGCTCAGGGGAAGAGTACTTGCCCAACATGCATGAGGTGCTGAGTTTGATTCCAGGAGTAACAACAAAAACAGCTTGGAAGCAGATTTGTTACAGCACATCCACATTACTTTAGTGTGAAGTAATTTTACGGTTACCTCTAAATTATAAGTAATGGGCATACTTAAGAAATACCACTAAATAAACTTTAAAAACTTAGAAGCTATCAATATCAAGTTCATTATGGTTAAAGAATAGAAACTGATACTTGGTGGCACAACATATGCTGAACTTTTGTGATCATCCTACCTAAAAAAAAATGTATCTTCCGCTAGGAGCAGGCAGAACTACTAAGATTTTTAAGAGGCTGGTGAGTTGTAACACATATATGAGTTGTAAAACCAATCTAGGGGTTCACAATCAGCATTAAAAATAAGATGGGGCTGGAAAGATGGGTTAGTCATTATGAGTGTGCATTATTCTTAAGAGGACTTGAATTCAGTTCCCAGCACCACATTGAGTGCACTCAACCATCTGCAACTTCAGCTCCAGGGGATGTAACACCCTCTTCTGGCTTCCATGAGCTCACACACATACACGTAACTAAGAATAAATAAATAAATTAACAAACAACAGAAAAATACTTAGGACATTTTGTTTCACAAATGAACATATCTATTTTCTTGGATTGCATATTAAATGCATTTTTATTATGTGTGGTAGCCATAAAGATTAAAAGTTACCCATTAAAGAAAAATGCTAATTATACACTGTAATCATTCAAAATAGTAGTTATTTTGTTTGAGTTACTGATATGGGTGTATTTCAATAAGGAAGAGCTTCAAGTGGGGAGGTGTAATTCCGGTATGTGTGTGAAAACAATAGAACTATCAAAGAAAATAGGTCAAATGCACGATTAAAAAGACATTTAAATAAACCACCCATTATGACTGACAGTTGGGCAATTTCTCTTTGTAAGCTAGTGTCTTTGATTTATATATTTTGAATTTATAATGTTAAGTACATACATGTGCTTAAAAAAAAAAAAAAACCCTATCAGTGTCACACAAATCCATCCACCTGAGTTGGATCCAGTTTGTTTCCGGGAACTCATGTACAAAGCTGGACGTGATGGCACTCACCTATAATCCCAACCCTCCTCACTCCTGCAGTAAAAACAAGAGTGGAGACAGGAGGATGGAACAGAAGGTCCCAAGCCAACCAGCCTGGAGCATCAGCCCCACAACAGAAACAAGACTGAAGACACTGCCTTAACAAGGTGCAAGGTGACAAGTAACCGCTGGACAATGTCTTCTGACCTCCACAAATGGGTGTGGTACACACCTGCCCACATTCTCTCACACACGCAAACACAAATGAAATAGTTTCAGAGAAAAGAAAAAAAATAAACAGGGAGATAGATGGTAGATTTATCTTGGAAGTTGAGGACAGGACAGTAGATATAGATGCAAAGGCAAGAAATTAAAACCACACTAAAAAACACCAATTCCCAATTCAAGAGGGTTTAGGACACTCAGTAGAGTTGACACTTCGACAAGCCAGGAAGCCTACATTTTGATTCATATTTTTTTTTAAAGTCTTTCTGAGAAAATGATGGAGATTATGAATTGACCTTTGAGTACATCTCTGACTACATTTCAGGTACAACTTTTGGTATATACAATTCTTATTTCCAGAGAAGTCTTCAATGTAACTTTGATACTAGTTACTTAAAATAATGCTTAAAAATTTCCAAATTACTTGGGCATTTTGTCATTTCACTGTAAAGCGGTAGGATAATATTTTTCCAGCCTTAAAAATTATTCCATCCCGGTCAAGCTATTTCTCTACCGACTTGTTAATTACGTTATTCAAGAGCCTAATGTGCCCTTCCTTGTTTTAGATCTACTGTGCTTACAATACTGACAATTCTCTTTTGGAAGACATTGTTTCAGGCTGAATTTCTCTTCCTTCTAATTATTTTTTTTTCAACCTTTGTAAGCATACTTTCTACCCCCAGTTTTTTGAGGAGCATCTTTTGTTTCAGGAATTCCCTGTTCCCCTGTGCCTGTCTTTAAGTCACTGAATTCTCCTGGTTTTTCACAGGTAGCTCTGGTGCCTGCTGCATGCGCCGCTTTCTCTGACACTTTTGCTTAAAACTTAAAACATGATACACTCCACTGTCAAAGTCTGTTAAGAATACAACTAAAGAGTTTTCTGAAATGCTGTTCTCTCTCACACTTCAGCTTATTTTAGGGGCTGGCAACGCCTCTGGATCTTTACCATAAATCCTTTTAATCCATCCTCAGACCCAGGGAGCTTTCAATATTTGCTCATCTTTAAAGCAGGAAGTCTTAAGAGGCGCAAAGTGAGGGAAGGAAATCTCTATCAATCATGTTACTATTTCACTCACAGCAGGCAGGGACGAAAGGTAAGGTTTTTAATCCAATGACCCACGTATGAACCACTAAAAGAAGACTCATCATTCCAGGACTCTTACACTACTTACTACTCACCTACACACAACTAGTGTGGTATCTGCTGAGGTGGATGCTAGACCCTGTCTCTCTGATGTCCACATCAAAAGCAAAAACCAAAGCCCTCCCAAGCCACAACTCAGGTGATGACGGTAACAGAGAGAAGACAGGAGACTCTAACTTCCTGACTGCTTATTTCTCCTAGGTCCAGGCTCTGTCCCCTGGTGAGTGGGGGCCACGTGGGAGGGTTCCAGCCTTCCACTCATTTCCCAGACTGCACTCTCCAGGAAGCCATATAAAAGCCTTCAATGTTTCAATGTTGTTCTTCAACCCAGTCCTTTGTGGGTAGCACCTAGCAGGAATTCCCCACCACTCTGCATCAGAGTGGCATCATTCTTCCCTCCTTTTGAGTGCTTCACCAGCCACTTAAGTGCTAAGACTGGCATGGAAGGGAAGAGGCCGAGTTCCTGAGTGCTTACTTTGGATTTCCAAAAGCAGTATTTTAGGATGATTAATCTGCATTTGCTGTACACATGCAATTTAAGAGGAGTGGTAGGGACTTCTGAAGCCAGTGGTCTGCTGGGAAGTCTGTGGTTAGCATGCTGGGTGCTAAGAGTGCCAGTTCTGGCTCAGCTACCTGTGTATCCTCCTCCACTTGTAGTTCATACTATAGCAAGAAAGCTTTACAGCTACTAATTAGAATGACCACTTTTAGGAATACATTGAGTACTCCCTATACAGGATGGATATGCAACAAACTCAGCCATGTTCCTTCACCCCATATAATAAAAGACTGAAAGATGGACAGATAATGGTTAATCTATAGCACAACACTGGATATACCCACAACAAGGAGGTTTGGACCACTACAACTCCTGAGTACTTTCCCTAGAATCTTTTCATTGCAATGACTCACATAAGAAACAGCTGTAATACACAAGCATGTGTCTGAATGGGTATTTATTTTCATGCTCTTCTGACATTTATCCCAGAGCAGGTTTCATAAGACTGCCAACCTCCGAAAACACTCCAGTCATTTGCATATACTTGGCTTGACCTGGCTGCTTAGCTCTTGATACTTTCCTTCTCCTAATCCCAAAGTCTTTAACAAACACCATTGTCCTAGGTGCTGGCACAAGACACCAGTTAGTTACCTTTCAAAATTCCCACTAAGGTTGCTCGTGGTGACACACACCTTTAATCCCAGCACACGGGAGGCAGAAGCAGGAGGATCTCTGTTAGTTTGAGGCCAGCCTGGTCTCCAGAGTGAGTTCCAGGACAGCCAGGACCACACAGAGAAACCCTGTCTCAAAAACACAAACAAACAAAACACCCAAAATTTCCACTAAGGTTGCTTAAATACTGTAGTTCGCTCTTTGTCGTCCTTCTCCTCTCCTCTCTTTTCCTGTCCTTCCCCACCCTCTCTCCTCTAGGATCCCAGGGCCACATACCTGCTCTACCACTGAACCAACCCTTCTCCCTCAATTCCCTTACTTTCTTAGGAGAATTTTCCCAAGTTACAACCACTTTGATCTGGTTCATTCAAACCCATCTTGAGCCTATCAGTTTGCCTGTCAATCTTAAACCTCCTTGGGTTTCTTTTCTCATGTTTCCTGGGACATACATGTGATCCTGGCTCTGAAAAGACACATTACAAGGAACAAACAGTTCAGATGCATTTAATTGTCAACCCTTTTAATTCACTTATTTTGTAGAAAATATGCCACAAAGGAGGAGGTGAGATGGACACTAAATTATGAAATGTCTCAAGCCTTAGAGGAAAATTAAGAAAGGTGATCGGTCCTATGTAAATAGTTAAAATAAGCAAGGGGAAGGGAAAGAAGGAAGAAACATCTACTCTCTTCAAAGAACTGACAAATTATTCTTAAGTAGAGTGGGAGTATATGAATTTGTGAATGATAACAAGAGCTGCTGGACCAAGAGGGGACCAAAAAAAAAACAAATGGCTGTGAAGTGAGACTAAACACAAATGCACTCACGAAGAAACTTTCAACTGTATCAACAGAAAACAAGCTATTTTGGCGAATTATTCAGGAGGGGCAGCAGGTTTTGTTTCACAGATGGGAAAAACACTTGAATATTATCATAATGAAATAGGACCCCAATGTTTTGATTTTCAACTCCCTTTGCACCCAAATCCAAACGACATTCCATCTTTTATGCTCTATTGTTCTCCAGACTCAACCTCTAGGATGTGGAAACTTTGATGATGCTCTTGGAAATTGCTTCTGCCTGTCTGATGCCAACCTCTGTGCTAGGAGAAGCTTGAAGTTCAACCCAAAAGCACAGGGCTTGGCATAGTGAAATGCTCATTACAACTTCTCATTAGCTGTGTCTCTTGGGGCAACAGTGGCATTCTTGAGTGTGACTCAGTCCCACCAGTCAGAAAGGAAGGCTCTTGGTTAATCTGAGTGAGCCAGAATGAAGGCTATAACAAGATGGGAACAAATGAAGCAACACATCTTTCAGGAACACAGTAAAAAATACATGAAGTTTTCTGGACTGTCATCTCAACTGTCAACCATATCAACAAATAAGCCTTAGTTAGCATGTATTGTGTAGCAATACTGTATTTGTGTTCAACATTTCTGAATTCATTTCTCTTCATGATCCCTCTAGCCAGGTACTATTGTCATTATTCCTATTTTAAGGTAGGAAACTGAATTACAGAGCTGTGAGGAAGTTGTTAGGTTGACCAGGAACAAGAATCTCTCTAGAAGAGCAAGGTGGCCTGAATGATGCTCAAGATTCTGATTCCAGGAGCCATGAAAATTTCTGTGGATTAAAAGACTGTACTGCTTGTTTAGAAAAACAAACAACAAACAAAAAAGATTTCATGGATCCAAATAAAATATAAAGTTTAGCTTACAATACTGCATCGGTCACAGCGTCACAGTCTGGTGTACTCTTCAAATGCAGAGTGACCTAAGCCTACCTATGGGAACCATGGTAACAGTGACCAAAGCTGGTGGGTATCTCGGGACTGTCCGTGCTGACCCTATAACTCTTTTTGCTAAGTCTAAAATTAATGTAATTTATTGAGTCAGTTCAGGAAAGCAAAACCACAAACAAATAAACAACAACAACAAAAACCTACACTTTTTTTTTAAGTGAGAAGAGAGGTAAGCTCATAAAAACTCTTGTTGTGAAAGCCTGATGACCTGAGTTCAGTTCTTGGAACCCACGGTGGCAGGACAGCACTGGCTCCCCAAAGTTATTCTCTGGCCGCCACGTGTGTGCCACAGTATATGTGGGTCCATTCTCTCTCTCCTCTCCCCAGCTACCCCCACAATAATGATGATGATGATAATGATAGAAAATATCTATGGGGCCTCCACAACACTGGGTATCCCACACGTGAGAGAATATTAAGGCCCCCATTAGTGCTAACTTAGCCCCACAGGCTTATGCTAGTTTTAAAGGCAAATTGGAAACTATTTGCTGGAACAACGCCTCACAGCATGCCTTCTGATACTTGGATTATATTTCTTAAATTCTGAAGAAATCTTTGCTTCCCCCCTTCTGTGCATTTTTGATGCTGAGCTGTTTCCGGTTTTCCCACACTCCTGCCTGTCACAAAGAAGAAACCACAAAAATTCAGCAAAGCAGAATTTGCCCAAAGAGCTGCAATTCCATCTCGGGAGTCTGCAGGACTTCCCTGCCAGCAGCAAGTTCAGGGCAGAAAGCAAGCTGTGCCTTCAAATTTCCAACCCTGCCACCCAAGTCCAGCTCTTCACCAGCACCACCCAGACCCCAAGGCCCCTGCTGTAGAGTCCACAAGGAAGATATCAGCAGATTCAACACTTGCTTTCAAATGGTTAGCTGTGAGCTTCTCAGAGCTGCAGAGTGCCTTAAACACTCATCAGAGGATGATTCCAGCTCACTTGGTTCCTGCTTATCCACTTACCTATGAAGTAGGTGATTATTGCCCCATTATTACAAATGAGGAAACCAAGGCCAAGAGATTAAGTAATGTGTAATGGGGTGGGGGTTCGGTAGGCTGCACTCTTCAGGATTTGACTCCACTTTCTGGGGTTCAGGACAGGAGGGCCCCACAGCAGCTTCTCTGCTGTCTTTCCACCAGCATTCACCTGTAGCCTTTCCCAGTGCCCTTCACCCATGCTCTAGGGAGCACGAGGTCACTGCAGTGCTGAATCTCCTGCCCTTCAGTGCTTAGTAGGTACCGGGAAAATATTTGTTGGGTAAATGAATAATGACAGCAATATGATTAAGAGAGCCATAGGGGACTGTTCTGTGACTCAAATCCACAATTTGATTCACCCTCCAAAGGGGGGAAAAAAGCTGTAACTAGACGTTCTGAGTTTCTGACAACTAAAATTGAGCTTCTGAAGGATAGCCAAGTGAGGCGTCTTAACGAGAAAGAGCGATACATAAATAAATAGTTCTAGGTATCCTATTTAGTATAAAATAGGTGGCCTACAAAAGGCATCAGAAATACCATTGCTACACAGTTCTTTGATCTGTGCTGATGAAGTTAATTGCCTAAACACAAATGCAAACGAGGGGAAGAGGAGGGGTGAATTTGACAAGAAATTAAAAGTATCGGATTGTGCTGAGTGAGCCAGAGGAGATGCATGGGGAGGGAGAGGCCTTTTGAGCCTCCTTCCTCTAAGCCAACAGTTCAGGACCATTACCTGGTACATTCTCTGTAGCTCCTGTCAGAGGCTGGCAGAGTTGGTTAGCAATAAATAATCTTGAACCTTGTAGATACCACATCACAATTCCCAGGGAACCTAAAAGCACAGCAGCTGCCCCTCCCACAGGGTAGAGCCCAGATACTTAATACTTCAACTCCTCCCCAGGTGATTCCAATTTGCAACCATGGCGGAGTCTCAAGTATCGCTGTTGTTCATCAGGTGTTGTGATTTCAATTCAAATGGTCTAGAAGGTTTTCTAAAAAATGCAGTTAGCTTAGAATTGATACAACATTGGAAACCGCACATACTATTACAGAAAACTTACTTGGAAGACCTCTGGGATGTTGTCTTTCTGAGCACTTGTTTGTGATTGGATGGGGGCTTGGAGACCAAGGTGGAGGAACTTGGAGGTGGCACCACTTTTTGTGGCAGGGTGTTCGGCTTCTGGCCACCAGCTGTGGCACTTGAAATTCTGCAGCCTGCACCATTATTCATTGTCCATAAACTGGAGTTAGGTAGTGTCTGGCTGCCAAAGATTGCCTATTAGAAAAAAGAAAAGAAAATGATCTATGGAGAGCTCCTTCATCACCTTTATCACCTCGGGCTGTATGCAACTGATTTGTTACCCTGAAGAGGGGCAAAGAGGAAGGGAAAGTCCCCTAAGGTTGCCAGGACAGATCTTGATTCAGAGAATTGGGGTCTCTCAAAGAAGAGTTGCCAGGGGCTTTAAAAAGACCCTGACTCAGGAATTAAGGCACCTGGGCACTGAGGGCTAGTCAACACCCATGAATGAGAAAAGCTTTTGGTCTCTCAGTGTTTAATGATTGTCCTCCTAGGTCAGGGAAAATGGCCTGGAAACATGGCTGGGATACTAGACTACTTCAACACTGCAGTGTGGAGGAAAACAAAGATGCCCATGTGGCCAGGGCACCCTGCGCAACCAGATGGGGAAACGAGGCAGGAACAGAAACTAGGAGCCAAGCTATGCCTGACCTTGAGGGTAAGTTTCAGAATCCCAGCACCTCAATGAACTAAAGTTTAATGTAAAATGAAACATTTGACAATACTTAAATAAGTTTACTATATGAACACATCACCCAGTGAATGCATGACTGACACTGGGTACTTTCTGCAAGAGGTGGGCCTCTAAAGCCCAAGACACCACCTAAACATAGTGAAAATCACACAATCTGCAGGACATGAAGGCACATTTCTTCCAAATGGATGCTTAGCAATATTTTTTCTTTTTCCACTTTTATGTTTGTGTGTGATATGCATGTATGTGTGTATCCATGTTTGCAGATGTATGGCACCTGTGTGTGTGTTTATGTGCATGTGGAGAACTGAGGTTGATGGTGGGAATTCATCGTTGATGCTTCTTCCATTTTATTCAATGAGGCAGGGTCTCTTTAATCCAGAGTCGGTGATATGGCTAGTATTACTAGCCAGCTTGCTCCATGATCCCCTTGTCTCTGCCTTCTGAGGCTGAATTACGAGCTGGCCACCACTCCCACTGGCATTTATGTGGGTTCTTGGAATTCAAACTTGGGCTCTCGAATTTGTAAGGCCATGTTAACGAAGGCTATGGTACTGCTTAGGGTCTGGGCCACCACCTGGGGCCAGCTGGAGTCCAGGAAGCACAAACTGCTGCTGGCCATGTCTGGGTCTGTGGTCCTGAAGCAGCTGTGGTTTGTACTGATGACCACAGCCCGTTGTTACCACGGGAGTCCACGAGAACCAAGTGTTGAACCATGTGTGGAAGCACCAGGGCTGTACTGAGCAGGCCCTGCCTCTCACTGACCAGGGGAGAGTCCCCTTCCCTAACCAGGGAGCTGACTGTGCCCCTCACTGGCCTTGAGATAATGGACCTGGATGACCATGGCATAGGAGAGCTGACACCACCCCCTCACCAGAGAGGGGTGGTCCCAGCAGCCCAGACTGACTTGGCTACCACACATCCAGGGCTTTGAGTTGCCATTCCCCAACATATACCCCAACTGTGATCTGTTGAAGCCAGTGAAGGGACTGGCCCCATGGAACCATAGCAGCAGGATCTCTGGGAGGAGTTTCAGTGAGGGTCCAGTATTGATGGTGTACCAGAAGCCGACACATTACACATTTTCATTTTTTTTAGTTAATATTCTTTTTCTTTTTTAAAACAATAATTTATTTATTTGTATGTGTATTGGTGTTTTGTCTGCATGTGTGTCTGTGTCAGGATGCCAGATCCCCTGGAACTGGAGTTACAGACAGTTGTGAGCTGCCATGTGGGTGATGGGAACTGAACCTAGGTCTTCTGGAAGAGTCGTCAGTGCTCTTAACCACCAAGCCATCTCTCTAGCCCCTTCATTAATATTCTTATTTGTATTTTTCCAGTTTTTTAAGTTTTCCCAGGCTGGGGGGGGTGCACTACAAGGCTAAAGGGCAGATATGGAGGGATTGTGGTACATGATAGGAAATTCCCAAAGAATCAATAAAAAAATTATGGTTGTTTTTTAAAGATGAATTGAGAGGCTGTGGGAAAAATGTCTGGCAATTCTCTGTTCTCTGACTTTGGGATGACCCATTTTTGGGAACTGAGTCCCAAAATCTGGCTAGGGAGATATGAGAAGGACTGAGCTGAGGGGTTTTGTGTGGAGTCATCTGGTGACTGAACAGAGATTTCTAAGGTAGGGAATCTTTGTGTTTTCAAACTGGTCAATCTGCCTGTGGGACCAGATTAGGTCACAGTCAAAACAGACAGACCCAGAGACAGTGGGAAAGAAGATGGCTTTTCCTCATTTGTGCCTGGGCTCAAATGCTATTCTGATGCTCACTAGCGGCAACCACTTCCAGTTACTTAACCCCTCCTAGCTTTACATGTTTCGTAGGCAGTTGTAATTGCTTTGCTGGGCTGTTGGAGGGTGAATGAAGACCACACAGACCACTCTAGCCCAGGCATTCAACAAAGGGCCTGGAAATTAGCCAAAGTAGCACACGTTACACATGCACACAAACTGACGCTCAACACATGCTCTTTCCTCCCCAAACCTCACCCTCAGTTTATGGAGGAACCCAAGAGCACAATACCACCTATCTGTAATCCTCTTCGAATGGTAGTTGGTTATGCATTTTTCCAACATATTTTTCTGGTCTTATGGTGACGCTCACTAGCTGGGAACGCAAACTCTTAAAATGAAAACACATGTTTAGGTTCTCAGATCATATTTACTCGATTCTTTCTGGCAGGAATAATCTTTCCTCTTCTGAACATTTATAAACATGTATCTGTGTGGCTCTAACCAGGGTTCGGTCATCCGACCATGTATGGCGGCCATTTACAAACACAGCTTTCCTCTCTTCTAGAAAGTACACAATGGAATTGCTTGGATTGGATCAATTTTTTTTCTTTTTTTATTGCTTGTGTTTAAAAGTTTTTCAGCTGGGCAGTGGTGTTGGTGGCGCATGCCTTTGATCCCAGCACTCTGGAGGCAGAGGCAGGCGGATCTCTTAGTTTGAGGCAAGCCTGGTCTACAGAGGGAGTTCTAGGACAGCCAGGGCTACATAATGAGACCCTGTTTGGGGGGGGGTGTTTCAGAGGGAGTGTGTGTGTGTGTGTGTGTGTGTGTGTGTGTGTGTGTGTGTGTGTGTGTGTGTGTGTGTGAGTTTGTGTGGAGGTCAATTTTGGGTGCAAGCTTGTCTTTAGGTACGTACTAGGAATGTGGGTTCGAGCTGGCCTTTAGGCAGGGTGTGGGTTCAGGTCTCCACACTTGTGCAACAAATATTTTACTCACTGGACCATCTCCCAAGTCCCCACTGTTAATTTCTGTTGTACCCAGAATGCCTTTCAGAGTGTCTGATGCTTAATAAACATTTACACCACAAATGAAGAACACACACACACACACACACACACACACACACACACACACACACACAGTGCTATATCAGCTATTCTTTTTTTTTTTAAAGGTAACAACTGGATTTTTTGTGACAACAATAGAAAAACAGAAGACAGGCATGTGTAGTTACATACAGATATAACGTTGGGGTAGACCTTTTTCTACAGTTTAGTAACTAGAGTGTGTGCTATTTACATCCAGTTCACAAAGTCTAAACAAATGGAGTCCTTTGTAGATCCCAAATGGAAGAAAGTTTACTTTCCAAAATGCAAACTTTCTGCAAAGTCCCTCAAAGAGCAAAAATGAAGCAGGTGTGGAGAAATCCTTACTTAGGAGGTTCAGCTGGCTGGGACAATACCACTCCCCTCTCTCTTTCTAGTAACACTATTCAGATTCTGTTTGAATAATGTGTAATTACCTTAAAACATTTAAAAAAATTATACTTCCTATTTCTCTTCTACCTAAGATAATCACATTCACAATTCTGGCCAATGAGATCTATAAGCAGAAGTGCCCAGGAGTGGTTTTAGGACAGTTCTTTCAGAAGAGACACAGATGGCACGGCTCTGCTTCCCTCTAGCATGGATTACCTGCTAGAGGTAGATGGGCATAGGATGAACACAGTTAATAAAGTGTGCTAAAGATGGAGAAGAAAGAGCATGGGTTTCTGATGGCACCATGGTGTCTGGAAGAGCCTATTTCCACAGATGTCTAATTATATGGGAAAAAACTCTCTAATGCACCTAATTCTTTTATTGGCTAGGGAGGGGTTAGCTGTGACATGCAGTTAATTGTAATCCCAACTTAACTGATTCTCAGGCTATACAGATTCAAGCTTGCTTAACACAATAGGCATGGACTGTATTTCAGGAAGCAGTTACACATTCCAAGGACAGTAAAAAGCGATGACTTGTGGTTGGGTGACCACACTCTTAGACACTCAATGGACAACGAAGTGATCACCATTGTGTAAGGCGACATACCAGCCGGACATTACTTGAAATGTTAAAGACTCAGTAATGGGCACAAGTCTCTAGACACCTCACCAAAGCTGATGTTAACTGGAATGGGTTAAAACAATCACATCTATAAGAAACAGCCCACGAGAACAGAGAACACCGAACTCTGTTAAAAGCAGACCTGTAAGTGACTGTTTAGATCAGTGGCAGGAATCAGCTTCCCCAAGCTTCCTTCGCCTGCCCTGGCCTCAATCCTGCAACTCCACCAGTCACAGATTATTGGGATTAGTTCTGATAACCATACCTGAAAGCACAGAAGACTTAAATGAAACTCCTTCTTAAAAAACGAGATGTTCAGATATACCCTACCAACAACACAGGTATGATGGTGGCTGTCTGCCATTCTGAGCATGCTTGGAGCAAGGGAACAGGGGAAGAAATCAGTCTACTAACCTGCTCAACATATCCCTGCCTCCTGCTGCTTTGCCGGGTGTGGGAAACAGCCACACTACAGCTAGGAGACTCAGAAAACCACAGCTTGAGGGTTGGCATGGACCCAGGCAAAAGACTGGAAAGGCCCTCCTTCTACCACAACATAGGGTGATGGTGGGTGGGAAGGAGGGATCTCTGATAGAAGAAGCACACAGACTGTGACTGGGAAGGTCATGGAAGGTCATGGGGGAAGCAAGGCCTGGCCTCTTACTAGAAAGATAATGCTGTCCAGAGATTAAATTTTAGGAGGCTTTAATTTCTTTTTCTTCCAGAAAAACACTGCTTTCGGTCTCCTCTTAGGCTGGCCCATGATGCAATAGAGCGATTCTCAGTTTACTCTCTGAGAACCACAGAGGGGAAGCAGCAACTGGCCTCTATTTGAGCAGGGCAGCACCTCTGTGTGCCCCTTTCACACCAGTTCCAGAGGAGCAAACCTTTGTAGGCAGCATTTTCTCTACATCAGATTTTGCTCTCCCTAGGATAAAATGCCATTTGCAAGCACACACAGCTATTTCCCGAGGGTTCCTTGCTGGCAGCTCACAGACAGGGATGGTACACTTTCTTGAACACGAAAACCACTAATCACACACATGTCTACCACCAACCTGAGAGCTTTTCAGTGAAAAGAACACATTACAAGTTTTGGGAGGGCTTATGATGCTGTAAAAGCCTTGGGAGCCGAGGCGAGGGTGAAGAAGGTGTTTCTATTTTGGCAAAAGAAAGCTTCTAAAAGGCCTTTGTTTCACACTGTATCCAGTTCTTGGCTGTCTTCCACTCACAATGTTTGTCAGCTGGGTAAAGACTCAGGGCTGAGGGAAAGAAAGTGCAGCTCTTGGTGCTGCTGTGCTCTGGGCAGGGCCGTGGCTCGGGCAAAGATGGAGCATAAACCCAGAAGTGCTACTGTTCGTGTATGGAGAGACACCAACCATACAAATGCCAGAGACAGGACACTGAGATTCCCAAGGCCGTCTAGCACAACCTTCCATTTCTAAAACCAATGAACAAGGAAGGAATTCTTAATACTTCCAATGGCTTACTGTACAGGAGGCAAATACAGGTGCTTACCCGAACAGAACAACTTTGAAATTCATACTATCAACCAGCTGGAACAAGTATGCTTTAATAGACACCCTAAATTAACTGCATCTGCCAACAACCGAGGAACAACGAAGATAATTAATCCAGATAACTGGATGCACTTGTGGGCCCCAGAATCTTCATGGCTAACTGATGGAGACACTGTTAACAGTCAAGAGTTAGGAGCAGGTGGCTTAGGCCAGGGCCACTGTCCACGACTACAAGGAAGGTAGCTTTTGCCCTAAGAAGCACATGGCTTGCTGTCCTTCATCAGCAGCCACGACCCTATCTAACAAAAGAACCAGTCACTCAGACACAGGTGGAAAGGGTGGTGTTCTGGTGTTCACTCTAGACTCAAATGACTGGTGGCTCTGCTTTGCTATATCCATTTCCTTCTTCACTCCCTCCATGTCCATCACTGTGTGAACACAATCACACACCGTGCACAAAAGCTTGGTGGGCAGAGGGCTCATCTTTCTCAGAAAACTCAAGTTTCCTTAATACATGGCCATTAGAAAAAGGGAAATAGTGTTAAAAAATCAGTTCCAATTCTACTCTGGGATACACCTAACGTCTCAATAATGAAGACATTCTCTGTGTGTACATAGACATTTCTATGGGCTTACAGAAATGGGATCACATGACATCTTATGTTCTGAGGTCTGCATTTTCTTTCAAATAGCTTGGTATTTTTTTAATATTTATAAAGGCAGGCCTATCATCACTTTCATGATTATGTATTTTCTATATGGTTATCAAACCTGACTTAACACAGTACAAAATGTTACAAAGTGCCATGGGATAGATTTATAATTCTAGTCATATAAATGAAATTGTAACGTTTGACTTGAATGAAAAAACAGTATTCCAAATCTCTCTCTCTCTCTCTCCCTCCCTCTTTCTTTTTTGAGACAAGGTTTCTCTGTGTAGCCCTGGCTGTCCTAGAACTTGCTGACCTGCCTGCCTCTGCCTCCCAAATGCTGGGATCAAAGGTGTGAGCCACCACCACCCTGCCCCAAAATTTTCAGTGTCCATTTTGAACACACCCCCACCCTCACACAGGCTGAGATTATAAGCAAGCAGTGCCATACCTGGCTTTTTCACACTTGTGTAACTCGGTTCCTCATGTTTGCTTGACAAGCACCTGACTGACTGAGCCATCTCCACAGCCCTTCAGACTCTTTTGCTCCAAAGCATCAGAGGGTTAATTTCCTTGACTTTCCTTTGACCATTAAGCAGGAATGTCTTGTACTCTATAAAAACTCCATCATGATTTGATGCTGAGGTTGTTTTTCCCCTTCAGTTTATAAGACATTTCTGTCTTTGGACAAATGTGTTAACAATCTACACATACTATTATAAGAATATGCATTTTATCCTGGTATTAATCTTTATTTTTAACTCATTCTGGTGACTCTCTCTCTAGCAACTGTGAATAAATTAATTACAGATCCCTTTTTAGTTGTCCAAATAAGTAGCTGATTAACGAACCTGGAACTTCTCCCAAGATATATTTAATATCATCTTCTCCACCTCTGGGAGAGGCAAAGGAAGTTTCAGGGTTGAAATTATAATACGATGTGTATTTAAGGAATAAAAAATAGTCAGATGCAATGCCATGTCCAGTGATGGATTATTGGTGACAGCCAAAGTATGGAAGCAACTTAATACGTGCTGATGAATGAATGGAGAAAGAAATGTGATACACACAGACCATGGCATATTCTTATCCTGTCAGGACATTCCACTTTGGAAACGACACTTCATGTGTGGTGGGAATGTTTTCTCCACATGCTACGATTAAAACTTAGGTAAGACAAACCAGTCACAGAAAGGCTAATTCTACTATAGTCTATGTATATGAAAAGCCTGAAGCAAATCCACAGTAACAGGGAGGGAAAAGGCAGTGCCGGACACTGGGAGGAAGAGGAGGAAGCAGTGTTCAGTGAGGCTTCAGTCTCCATCCTGCAGCATGGGCTCTGGCTCTAGAGAGACTCACTGTCTGGCAAACACGCACAGTTAACAACACTGTACTGGACACAAGAATTGCTAAGAGGGTATATTTATGTTCTGTGCTTTTTACCACAATGAAAAACTACATTAAGAGTAGCTGAATTTTTGCTTTTTTGAGATAAGGTCTCACTCTTAGGCCAGGCTAGCTTCAAACTCAGATATCTTCCTGTCTCAGACTCCCAAGTACGGGGATTGCTCATTTTAAGACCAACTGATTTTTAGGGAACTTTTTAGCATGGGTCAGGATTGCTCCATATGCTTTACATGTTAAACTTGGCTAACCCTCTGCCAATCGTCTGCGGTGGCTGCCCCATCATCTCTGTTTACAGAAGGAACCAAGTCCCACAAATGTGAAATTGTTGTCCGTGAATAGGTAGTTATTGTGTAGTAAGCTGGGATTCATAACCCAGGGTATAAAGTGGACTACCACACTCAGCTGCCTTCCTTCCTTGTGTTATCTGACTCCCTTTCAGACACCAAGTGTCTAAAGTAAATCCTCTAAGTCAAATCTCTTTTCTAAAGAAAATATAAACAAACCTAACACCAACTTTCACCAGCTGAAGAGAAAAACAAATTCCTTCCTTCCTTCCTTCCTTCCTTCCTTCCTTCCTTCCTTCCTTCCTTCTTCCTTCCTTCCGTGATACATGCACATACTGTGTGGAAGGTGACATTGAGAATCTTCCTTTAGTACTCACTGCCTTTATCAGTTACCACTGTGTATCCCAGGTCTGGAATTTACTGAGATTCTCCTGCCTCTGCCTCCTAAATGCTGGGATGAAAGGTGTGCACCACCACTCCTGGCCTCTGCCTTTATTTGTTGAGATATGATCTCTAACCAGACATGATGGCTCACGCCTTTCATCCCAGCACTGGGGAGGCAGAGGCAGGTGGATCTCTGTGAGTTTGAGACCAGCCTGGTCTACAGAGTGAGTTCTAGGACTGCCACAGCTAACCAGAGAAATCCTGTCTGGAAAAGCCAACCCCCAGCAAACTAGCCAGCAAACTCCTGGGTCCTCTTGTTTCTGTATCTCAGCACTCACCCAGTCTGTTTACCCACTGAGCCATCTTCCCAGACCCAAATTTGCTTTTCTACAAAAAAATCATTTTCTAGGGAAAAAAAAAAACACCCATAAGCATATCCTTGTTAATTATTTTAAAAGTTAGCATGCAGGAGATTATACGTATGAATACCTATATATACATATATGTACAGACATATACAAGCATGAGTGAGCACACATACACGCAGGTTGAGTATCCTTACCCAAAATGCCTGGGTAATATTTCAGATTCTAGATTACATCCATTTATGTAATGAATCATCTCAAGAGAGGAACCCAAATCCAAATGTGTACTTTGCTGAAGCATTATATATGTTTTAAACATGGAGCCTAAAGGTCATTTTATATAAGATTTTTAGTAATTTTGTACATGAAAACAGTTTATGGTAAGGAATTTTCCACTTGTGGAATCATGCCAGGTCTCAAAAAGCTTTGAATTATGAAACTTTTGGTTTTTCAAGTTACTGATGCTCATTCTGAAGAAAATCAATTAAAAACAAAGCAATGACCTCAAACTGAAAGCTCAACTGGTTAAAAAAAGGGAATTCATAGGCCTGTTTTCAATGACCTATTATTTTATTTGCTAGCAGCTGTAGAGAATTGCATATTAGGGCCCTTGATTTCCTAGTAACACAATGGCAACTTACACTTCTGATTAGTGAAGAGAAAAAGTAAAAAGTACTAAATTCCCTTACAACTTTAAATTATCTGTTTATAGCTATCTAGCCTGTCTCTGTCCTGAAATGAATGACTGTCTGATTTGGCCCAGAATCACATGCAGCTGGCGTACTGTGCATATCTTATACAAACCTTGCTGTTACGTATTCAGTAAGCCATTTTCTGTGCTGCATCCATCTCTGATGGATGGAGTGCTTCCTGTTAAAGATGTCTTTCATTATTTCACACACAACTGCTTTGAGTCCTGCCATGTGCATAGAGACAGAAACCACAAAGCAGGACTCAGTAAGTGGACAAAGGCAGGTCCTGTAGCAAACCTCATCTTAGCCCTCAAGACCAGTGGTCTGCAGCCTTGCTAATGCTGTGGCCCTTTAATACAGTTCCTCATGCTGTGGTGACCCTGACTATAAAATTATTTCATTGCTCCTTCATAACTATGATTTTTCTACCTTTATGAATCATAATGTAAACACCTGGTATGTGACCCCCAAAGGGGTAATATGTGACCCACAGGTTGAGAACCACTGTTCTAGACAAACAAGGCCACCGTCAGCCACTGGTGTGTGAACACCTACAACCAAGCTGAGGTCCAGATAGTGCAGACCATTCTCTTCGTCTCTGGGGCATAGTGTGGAGCAGAACAGTGGCAGCAAAGATGGAACTTCATCTGATTAGTGACACGTGTGTAAAATAAGGAGCAAATGAAGTCCTTCTGCTGAGGAGGAGGGAGAAGAGAAGGGGCTTCTGAGGGATTCTGGCCTGGCACAGCTGTGTGACTAAGGGAGGTGCCCTGACTGAGGGCAGTTTCCCCACGAGTAGACTAGAGACTACATCCACCTGACACACAGGAAGCACTCCTCACACGAGCCTCGCCCCTCAATCACAGAGGGACACTCTTACAACAGCGTTACAAAGCACCTGATGTAATTGGGGATGACTTTTACTACAGTCTGTAGTGTGACAATGCATTAAGACTCAGATTTATAGGGCAC
Organism: Cricetulus griseus; assembly: GCF_003668045.3. Classification (NCBI taxonomy): domain Eukaryota; kingdom Metazoa; phylum Chordata; class Mammalia; order Rodentia; family Cricetidae; genus Cricetulus; species Cricetulus griseus. The sequence continues at coordinate 117,808,645 of NC_048598.1, forward strand.
TGGAAATGTACACCTAATGTGAACTATGCAAAACTGCTGGTGACATTCATATCTGTAGATTCCTGCTATGTTCCCTGCCAGTTTTCTTATAACACCTAACAGGAAATAAATATAAAACAGTATCATTGGTAACAGGGTTAAAAGAAACAGTAAAAAGCTATGACTGAAAAGACAGCAGTCTACACAAGCTCTGAATCTGAGAGCCTCGAACATGTTTCAGGATCTTCCATGGCTTCCTATTGACTAACGAAGAACAAGGGATGACGGAGCACGAGTGTTTCTAAGATCTTTGCACTCACAAACTTCTTAAGATACTCAATTAAGCTGGGCAGTGGTGGCACACGCCTTTAGTCCCAGTACTCGGCAGGCAGAGGCAGGCGGATCTCTGTGAGTTCAAGACCAGTCTGGTCTACAAAAGCTAGTTCCAGGACAGCCTACAAAGCCACGGAGAAACCCTGTCTCAAAAGACAAAACAAACAAACAAACAAAACAAAAACAAAAACAAAAAGATACTGATTTAAGCATTGTGGTTAGTGGGACTGTGCATATGAACAGTCAGACGTTATGATAGCTGAATTACTTTTCAATATAGTTTTGTATCAGTAAAAGCTTGTAAAATGTGTGACCTCCAATTTGTGTAAACACACACACACACACACACACACACACACACACACACACACACACACACACACACACGCACGCGCACGCACACACAGGCACACAGTGTGTCTTAGAGGCAGCACACAGCATGGTAACCAGACTTTAGATGTCAGATGCTGACAACCCTTGACTCAAATCCCAGTTTTTCCACTTCTTACTTATGTGACTCTAAGAAAGTTACATGGATATCTTTTCCCCCCATTAAAAAACAAAAAAAAATCAAAGGCAGTTATGTGGACTCAGTGAATCAGTCCAGATATAAAGCCTGGCTGGGTAACATTTGGTGATTTTCACTTGACAATCATAATCCTAGCGGTTCCCCAACAAATCTCTCTCATTATATCCCAATTAAAGAGGGGGAAAATGACATTCAAAGACATTCCGATAACCTGTTCTAGATCATGCCCTGCACACAGGAGATTTAAACCAAGCATCACGGACTCCAAAGCTTGTCTCAGGGACCATTTCCAAAGCCAACGAGATAGTTTTCACACACATTATTCATGTATTTTCAATAGGAAAGAAGAAGAGAGTTTAGGTTGGCAAAATCTACTACATTAGAGTGTCTTAGAAAAAATAAATAATGAAAAGCTAGAAATACAAGTGTTAGATGAATGAGTTCCCAATAAAGGTCAAGAGAAAAGTGTGTACAGGTGTGCGTGCGTACGTGTACACACACACACACACACACACACACACACACACACACACACACACACAGCATGTCATGACATTTATGTCCATATACCCAGGACTTTGGCACACATAGGTGAACTCCTCCCCTTGCAAGCCCGCAGGCAACCCTTCCTCTCTGACACACAAAGACTTTCAGGACAGCCTGCTAGCAGCTCTCTGCTATTGCTTACTGCTTGGAAAAGGGAATGATGCTCGATCAGTACCCCCCCCAACCCCCAAACATACAGTAGCTGAAGCTTCCTTCCTGCAGGGGGCTGAGCCTCTCTAGACATACACAATAGCGTTCCAGGAACAAAACAACAAGACTTGGATGTTTGTATGGGAATACCTCCCACACCTGTAGAGCCCTGAGTGTGCGAGTGTGCACGTACAGACACACACACACACACACACACACACACACACACACACAGAAACAGAGAGAGAGAGAGAGAGAGAGAGAGAGAGAGCAGTAGCAATCTGTTGCATCCCTGGGGCCACACCAGTAGCATTCCATTGCCTCCCTGGGCCTCCCAGATATTTCTACACCGAGAAGAGGCCCCTCAGCAAATGCCAAGGTCTTGGCCCTGCTGCTTCACAGCGTCTAAGTTAGAACCTGCTCCTGTTGGGAGGGGAAGCAGAGAGCAGATGGGTGAGACCAGAGGAACACAGCTGCAGCATCTTCCTACCCTGGGTCACCTTACTCAAGCAGCAAACTAAGTCTTTGAAAAGGAAACGGAACCTGTGACACATTCAGATGTGCTTAAAATCTCTCCTCACCCCGTCACTGCAAAAAGAGACTTCAGCAATTCTGCCTTGGCCACCAGAATGCCCTTACTTTTTTCTGTCCTTTGGGCTCCTTTTCAGGCTGGATGAGGCAGAGGAGAGTGGGAGGGAAGGCAGGGGGCTGGGGCTGGGAGCAGGACTTTAACAAAGAATCACTTCAACAGAGACCACTGAGTAATGGCTTTGCCTGCGCCAAGAATAACATCAACTCAATGTCGCCAATTAGAATCAGGTCAGTCGGGCCTCACCACTGCTCCAGGCCTCCACCCGGACCCCAGCATGAGGTGCTACTCATGCTGATGTCACTAGTAGTCACTGTGGCCCCAGCAAGTCCCCCACTCAGTTCAAAAAGAAGTGTTCTTGAACTCTCCTCTTATAGAGGCAGGAAGCCAGGAGGAGAAGGAAGTGGCAATCGGGGGAGGCTAGAGGGATAGATACTAAGAATCACCCTCCCAGCCCTAACTCGGGACTCTGGCAGAACCCCTAAGCACCCCAAGCTCATTTTACATGAGGTAAGATACAGGGAGTACCTGGAATAGTGCTGTGTAAGCCAGAGCTGCTAAAGCAGTGGCCATTACTAACAAAGCAGAAGGGGAGGGCTCTTCCCAGTTCCTTATCTCTTGCCTATTCTAAGATGTGAACCCTGGAGCTGTGACTGGTGAGCAGAATGTAACCTGATAAGGAGGATGAGCAAGGAGGTGCTCTGATAACTCACTTATGAGAATGCCGTGGGACCTGGGGTGAGGAAGATAGCAACAAAATTCCCATAAAAATGACTGTTTGAAATTTTGTAAGTTTTCAACATACAATTTCCCTTCCAAGGGACAGGAAAAACAACCAATCAAACACACACACACATACACACACACACACACACACACACACACACACACACACACACACACACACCATACACACACACACACAGACAGAGAGAGAGAGAGAGAGAGAGAGAGAGAGAGAGAGAGAGAGAGAGAGGGGGAGAGGGAGAGAGGGAGGGAGGAGAAAGAGAGACAGAGAGATAGAGACAGAGTATCTCACTCCTTCTGGATAGATTTCATTGTATGGTCCCTGAGAGAATGGCATTAACATCCCTTGGGGGCTTGTAAGAAATGAAAATAACCAAGCCCTCTCCCCAACCTACTTACATCAGAAATGGGATGAATGTGGGACAATCAGTGTTTTAACTGGCTCTTTTGCTGTCCTAGACTAGGGATGTACAGACTAGGGCCTGTAGGCCAAATCCAGCCTGCTGTCGGTTTTTGTAAATAAAGTTTTATCAAAACATTGCCACAGTCATTCATGGACATAGTATGGCAAAGCTGAGGAGCCACAACAGAGATCCATGGTGAGTGAAGGTTATTTGCAGGAAAAGTCTGTCAACCTTGTGCGAGGTTTTACAAGCTATTGGGTTCAGTCACTAGGGTATAAAAAAGCCCATACTTCCAGTATTCACTTTCTTTGTTTATCATGGATGATACTTTCTCTTATTTCTGTCCCCAAATTTCTGCTAATGGCTTTAAGTGACTTCCTTCACTCCCAGGTGACAGGGTCCATTTTTTCAGGGGCAAACTTGGTGCATGGCAATTTCTAGATTTGTGAGTACAATGGTAGGCAGACGCAAAGAGCAATGCTGATTGTGCATGAATCTAAGTGCTCTGACTGAAGGCAGAAAAGGATGGAGGACTTTCTTTGCACATAGTGGAAAAAAAAGCCACATGGTCACCCAAACATTTATTAAAAGACCACCATGTGAAAGGTGCTATTTATAAAAAGAATTACTACACTACAGTGCATGATAATGTACCCTAGTGTAAGGTATCTATAAAGACCCTTTAACATACTAGTCTCCAAACATCTTGCCTATGGATGCATGCTTGGTAAACCTAACTTTAATTCTACACAGGAATTTCAAAAAGGCAGTTAGTAAAATTGCTAGTTACCTATACTTCAGGAAAATGGCTAAAAAGCACAGGGTGTTCATTAGATAAATACCATCTTCACCCAGAGAATTAACATGAGGGAAGAGATGCAGGCCACACTGAGAATGCAACCCATGCTTCAATCAATAGTTTGGTGGTGATTAAGACAGTCAGGCCTAACACTGCTAAGCTAAAAACAAAGGCCTGAATTCTATCGGGACTTTGCTTCTGCCGTGGAGTGACTAACTCTGAATGTTTTCTGAATAAAGTGCTCCAAATCACTAAGCAGTGTTCAAGTCATAATACCTAAGACCTCATTGGCTGTCTGGCGATAAATCTAAGCTGGTAGGATTTTGTTGCTCTTGTTTCCCCACAGGCCTGGGACTTTACCCTTACTCGCTTTTACCTCAATCAGTTGTGGTTTAGAAGAATCAGGGACAGAAACAAAATGATGTATATACATATATAAAACCAAGATGAATGATTGTCTATTCCCTCTCCAGGAGACATAAGATAACTCCCTTCTTGGGAGTTCTGCCTCCTCCCTAAGATGGATATTCTGACAGATTTGAAAAAACATATTTTCCATATACTTCATAATTCAGTGAAACTAACCTAGGATAATCCTCATTAAAAAAAAAAAAAAAAAAAAAAAACCACACAAGAAAAGCAGTACCCTGAGTTTTCAAAGGAATGCATGCTGCTGGAAGCCAGTCAAAAGCATAAGGAGGACTCACAATGAAGCAGTTTTTAAAAGTGAAAATCAGCAAAAACAGCCTCTCCTTCCCCCAAACTTCAACACGCTGTGAACAGCTCCTTTTATTTCGAAAACGCTGTTTACCATTTTAGTGTGTTAAAATGTGGTTTAAAAGAAACCCATGGGTCTGGGAGATGGCTCAGTTGGTAAAGGCGACTGTTGCCAAATCTGGAACTAACAAAGTGGAAGGAGCAAACCGACTCCCAAAGGCTGTCCTCTGACCTCTACAGGAGCACTGAGGTGCACACACACTCACACACTCTACATTAAAAAAAGAAAAAAAAGAAAAAGTCTGTAGTTTTGATTAAAAAACAAACAAACCCCAAAGCCAAAAAGAGAGAGAGAGAGAGAGAGAGAGAGGAGAGAGAGAGAGAGAGAGAGAGAGAGAGACCAATGAGGCCAGAGAGATGGCTCAGTGAGTAAAGGTGCCTGTATGGTAGAATGGATTCCACAGGCTGATCTCCATATGCACAATGTACCACACTCACTCAGATGATCCTCAATTACACTCATACATGTCTGTCCTGGTCAGCACCTGGCTATGCTGGCATTGCCTGGTAATTAACACAGCAGAAGTTTAGAACTGTAAACAGTTTTAAGACATTTACACAGGTTGATAAAAGAAAGTCTAAGACACATATTTCAATCTGTAACTGTGAAAGGGTAAACTGTTTTCCTTGATTCTACTGTCCCCAAATTCTCACTTTCTCTCTTTTGGTTTTTACATCCTAGAACTCACGCTGTAGCCCAGGCTGGCCTTGAACTCACAGAGATCCGCCTGCCTCTGCCTTGCCAGTGCTGGAATTAAAGGTGTGCACCACCACTGCTGGAAGCTTTGTTCCAAAATTCTGTGAGGAAACTTCTATGTGAGAGAGGACAGTGGGCTGTCAACAAGAGGGGCCAGTTAAAAGGTCTGAAGTTTTCTCAGGAAAAATGGTTCAAAGAACTATTCACAAGTGCCTGAATTTATAATTTCTCAATTACAATGCATTAACTGTCAAAACACACTACTGGAGATAAATACAATCAGGTGACCAAGGTAGGAAAAGGATGATGGGCACCTGTAGGTGGAGGCAGGAGGTCACTTGCTGTGGGTTGCTATGTCCTCGCTCTGGCTCCTTACTGTCACCTCTGCTGTCTGGTTGTCATGAGGTGAACAGCTTCCCTCTACCAAGCCCATTCTCCAGGCTGCCCCTGTCTCTCTATGGCCTAGAAGCAATGGGGTCAGCCAGCTATGGACTACAACCTTGAATCTGTGAGCCAAACCTAGTCTTCCCTCCCCAGAAGTGACATTCTCAGGGACTGTTCACGAAGACAGAAAAACCAACTACTGTAGGAGATGATAAGTAAACATCAAGATAATGATGGCTTTCCTCACAGGAGAAAGTGGTTGAAACATCGTTTTCATCTTTATGCACAAACTGACACATACTAAATATTATATAGTTATGGAAACAAGCAAAGGGCAGGAAAACCAGGAAATACTCTCCTCCACAATGAAATGCCAAAGATGCTCACAGAAATAGTTTTAATTCAACCAAATAATCCTCCTGCAGGACATGGTCACTGGTTCCCAACCATTGTATAGAATCAAAAAGAAAAAGCAAACACTCTTGACATTTTCCCAGGGCCATCTCTTCTCTGCAACTGGGACTGCCCTGGTGCAATATAGTTCCTCACTCATATACCCAGGACCTGACAGTAAGTAGGGTCAGTGTTACAGCCCCACTATTTAAAACAGTGCCCAGCATGCAGCAGACACTCAACAAATACTTATTGAATGAACAGCTGTCATCTCCAGAAATCCAACAACCTAACTTAGGGACATTTTTCAGAAATTACAAGTTATGACAGGCCATGAAGGACTCTCAGGTACTCATCAGCACTAAGTCTGTGGAGGACAGAAATTGGTACATTTACAAATAAAGATGCTCAAGATGCAGCTTTAGGGAAATGGGAATTGGACTGGGAGGCTGCTAAGATCATTCAACAGAAAAAGTAAACATGGTAAAAAAAAAAAAAAAAAAGGGTTTTAGAAATTCAAATAAAAGTATGTCTAACACGAGCTCAGCATCACCTTCCAAAGGAGCCAATGCTACAGCCTGAGAGTAACACCGAGACAACCCAGGGCAGGTGGGTGAATGTTTAGGAATCGAGTCATTCACCACACATTCGTCCCCTTAACTGTCTTGCCAGCAGAAGGGAGATACTATCTGATGATTTTCAATTACCTGATGCCGGGCTCGACTCTGGTCCAGAAGCTGCCGGGACTGAAGTTTTTGTTGTTCAAGTTGCTGGAGGGCAAAGTGGAGTTGGTAACTGCCCGCTGTGGGGTGATACTTGTGCTGGGGAACCACTCCTGTAGCCTTGCTGTATGCGTTGTTCTCTACCTCACCCTCCCAGGCAAAGCCACCCGTCTGGAGGCTCCTGAAGAGAGAAAGAATAGATTGTTAGATTTTTTTTTTTTTTGCATGGGTATGTGAACAATCCAAAGGAAAGAGATGTGTGTCTATTATTTTTCCTTTATAGATACCAGCTAGAATTATAAAGCTACTATTTGATAAGTTATCTGACTTCACTAACTCACACCGTGGTGTATTTTGGTCACTGCTTTTATTTCCCAACTTCTCTTATAAAGAGATATCCAGATATCAGGTAAAAGCATGTCTGTGAAATGTGTCCACGTGTGAAATACTTTGTGTTCCTATAGCCTCACCTTCTGATAAGGAAGAGCCACGTCCCTTGTGCAGAGATAGGGTGCTCAGGTTAGCTTCCCCAGAGACTGCTCAGTTCCATGCTATCAGCTAATCTTCTAGGCTAACAGGTCCAAAAGACTCAGAGATTAATTCGCTGGCTCTGAGAACATCTGATTTCCAGGAATTCCTCCGGAAATACTTCAACGTGTATATACATCATCTAGATCTAACACAGCAGTTCTCAACCTTTGGGTCATGACCCCTTGGAGGTTCAATGACCGGCCCTTTCACAGGGATCACCCGTCAAATATTTATATCACTACTTATAACAGTAGCACAATTACAAACCGGCTATGAAAATGATTTCATGGTTGGGGGTCACCACAGCACGAGGAACCGTATTAAAGGGTCACAGCGTTAGGAAGGTTAGGAACCTTCAAGCTATGCTACCGTATACATGTATGTACATACATATAATAAATATCTCCCGGAGGATTTCTGAACATATGGAGAAATGTGGTGACACCTGATGGGAAAGCCACCGATGAAAAAAGGTATGTAAATAAATTAATCTAATGTTGGCCTGATTCACAAGGCAGAAGACTGAGTGAGCGTAAGATGGGATTATATAGTTAGGAAAGGAAACAGAACCTTTTGTGTGGGGAGGCAGGGAGTGTGTGTGTGTGTGTGTGTGTGTGTGTGTATGTGCAGATGCATGTGTACATGCATTTCTATGTGTGGGGAGGCCAGAGGTCAATATTGATTGCACTCTTCAGGTACTTTCCAGCTTAGTTTGATGCTGAGTCTGCTAGACTGAAGCCCAGCAAGTGCCCGGGCTACACCTGCCCCATGCAGGGTTGATGCGTGCACACTGCTGCACTTGGCTTCTTACGTGTGTTGAGGATCTGAATGCAGGACTTCATGATATGCAGGAGGAACTTTACAGAATGAGCCATTTCACAGCTCCTGGAGAATCTTTTTTCTCACTAGGGAGAGAAGACAAGCTGACTGATGACAACGTGTTAGACGCTAAAAGGCACTGACTGAGTGGGTTGTGAGTGGAAGGAGGGGTTATGGGGAAAGGCATTCAGGTCTTCCAGGACACCCTTAAATTTGCAAACCTCCAGCCTGCACCTCCTAAGTGCTGGGAATATCAGCATAATATCATGCCAGCCAGGTGTTTGGCAGAACTGGATCAAGGCAGGAATGCCTCTCCTTCAAATGAAGATAAAAGCAGGGGACAGGGTTGAATTATCTTGAGATTTTCATGTCAATTAAGCTAGGTCTTGCTTTTAAAAGAGGACATAAAGTTTTGTGGGTACAGAGATAGGGATGGATCTGGGAGGAGTTTGGTGGTGGTGGGGGGTGAATATGATCAAAATACCATGTATGACTTAATGAATGTAAAGAATTAATGAAAACATTATTTTAAAAATCCCCAAGGGAAACTATTATTAGTCACTGAATTCACCCACAGAGATTCTGCTTCCATTTCTGGCTTGATGGTTACAGCAGTTTCTAGCCATAGGGAACAATCTAGATTCAGTAAGTATACAATATGAAAGTAAAGTAATATGCACTTCATACCAGAATTAACCCCACTGGGTAGCTTGAGTGATTTCATTTGCTAGTAACTGTTTTAACAACAAACCTTTCCACGAGGCATTCATTATAATGCCTTCTTGCTGTGTATCAGAGAGCAGTCTTTTGGCAGGCCCTTTATTTGGGGAGATGCCCCTGAAGTTCTCAGGGGTGTCAGCAAGGGTATATGGATGCAGAGGGCAGGGCAGTGGGCAAGAAGTATTCTCCCAACTCCACCTATACTGAAGAGACTGGAACACCATAAACTTTTATAGTGAAATATGTTTTTAATCTCATCAGTAACATAAGCTCTGCCTGCAAATCACCAAAGGAAGTCTCTCAAGCCAGTGGAGGCTTTTAGCAAAGAGGCAGGAATTTTTATAGCTCAGCACTGGGTGGGGGTGGGGATACTTAACTGTGTAATATAATAAGTGCCACGAGAACCTTCTTGCTTTGAATTTCAGCGGGGTTAGTTGGAGCACATTAGCTCATACTCAAAGCACTAGTCTTTGGAGTTTCTAGCATGTGAGTGCTACAATGACTGACAGGAGGCTGTGTGTACTGCGCAGGCTGCCCCTGATATCTGGCACCCAAGTTCATACAGCCCTTCTTTCTACAGCACCTAAAGGCTCCTATATCCACCTGAAAGTCTACCCCATGTTCACAAACCTGTGTTCATTCTGTTTCACTAGTAATATTCATTCTGTTTCACTAGTAATATGCTTTCTACCCTCACCAAAATTTTGAGATAAGCTGTTCTCATTAAAATTTTGTGAGATTTCCCGATCCAAAACGCTTGGGGTGTGTATTGAATTTGGATTTTTCTTTTCTTTCTTTCTTTTTTCTTTCCTTCCTTTCTTCTTCCTTTTTCTTTCTTTTCCAGGGGGATGGGGTGTTGGCTGCAAATTTTTAAATATTTATATAGTATGTGTGTACATATATGTAGTGTGTATATATGTATGGATATGTAGATAGATAGATACTTGGAACATTTACTTCATTTACGTTTCATATACTTGCAGTCCCAGCTACTGGGAGGCTGAGGGGGAAGAGCTTAAGCCAGGAGTTTGTGGCTAGCCTGGGCCATACTGCAAGACTCTACTACAATAAGATTCTTTTTAAGTTACACATAGGCAACAATATGGCACGTTTTCCCAAACTACATTCTCTTACTAGTTTATCCACCAAGAACGTCACCTCACGCCCATTAACAGTGCCACCCTCCTGGATACACTGTTCCCACTGTAACTGCTCTTCCCACACCCTACTCCATCCCTGAACGCCCTATGCTTTTCTCTTTGGTTATGTAGCTAAGGAGCTAGGAGGAAACTGCAAGCTCCATAGCAACATTTCTTCAGCACACTGGGCTGCACCTTCCGCAAGGGCACGGAGGCTTCGAGGCTCTGATGTCACAAGGGTACGAGGAGGAGGCAGACGGCAGTGACAGTCCGCACTTGTGCTTCTGCTGTCCATTTCCTCTGGCTGCCTCACTCAATCTCTGTGCGGGGATGCCCCAACCCTCATCACATTACCTGGTGTGTGCACTATGGCGGCTGTGCTTTCCGTGGCCTTTGTGATGTGTGGGTACTGGAGGTAAAATACCATTCAGTAAGTGCAGGTCATGAGCATTAAATGTCCAGGAATTTAAGGACTAGTCCTGTATTAGAAAAATGTGTGGTGCTGCTCGAAATACCAACTGTCCTAATGACAGGCACAGTGGCACTTCCTGGACAGTGTACATGTTTAAGGACAGTAGACGCTGTATTTTCTTCAACTATACATTCGTAACCACAAGCACACATCTTCACACACACACCGAATGTAGGAGCCCTCCAGATGGAAAAGGCCTCCCAGGAGTGGACAAGACAGTACTGACCACAGGAAGCTATGTGATCCAGAGCTGTCTTGGGAGGGCATGTCCCTGGCTCTAGTGGTGCTTCCAATGACAAAATGAAAGCGCTTTTGTATGGAATAACACTTTGTAGCCCATTAAAAACAGTTCTAGGGCCAGCTAGAGTCTGGCCATGTTCACAAAGATCAAATGTAAGGTGAAGGAAGGCATGAGCAGGGAAGGATCCTTGCACCAAGGCCCTGAGTACATCTAACTTCTCCACAACTTTATTATCCTTAAATTTTCTCATCTGCAAAATGGAGACTGAACAGTCCAGTCCCTATTCTCACAGGATTATTGTAGGATCTCAAGAGGGAATATAAGTGGAGGCCCGACAAATAAAAAGAAAATATAGTCTCACTAGTAATGTTTCTATCATTCTACTCTTTCCCCAACCCATCACCTTTCCATGCTGCCAGAGCCCCAGACTTCTTTGGTGTGGGAACAGTAGGATAGAGAAACGCAAAGTGAGTTTGGGGCTAGCCTGAGCCAATAAGATTCTTTTTAAGTTACACATAGGCAACAATATGGCATGTTTTCCCAAACTACATTCTCTTACTAGTTTATCCATTTGCCAGCAGGAAATCCACCGTTGCAGTCAGCACAGCACAGTCCTTTGTGTGGCAGCATCCGTCAGTAAGTCAAAGGCTGTGAGTGCTGAAAATCTTGGCCATTCTTTTACAAACTACACAAAGAGGGAACCTGAAACCTAGAAACCGGTGTCATAAAAGCTCTAGATGAAAATGTATCAAAATGTCTTTGAAACCTTGTGGTAAGCAAGGACTACTTGGAATGAGAAACTGAACTTTAATAAAATCAAACAAGACAGCATTAGTGATGTGGCATGGCTGATGCACCTGTAATCCTGGCACTTGGGAGGAGTCCCCAAACAGCCTCAGCTACACAGTGAGCGAGAACCTAGCCTATCCCACAAAAGACCCTGTCTCAGGAAACAAAAGCAAGCAAAAGACACCACTAAGAAATGAATAGGACTTACTCCAGGGAAAAGTATTTGAAGTGCATATATGTTGTAGTAGCATCTCGCTTTGCCAGTGAATTTGTGTTAGTAGCCACACCCCTTTGGGCATGGCTTCAGGTGTAGATGTGACTGGAAGGTAGAGAAGCAAGGGGCGGGCTCTCTCTCTTGAGTGGCAAATTGCATCGGGAAAGAAATAGAGTAATAAAAAAGCCATGTAAACATGGAAAATACACAAAGAGTCTGGATACTGTATGCTATGGTGCTGTCTTTGAATTGTTTAATTGCTGGGGAAGGAGCAACAACTGCTAAAAGACATTTGATTATAAATGCTGCGGGATTAAATCCAACTTATATATTTTGAAAATTAAGTCTAAGGACAGGTTACTTTGGAAAAGAAGTTCTGTTTTTGTTTCCACAGAAAATGAAAAGCTGTGGGTTCCTTCCAGACTATTATGGTTTGATCAAGTAAGGCCCCCTGAAGCAGTGGCCCAGGTGATCCAACATCCAAAACAGTTGAGACAATGCAGCCGCAGACTACTACAGTCAGGATTTGGCCAGGTTTTGGGGTTTTCTCAGGATCCCCATGGTACTGACAGCACCTGCTGTTTGGACAGCAGGAAGCAGTTTGGAGAGAACCACGCCCAAATTCCCAAATATTGTTTATAAATGTTTGTTTTCATTTAAATGGGGTTGGTTATAAATGGTTAATGATCACAGCCAATCTCTTCCTTTAAAAAAAAAAAGAATATGATATAGAAATGAATACTTTGCATTGGTATGGATTTTGTTTTATTGATACGAATTTAGGGTCAATTTTGCTATATGTATACTGTTCCTCTTGTTTAGATATTGTGTTTATACAGCTCTTTTAAAAATGTAATGCATAATTACAGATTGTAGTCATCTATAATAGTAAAAACTTATACTAATGTTAGTTAGATTTTCTAGATATACAGAGATATATTTCAAGGGGATAGATATTCTTCAAATCTTTCAAAGACCTTAGAATATGGCATTTAAAATGGCCCTAGCCATTGGCCAACAGTTAAATAATATTAAGTCTTTGTGTGTTTATTTGGGGCTATAGCAGCAACTGGAGAAGGCCGGAAAGAAAACTCCAGCAACAATATGTAACAAAGGTTTATTTTTTTTTAATTTAAACTTTTATACATATTTTTTAGGTCTATTCTGTCTGTATGTATGTCTGTATACTATGAGTGTCTGATGTCCTCTGTCCTTGGTTGTGAGCTGCCATGTGGGTGACGGGAATTGTACCCGGGTCCTCTGGAAGAGCAGCCAGTGCTCTTAACTGCTGAGCCATCTCTCCAGCCCACGACAAAGGATTTACAGTTAACACACAAAGAAGGCTGCACTGTTAACTAATCGTAACAAGAGAATGAAAACTTAAAATTGCAACTGGGTGTAGTGCCACAAGCCTGTAACCCAGCACTTGAGAGGCAGAGCATGGGGGATCAGAAATTCGAAGCAGCCTGGGCTACAGGAGATACTTGCTCAACAAACTAAACCAAACAAAAAAACAGGGACGGGGAGTTGTTTAAAGTCGTGCAAGGAGAACTCTTATACATTGATAACAGGGGTATAAACAATGCAACAAAAAACTAGGTTTTGTGAAGTTTACATGAATAAGTTAATTGCCTAAAATAAATATAAGCACATGGCTACCAACGAAACTGTAGAAAGTCTTCCCTGAAATTATATTTATAACTATTAAAAACTGGAGCCAATCCTAATGCCCATCAGGAAAATAGATAAATAAAATATGATATATTCATATACTTTAATACTACTCAATAAAATGGTTGGCCACTAAAACAAACAGCTGATAGATGAATGTCAGAAACATGGGGTTGAATGAAAGACAGACACAGAAGACAAAAAATATGCCATTCCATTTCAACAAACCAAAGAAACTAAACACACACCCAAGTGCAAGAAGGGCTCTGCACAGAGAGGCATCTGCAGTGAAATGAAGTACAAGGGGACTCTGAAATATGATGGAGACATCTCAAGCATGACATATTACACTGATTCACAAACTCACGGAAACCCATCAAATTGAGTGTGCAAAAATATTCAAGTAAATGATACTGCAAGTTGAAAAAGATAAAAAGTCACACCACTTTCATTTTTTTAAAAGTAAAATACTAGCTAATATTTCCTGTTCTGTATATATGGTATAGTAGTTTCCTAATTTTGGTTATGAAACCATGCACTTTGTAATAACAGGGCCACGTGATAAGATTCATTTAGCATTTAGCTATTGTTTTATTTCAGGGCAATTTAACCTACACCTAAAAGACACAGCATAATCTAGAGGAATGACGTCAGGAGTGGTAGGGTTTGGAAAAACACTGCACTGACACAGAGGCCTAAAGCCCAGGAGGACAGCAGTAGAACTGGCTTTCATAACAACAGTAACACTTAGCCTAAGCCCTGGATCATGTGCATGAAGGGTCTGAAGGAAGAAGGACGATGAATACAAAGCAGAAACTAGGGAGCACTCACACTAGGGAGCACTATGGATAAAAGGCAGGGAGAAAGATCAGTTCTGAAAAACAGCCTGAGGATACATTGTAGAGCTGGGCACTACGACTGACTGTGCTTTTAATCCCAGCAGCATTCAGGAGGCTGAGGCAAGAGGACTGCCACAAATTTGAGGTCAGCCTGGAATATAGTATAAGAGTCTTTCAAAACAAACAAAAAACAGAGGCATCACGAAGTTAGAAGAAAGCCAACACGTGGTGGTGGTTTCAGTAAAACTGCAGTGAGGGAGAGGCTCTGAGGAAAAAGGCATTTGTTTAAGAAATACAATTAATGAGTAATGAGTGTCAGAACTACTTCCATCAGTGGAAAAACAGAAGTCAAATTGCATTTAGAAACATAACCAGCATCAGGGAAATCATCTAGCAACAAGCATTAGTCTACCTCAATTACAGACGAGCTACAGCTTGGTAACTGTTGACTGGGAACATTGAGAGCTAACAGGATGAACTCTGCCTACCATCACTTAAATGATGGTAGTCAGTCAGAGGGCTCAGCCAAGACAGCCCATGCTCCTGATGTCACAGGTTTTGATTCATGGAAACCTTATGTACTGGACTATAATTTTAGAAGAGTTTCTGAGAATGATTTGGTCCACTTAAGAAACATACGCACTTAACCTTTGACTTTGCGCCTCAGCATATGAGTACACTTGTTTTTGTCTTTCCTTCCTGCCTTCCACCTATGCAGAAATACAGAGATGGTTCTTCCACAGGAGTGGGGCACACACAGCAGAGGCAGTATGTGAATACTGAGAGCACACAAGTCTTCTGGAAAAGTCAGGTGATTGTCTGATGACCTACATGTTGGGTTGAAAGTATGTGCTGAATAAACTCCTAAGTGCAGGCCAAGCTTCCTGCCCAAGAACAGGGAGAAAGGCATTAAAGCATTTCGTTTATTTTATATGATGAAAGGCTCTTGGGAAAGGATTAAAGACTTAAAGAAACAAGGCAAAAGAGGCAAGGTGTGAGTGTGGGTCAAAACCAAAGGAAAAGCTGGGTCAGTGAGAGATTATGAAGTAGCAGAGGCCCTGGAGGATCTGCACCACTCCCAAAAGGAAAGCTGCCTCTTCAGAGACCCAGGGATGTAGAATAAGACTGCTAAGTTAAAGCCCTGGCATTGCCACTAAAAGCAATATATCTAACCTCTTTGAGCCTTTGGCTTCCTCTGCTGTGAGATGGGCATCAATATTGATCCCACCTCTCAAAGTCTGGATAAAGGATTAAACATGACAAGCCATGTACAACATTTAGCGCATACCTGGCATTGTACAGTTATGTCTCAATTACTAACGCTCTTCCTACTGAGAGTAAACCTTTGGGTGGGACGGGAGGGACAGCACAACAAGGGCATGAGGAGCAAGTGTGAGCAATGCTACTTTGACGAGAGAAGTTGTCTTTACAACCTCCTTACTAAGTACTCTCCCTGAGTAGGAAGTGAGGGATGAAAAAATGGGCTGAAGCAGACTGTGGTGACACCTACTTTTTTTTGTCTCAGCATTTGGGAGGCAGAAACAAGTGGATCTCTATGAGTTTTGAGGCTAGCCTGGTCTACACAGTGAGTTCCAAGTGAGTTAACCCTACAAAGTGAGAACCTGCCTCAAACAAAACAAAAACAACCAAAGAAAGAAGGAAAAAAAGAAAATGGGCTGAAGATGTGTGAGCTGGAGTACCAAGTCCTGTCAATGGTGTCACCTACCAGGGCAGCTACAGAAAGGCAGCCCTTGTTGAGGGGACTTTGTCATGATGAAAGGCTGCTGGCTGGGCTAAGCCAGCTGAAGAATATGTCACCTTGGGTAGGAAGTTGACTCCTGCCAGGAATTGGGGGCGGGGTTACTATATTAATAATGTTGCCAGTTAGGGAGCAGCAATTATGAATGGAGATTATCAGCCTCCCCAGCTCCTCTCCACCCCACACTGGAATTATGAGCAGCAGCCAGCTCCTCACACTTTTCTAAAATGAAGTCAGTTTCTCTCCTTCATTTTCATTTTTGGAATAAAAGTGGTATGTTCTCAACATCCTAAACTGTAGAAACACAAGAAACTGATCTCTGACCCGACAACAAAATACCAACTAGAAAATTTGGTCAATACTTTTTTTTTTTTTTTTTAAATACAGGGACTCTTTAAGTAGCCCAGGTTGGCCTGGAACTTGCATTCTTCCTGTCTTAGTCTCTGGGTCTGAGCCACTATGTTGAGTTTATCAATATTTTGCCAGCTTTTCTATTTCATATCAACATTTATTACACTCACAGACAACCTGAATCCTTAAATCCTCTTCATTCTTGAGTGTTTAAATTCATATTAAGGGATATATGTTTTCCTACATTAAATCTACAGAGAATAGTCATTCCAATCTTTAAATCCTAATTGCCATCCAAGATATACACTATTTCACATCACCTAAAAACAGGATTTATATGTTTTTTACATATGTAAGGGCTAGGCAACCAAATAAATATGAATGCATAAATCACTTCATTGATAAAAATGGGAAATTAGTAATCCAATGGCACAGTCTCAGGTCTTAATTACCAACTGCAGATTGGCTAGCTAATGGGCCAGTTACCTATTTAGTTATAAATACTAATGCCACATTTTCTCATTCACACTTCTCTTCTGTGCTCAGCATTTGGGAGGCAGAAACAAGTGGATCTTTTTCTGTGCTGTGATCGTGCTGTGCTTTAAAAGGACAGTTGATCATAATAAAGCATTTCATTATGCTTTATCCTGAAACCCACTCACAGTCACTCTTTTCCATCCCATTCCTCTTTCACTAAAGTAATTCTACCATGACTGGAAATGAGGTTAGTCTAACATGACTGAGTTTTCTCATGAATCATTGGTGTGCTAATCTGCTAAATTCTGACCGGCAATTGACATCTCAATTACTAATTTATAGATTCAGCATCTAATTCATCTTTATCTCTTCTCTTCCTTTCCCAGCATCTGAACTCCTTCCTTTCTCATTAATCAGACCCTGAATCACTACCTCAAGCTCTGGAGATAGAGCTCAGGAATCAGTACTTTTAAAAGCTGCTTCTTCCCACACAGTGATTCAATAGAGAGAGTTAAGATTGATTCAGGCCTGACTCCTGGTGAGTTTCATTGTCCCTGAATTAAGGTTTGGATAGGATCAACATGTGCCCTGAAAACTACCTTAAAAAGACCGTGTGTCAATTAGTACTTGAAAAATAAATGTGGCTCCTACTGCCTGCTATACATCTTAACAGAAAAGCTGAAAGCAAGAACAGGAAAACATTGAAATACGGTGGTTCAAAATCAATAAAGCTCTCACCCCATCCTACCCTCAGAGGCAGAAGGAAAATCAAGAGAAATTAAGAACATAAGCTGGATCCAAATGAGATCCTAATTTAAAACAGAATGAGAAACAATGGAGACAGAAGGCTTCGGCTCACTCATTCAGTGAGGGAAAAGCAGAAATGGTATCGGGAAGCTGTCTGGGGTATGTTTTGGCGAACTATACTTTGATTTCATTAAATAACTGTGTGACAATGACATAACTTTGGGAAGAATACAATGAGATACCATGTCAAAAAGCTAGGAGTTGATAAGCCTGTCCTTTTAAAGCACAGCACGATCACAGCCAGCTGGACTTGACAATGAATACGGAATGTGAACCAGACCTTTGCTGTCTCCACACCCCTTCCTCTTCATGATTGATGGAACTCAGGAGGAGGAAAGAAGGACAGAGTTGGACTTAGTGCGTCTGGCAGAGGCTCTGACTCTGGGAGCAAGCTTCATGGAACACAAAGCTAGACATAAAACCAAACCTTTCAAAGGTTACATTCACAGCCCTGCTCTGAAGGCTTTGCAGGATTCTGGGAGCCAGCCAGTTATGTAGATAGTGACTCCTGGATCCTTTATCTATTAGCTTTCTGGATCTGAAAAGACAGACTGATCCTTTGCCTTATGATCAAGAAATGTCTTGTCTTTGATCCAGCTCTTTATTTTGGCATAGCCAGCACACCACATGAAGCCTAAAAAATGTAGCTGTGAACTAAAAAAGAAGTGAGCAAAGAGTGACCTTTAAGAACGCTGCAGGAGAACTCCCTGACACCAGTTCATTCAACAAGACTGCGCCCAGCTCAGCAGGATTTCTTCAGCCAGAGGGAAAGGGCTGATGTCTTATGACAATAACTGTGACACACACAAGCACAGCTGGCCCTAGTAAAGCTGGATTGCCATCACCTACCTTTCACGCCCCACAGAGACATGCCAGGGAAAGCTTTCCAAGGGAACGTGAATGTGTAGATTGTCTAGGGCAACTGGCATTCAGGTCTATAAGAACTTCCGTCCTGACTTGGAGTTAGGTTCAAACCCAGTACACCCAAACAGCTTGCAGAAGTGTTGCAAGTGGAGAATTCTAGCCCATGGCCTCAGTCTGACTCCCTTCATTTCTCTTCTTTTTCCTGGGACACACAACAGCAGGCAACTTGGCACTGTCAAGTTCACAGCTCTTGTGGCCCCACTGACCTGCCTCTGCCTCTTTCTTCCAGTTGGTCTAGGGAAATAATGCACAGCTCTTAAAGACTGCACCCTTCATCTTAACCTTCTCCACCTCCTTCTCCTTTCTTTCTTAATAACTCACAACAAATTAACAAAACATTAAGAAAATCATAAAAAGGAAATGTTCTAAGGAAATAGTAAGGTCAAAGGGGGTTAAAATGTTACTTCTGGACAAGACTTATTCCACTAAAGTTGAGAGTGAGCCTCTTCAGAGAGCCTGGTCCCAAGCTACCTCCAGTGCAGACACAGTAGAAACAACCCCTTCATCACACTAGTGGCAAGGCCACACAGCACGTACTCTGCTAGGCCAAGGCACACACACTAACATTTGCTTGAGATTTTCTAGAAAGGCTTGATCAAGCCCGAAACCGGCATGAAACGGGGGCACCTGCCTCATAGAGGACCAGAGCTTTGAAAACACATGATGTCATGGCTTGCTGCTTATACTGTGTACCAGTTGAGGATGCATAGGAGATGGTGGTGCTTTTCTAAGTGTTGTCCTTGAGTCAGAAACAACCATGTCAGCTTCACTTTGGAACCTGTTAAAGATGGCAATGATAAGCATTACCCCAGAGGGCTACTCTGTGGTTGAGGCCCAGTAACAAGCTCACTGGGTGATTCTGATGAGTTTAATCACTGACAAAGTGTTTACGAGTGTGGATTCTGCCACCATATTGATAGGTTTGAGTTCTAACAGTGACTCACCAATCCTTTTCGGAAAGCCACTTTTCTAAATCAAGTAACTCGGTGATGTTTTCAGAACTGTTGCTGGGACAATATTAAAGCTACAAGGCAAGAAGCATCAAATTATCTCTTACCTATTGTTCTTACTGCCACACATTTCTCACAAACCAGTAGGAAGTGTCATCGTGCTGTGGGTGAGCTGCCCCACTCCCCCAGCAGAGAGAAACAAATGAGCTTTGGTATGAAAGCAATAAAATGAGGACACAGAGTATGCATTCAGGGACAGAAGCCAAAGCTCCAAGTTCAGACATTGCACTTGCTGAGGGAGAAATGCAGAGCTCATCTGTGTTTGTCTTGAGGCCTGACTCCCATGCTTGGAGCCCACAGATGATACAGAGCCCAACAGGGCCATCTCTCATCACCTCTTCTCTGTCATATGCTTTTCCTGATAATGGCTTCTCTCTAAAATGCTAGTTATTAAACCATATGTTTAGCTCACTGATGAAATAGCTGATGACAGTTAAAAGAGCCATTGACCAACACCTGCATGGCTTAGGCTAGCTATTCAAACAAAAGGACCAGATCCCACACAATTTCCATCCCCTGGAGTCGTAAGAGTTCCCGTATAAAACAGACATGCTCTAATTTGCCTGACCTAGTGGTTCAAATCTGTGCCAGTGAGTTACATCAAGGGGAATGAGCATACGCATACAAAGCAAGTAGATGTCACATGTTCACAGTGTGTTCAGACTACTGATAGCTTCTGCCTATACACAAGGTTTCTAAATGACACTGGTACTTGGAGCCAAATGAGCAACTGTACAAATCCATTGGCAATGACGAAGATATTTGTAATGCTAAACTATATGCTCTATTAAGTCTGTACATACTTGCTCAAACAAAGTTGTTTCCCACAGGTCACCATCAAGAGTTCATTTTCAGAATTACCCCACATCTCCTTTGCATCATCCACAAATACTCCCACCTCTCCTCTGCACAGCATCATCAACGGGGAGGTCTAAATGGTCTGAAATGCCATCAGGAAATGACTAGGACTAATTTCCCTCCCTCTAAGGGTAGGGAGGTTATCATAGTGTGGTACCATCTGTAAGGGTATTTAAATTAAGTCACATAGGAAGAATGAAATGCCCACATTACAGCCATGTTTCAGGAATAAATATGATAAAGGGCATAAACCAAAGATATGGCATGAAGTTGGCCTTCAATATTATTAATTTAATCTCCTTTTCCTTACCTGCCTTTTGTTTCTCTCTTACAAATAATGAAACTTAATCTTATCAAAATTAACAAAAAAATCCCAATGAATATCAACTTGTAGGGTACATCAAATGATATAAAATAATAAAGAATATAATTTTAAAGATTTAAAACACATAAGTACTAAAAACGTAAAGAAAGGGAAAGTGTTACCCACACTGCCACCTGCAACCATGTGTTTGTGTAGTTTCATTTGGTCTTGTTGGAAGTACAGTGGCTAAATTATTCTGCTTTTATCATTTAATGTCAATACCAACATATAATGAACACATTTATGTATGTATAAAACATGTTCATTTTCTAATGAAGAAAAAAAACTACTACATCCCACACTGTCTGTCTCTGTGTTGGGAACAAGACACTCCTAGCTTTAGCTTCAGAAAGTGAAAGAAAGGGAACAGCTTTCTACAGACAAAAAATGCAGGAAGGCTTCAAAATAGACAAGACATTTCACCTAGGTCTCAAAAGATGAACAGCAATTTGTCAATTGGAAAAGAAATTCCAGGCAGTTGGAATAGCATCCAGCCAAGCACGGAACAACAGGAAAGCCAACTGGCCACATGGACAGTGTTGTAGGAGGACAGATTCCATCAAACAAACTGGCAGGATGCAGCTCTCCCACACATCAGAAACATAAATGTTATTGGTCAGAATTGCCGTTCAAGTAACACACAGCAGAGCAGCCTGAACACTCACACACTCACAATGAGTGCAGTGGAGGATGGAAAGACCTACGGTCTGTGGAACTGCAGAGGGCAAGCAAGGCCTGTGTTCAGGTCTCACGGACACCACCCCTATGGGAAGAGCTTTCTAAATGTGGGACCACTCTGACCTCCATCTAGTCCTCCTGTGTGCTCAACAGAACACTGTTGGAGAGGCAGTGTTATTCCAATTATAGATGAGAAAATGGAGGCTTAGATTCATGTCTGCAACTCCACAGAGTAAGTGAGAGAGATTCTTTTGAGCCTAAGTCTGAATGACTTCACAGTTAACAATAACTCACTGAAAATCAGGATGAAAAAGCCACTGCCAAGGGGTTTCTGGCTATCTTTGTCATAGGGCTTTGTTTTAGGAATACTAAAATTATCTGAAGATCCACACAGACACACTCAAATGATTTCTGGCAAAAGTCCAAATCCAACAACAACAACAAAAAACCGATCTTTTAAAAGCCACTGACTTGCAAATGATAGAATAATTGTACATATATAGACAGAAATAAACCTTAACTCAGGAGGATCATGGACTCAAACACAAAATCTAAAACCACCCCAAAGCTGATTGTTAAAGTCATGCAGTTAAGTGTTTTATATAGACTCGTAATCCCAGCACTCAAGAGACAAAGGCAGGAAGAGTGCAGTTCCAGGTCAGCCTGGGCTACACAGTGAGACCTGTCTCAAAAACTAAACATACAACAGCAACAAAAAACGCTTTAAAAAGATGTCTGCATTTGGGCTGTGTGCAGTACAAGTGTAATGGTGAGGACATAGGGTAGACACTAAGCACCATGCTGAGTGTTGTTCCAGCCTTATCTCACTTAACCCTTTAAGACTCCTGGTCTTAGAGACAAATGAGCCAGAGAGCTTGGGAATCTATCTGCTCAGCCCTAGAGCCTCAGTGTTGCCCTGCCGCCTGCTCCACGACTGCACTCGCCTTGCACAGCCCCACCGAAAAGGGAATTATTTGGCACACAAAACCACAAAAGAAGACTTTTTTTTCTCTTTCTTGTGCAAAATGGACCTTGTCTGTTTGATTTTGAGATAGGGCCTCCCTATGTAGCTCAGGCTGGTTTGCAACCCGCTATGTAGCCAAGGCTATCCTCCTATCTCTGCCTTTCTAGTGTTGTGATACCAGGCACACACCACCATGCATGGCCACAAAATGGGCATCTATGGGTATGTGGACACTGTGACTCTATATGGGAGCCAGTGGAACCGGGAGCCACCTGTAGTAACTTGCTTTTCTTTCCCCTCCTTGGATAAGTGTCTGGGCAAAGAGGCTAGAAGCACATTCTTAACCTGGAAGTAGAAGGGTGAGGTGAGCCCATGCACTCTGACCACTCTTTACATCTCAGTTTCACAACGACTAGTGTGGACCATGATCCACAAAGGCCCAAGACTCCAAACACACACCTTCCTGTCCACTGGCACAATGGAAGCTTCAGATTAGAGGGTGTGCCACGGATGTGTTATTGCAAATGCAAAGTGACTGCCTGTTCCATGAGCATTCCTGCTGTCCCCTCAAGAAAACATTAGCAAGCAAAACCACTGGTCAACGGGCTACCAGCTGCCCACAGGGGAGGGGCAAGCTGACTGAGGGGTTTCAGTACACATGTCTCACTCTTCAGCACCTGCCCCCACCTGTCTTCTGAAGCCATGCTGGCAAAGAGGCTGCAGCAACTGCCCATGTGCAAGGACTCCTCCCTGGAGAACACCACCACTATAGCCACTGGAACTGTGCAGGTAGGGAAGGGTTAAAGTGTGTCCTGGCCATGGCTCTCTGTTATGATCACTTTGAAAAGCCGCGGGGTTTACAGGAAGAGTGAGGATGCCGCCTTGTTCCCAGCCAACATTTGGTTCCAATTACCGTGAATAATCTCCTTCCTCCCTTTCCCCAGCCCCCACCCTGTTTCTACTTTTTCCACACTTTATATTAAAAATACATCAAACCATTTCTTCCTTTTTAATATTTTCCTTAAGCTTCTTCCACTCAGCTTTTTGGACTCACTGACTTTTCTGGTTATTTGTTATTGAGGGAGCAGAGAGGATTAGGCTCCTTGAATGACATCAGTCAAGAGCAGAACCAGGAGTGAAAAGCACCTTAGACACAAGAACTGAGCCAGGGAAGCTTTGTAGCCCAAATGTACTGAGAAAAGGGCCTCTTGGACCCTTTACTTTCCTGGCTTTCTGTCCCCAACAAAGCACCCTTACCATGCTATATCTGAAGATGGGGTCTTTTTTTTTTTTTCTAATCCTGCCATCACTAAAACTAAGAGGGAACTCACAGGAGAGCTATAAGCATAGTCCAGAAGAATGGCTGGAAAGCCCAACATAGGCGAGGGTGAGCAGGGTGGGCTTTGGTTTTCCTGACTGGGGATCTCTCTGGGGGCCAGTTTCACAGTAGCTATAAACTGTCCAAGTGAATAAATCACTGGATGTAATAATCCCCTCCTGTACTTTATGCTATACATATACTTTCCTGCACAGACATATGTACAATGAGTCAGCGCAGTCACCAGTTGGATACAACTTAACAGTAGGATGGCAAGATGAGTTATGATATACCCATACTTTGATACTTTAGCAAACTTCAGTGTGGCTACTGCTTCCATTGTGTACATGATACAGTTATATGTATGGTAACAGTGTAGCTAAGAACATCGATGTTTCAGGCTATAAAAAATAAGAAAAATACACACATGACTCTTCCTGGCCCCTTTGTTTGCAGCCCTATGCAAAATGTCCAGAACTAGACAAATCACAACATGTTCCAAGCCAGACTTGGGGAAGAGACTTAGTGAAATCTCTGGAAGTGCAGACAGGATGGCAGAGAAGTAGCTTAATGAGAGAAGACACCACTTTGAGGCCCAGTGTTTCAAGGACACAGCTATGATAACAATGTCAGCGAACACTGAGCAGACAGAACATTTTACCTTAAGTCTACTGCAGAGAAGAGAAAGCTGTGTGTGTGTGTGTGTGTGTGTGTGTGTGTGTGTATCACACAGGAGCAGTAAACAAACTTACGCGTACTTAGATAAGGGGTTTTAGACAGCATCCAAAACAAAAATTAGAAACTAAACAAATAACAAGGCAAATGAGAGAAGAAGCAACAAGTTCAGAGTAGTTCTGGAGGGCGGAGCTTCAAGGTGGGTAGCACTGGGGAGGGAAGGGCCAAGTGATTTCACTACAAATCACACAGAATTACTCATCCTCTGGGTTAAAGTAAACAATTGTTTGTTTGTTTGTTTGTTTTGAGACAGGGTCTCACACTGTAGCTAAGGGTATCCTGGAGCATACTATGTAGCCTGGGGAGGCTGTGAACCTGCAGCAATTCCTCTGCCTCAGTCTCCTCAGAATACTTAACTTTCAAAAGTAGGCAGTGGAATTATCATGGGATATCCTTAATGAACCCGACCCACCGATACTCATTTTCTGTGCAATCCTCTCTCACACTGAACTGACTGGCCCGTGTAAACAACAGAACCAACACAAACACTCAAACAAGTAGAAGAACACATGACAAAAGTTTCATGACTTTGGAGCTGACAACAGTTTCTCAGATATGACTCTAGGGTCACATACAAAAGAAAAAAAGAAAACCAGACAAACTGTTATTTCATCAAACTAAAAATGTTTACGTATAAAAGATTATATTGTTGACTGCCTCAGTGGTTAAGAGCACTTGCTGCTCTTGCTGATGATCTGAGTCTGGTTCCCATCACACAGCAACTAACACTGTAACTCCAGTTCCAGAGGATCTGATGCCCTCTTCTACCTTCCGCAGGCACTGCATGCACAAGTACATACATGCTGGCAAATAACCATACTCATAAAATAAAATAAAATAAAAAAATACATTTTTTTAACCTCTGCCTGTCCTGGAACTCACTATGTAGACCAGGCTGGCCTCAAATTCACAGACAGCCATCAGCCTCTGCCTCCCCAGGTCAGGGATTAAAGATGTGCACCACCACCTCTGAATAAATAAATCTTAACAAAAATTATACTGTTCAAAGGGGAAGGTGGCAATCCATGGAACTCTAGTAAGGGATTAATACACAAAATAGGGAACAATAAATCAAACTGATTTTAAAGTGGGCAAAGGAGGTAAAGACACGCAATGGCTAGCACACACATGACAATGCTCAATACACTAAATCACCAGGGAAATGAAATAAAAACTACAAGATACCAACTCATACCCATTAGGATGGTTATCATCACAAGACAAAATCACAAGCTGCTGAGGATAAGGAGAACAAGGAACATGCACATCACTGTGGGCCTATGAACCCACTGTGGGCTTATGACCCTACTGTGGGCCTATGACCCTGCTGTGGGCCTATGACCCTGCTGTGGGCCTATGACCCTGCTGTGGGCCTATGACCCTGCTGTGGGCCTATGACCCTGCTGTGGGCCTATGACCCTGCTGTGGGCCTATGATGTTATTGTGGGACTATAAACCCACTGTGGGACTATGACCCACTGCGGAATTATGAATCTACTGTGGGACTATGAGCCAGCACAGTGGCTATCAAAAACAGGATAGCAGGGCCTCAAAATGCCACTGCCTGTTCTTTTATAGAAAAAGCCACATGGTGGGTTTCACCAGGGCTGGAGGAAGGCCCAGGGGTCCAGGAAGAGCCCCAGGTAGCTTGTAGAAGGATATGGCACAGTAAGATGGTAGCAGTAAGGCTGAGGAGGGGCAGTGAGTGACCTTGTCTTTTCCTTGAGCACACTCACTACCTGGTGTGTCCCATCAAAGGTGAGGTTTGGTTGTTCCATTCCTGCACAGAAGCCGATCCATGCTACCTAAAAGACCAGACTCAAGGCATCTGTCACCACTGGGGAACATAATGGCTTCTTCAATCATATGAGATTCTTGTCACCACATGCAGGGCCTATGGTGGAAACGATGAGAGTGTTCAGCAGAGCCCCACACCTTCCATGTAGAGTGCACAGTCAACACTTGCCTGGAAGCTACTGTTGATGGCCAGAACTGATGGCTGCTAGACTTCTAAGGCCATACTACCCTGAACACACCTAATTTCATCTAATAACCGCTACACCACCATTACCAATGTTACCAGGACCACCTTGGATGCCATCTCTGACATCAATAGCCAAAGGCACCTGACTTCTGGGAAGAGAGAGTACTTGTTAAGTGGTTCTATCAGACCACCTCGTAAAAGACCCTAACCAGAGCATCCTGGCTCTGACTGTGGCCATCAGATAGTGCTTTTTTTTTTAAATTTTATTTAAAGATTTATTTATTTATTTATTATGTATACAACATTCTGCTTCCATGTATATCTGCACACCAGAAGAGGGCACCAGATCTCATAATGGATGGTTGTGAGCCACCATGTGGTTGCTGGGAATTGAACTCAGGACCTCTGGAAGAGCAGTCAGTGCTCTTAACCTCTGAGCCATCTCTCCAGCCCCCAGACAGTGCTTTTATATAAGAAAAAAAATCCGTAAGTATTACATGAACCAGTAATTTCACTGCTAGGTATTTCCCAAATGATCAGAAGCAGGGACACAAAAGGAAACTAACACAGCTGTGTCCCTCCACATCTACTCGCAACACCCAAAAGGAAGAAACGTCCCAAACACAGACCCACTCATTTGACACTGTTATTTACAAGGAAGAACCTTAAAGGTGTAACGCTGAGTGAATAAACTGGTCATCCAAACACTGTAGAAATTCTATCATTCTCTAGAGCAGTCAAATTAGTAAAACAGCAAGCAGACCAGGAGTTCTAAGGGTGGAGAATGAGGAAGCTCTAATGACAGCTTCCAGTTTTGAAGAATGAAAAGAACTGTGGCTACAATTGATGGTGACAGTTACACAGTATGACTAGACACTTAAGAATGGCTAAAATACCAAATACTGCCGGGCTTGGTGGTGCACATCTTTAATCCCAGCACTCAGGAAGCAGAGGCAGGCAGATCTCTGTAAATTCAAGGCCAGTCTGGTCTACAGGGTGGCTTCCAGGACAGCCAGGGCTGCTACACAGAGAAACCCCCGTTTTTTTTGTTTTTTGTTTTTGTTTTTTTTTAAAGATTTTATTTATTTATTATGTATACAGTCTTCTGCCTGCATGCCAGCAGAGGGCACCAGATCTCATTCAAGGTGGTTGTGAGCCACCATGTGGTTGCTGGGAATTGAACTCAGGACCTCTGGAAGAACAGGCAGTGCTCTTAACCGCTGAGCCATCTCTCCAGCCCCGAAACCCTATCTTAAAACAAACAATCCACCCTTCACCCCCACAAATATTACATTCTTTTACCACACCAAAAAATGTTAAAGGTAATTTCATGTTATATCTATTTGTAACAATGATAACTAATTACATATAAGGGGGAATGTCTAACTCCCATGGGTAGGTCATGGAAGCCCCGGTGGCTTTACCTTACTCTGTTGAATCATCCTTCTGAGGAAGCCAATACTCGTCATAAGTTGAACAAAAAACCCTGTGGGAAAGCCCAGGTGATGAGATGCTGGGGCCTCCTGTCCACAGCAACAGTAGCATAAACTCTACCCCTAGGAGAGTGAGCCATCCAGAAAGGAACAGTGAAACAGACATGGATCCTCCAGCCCCAGGGAAGCATCAGCTGACTGTAACCTTCTGGCTGCATCCTCATTACTGTGTCACAGGAGAACCTGAGCCAGAACCACTTGGCCAAGCTGTTCCTCAACTCCCCACCCACAGAAATGGAAACAAACAAATGTTTATTGTTTTAGAGTCACTTGGAAAGGAAAAAGAAACATCTTAAAGGCACTGTCACATTGCAGTGGCATGCTATCCTACGGGGTACAATTTAAGAGTTCAGTAATGCTACTGGCTAAAGCCTTAGGGAGGGGCTCTCAGCAGCTCTGGATTCAGCAACCTCACAAGTGTGTGATGTTTGATCAGCATTTAAAATATATTTAAGCTATTTTTTTTCTTTTGGTGCTCATGGCGGAACCCAAAGCCTCACATATGCTCTTCTCACTCAGCCACGGTCCCAGGTCCCTAACTACACATTTCACTACCGTGTTACAGCTGTGTTTATCACACAAAACGCCTAGCTGGTTGGCTCTTGTGGCATAGGGTGGGGCTGGGTATGTTTGTAATATTTATGAAAAGAAGTATGACCTCAAGTTTTACCAAATATAGAATGTACATTTATTAGGATCTGAAGTCACTTTGCCTGTGTGCACAGTGGAGCTGCACCAGGGCAGTCCACAAGCCTCATTGTCAAGATGCTTGGTCTGGAAGGCTGGACCAGGGAGGGAACAGCACAGCTCTTGCACATGCTGGTGGCCTAAGGTCTGCTTTCCTCTAGAGGCCACTCCAGGAACTCACAGGTTAAGGGCAGTTTTCATCTTTTAATCTCTTCAGTTGTGTTGATCAGAGTCCAGTTATGGGGATGTGTGAGGCAAATACAGAGAAGGGAGGAAATTGCCGCTACAGCTGGGCTTTGGCCAGCTGTGCAGAAAGGTACATTACTAGACAAAGCCCTACCTCCTGTTCAAAGCCAGCAGGCTGATTGACAATTCCGGCTAAAGGCCACAGTCCTGACATGATCTACATAAAGAAAAAATTATTTTTAAAATGTCATGGTGGAAGTTATGGAATCAACCGTGTGCTCAACAACAAAAGGGTGGATGAAGAAAATGTGATAGGAGTTTTATTTAGCCATAAAGAACAACCATTTAACTATGTATGTGTTCCACACACACATGAACACACACAGACACACTTACAAGCTCTCACACACTTATGTACACACTCATGCACACACATACACACATTTTCACATACATATATACACATTTTCATAAACTCACATACACTCACCCCTACATACACACACACACACACACACACACACACACACACACACACACACACTCACATACTCGAGACAGGAAAGAAGATAAACCAGGGGAATGAAGGAGGGGATATGGGAGAGCAGCCTGTGTGCACTGAGGGGCAAACACGTGTAAAAATCGAATGACATATGAATAAAAATGCTATAATGAGCCCCATCATTTTGTATGCTAACTAAAAAAAGTTAAAAACAACAAAATTATGTCATTTTCAGAAAAAAAGGATGGAACACTTATTGTGTTAAGTAAAATAAGCCAGGCTTGGATAAATATCATGTGTTTCTCTCATATATAGAAAACCAAGATTTAAGAATGGTAGAAGGAGAGCCACTTGGGGAAAGGAAGGGACCAGGGATGCACAGACAGAAAAGGGCAGGAGGGATCAGACACGCTACACAAAGCACATGATGCAGGTGTATGAACACATCATAATGAAATCTATTATTTGGTATTGTGAATACATCAATGAGAAACGAAGAAAAAAGTGATGGTAGCTTAGAGATGTAGTTTAGTGGTGGAGTGCTTGCTCGCCTGGCATGCTCTGATCCTCTTTCAATACCCCTTCCAATCAAGTATCCAATTAAGGCAGGCATAGTAACACACACCCACAACCCCAGAAGGCTGGTAAATTCAAAGCATGCCCAGACTATGTGGGGAGACAGTGTCTAAAATGGGATAGAGAGACAAGGCGGGGGGGGGGGAGGGAAAGAGACAGAGAGGAGATAGTGACTTCTTGTGGTACAGAGAAAAGTTGGGTAGGAAGTTGTTTAGATGAAGTGTAGGTTATGACTCTGGATGTACATGTCTGAACTCATTCAGCATACACTGAATTAATGGCGATATCATAACCCCACAGGAGGTGTAAAGGGAAAGTATAAAAATCTAACTATAGCATGGCAGAAATGCTACAGCTGCAGGTAAGTAGGCGGTCTCTGCCTGCAAGGAAAATAGAAGGCACAGGGAATAAACATCTGAACTGGGTTGATTCTAGATGATAAAAGTTTGCCAGACAGGAATGGGAAAAAAAGAAAAATGGTTGTGTGAAGTAACAGTGAACAATTGCCGACTTCTTCATTTGATGTTAGTTTAAAGATGATGGTCTAACTAATTCCAGAGCTTTCCCTCTCATGCTCACCCTGCTTCACCTTGTATAGGAAGCTCCCCACATACTCCAGGAAGGTTCTTTCATGCCTTCCGGATGCCACACAACTCTACCATTTTCACTTGGGGAAAAGCAAATCATCCTGCAAATTCTGCCCTGGTTCAGTGGAGGGTGGTACAGTTTGCTCAGCCAGGCCCCTCTACCCTGTTTCTGGAGCTCTTCACAGCATCACTATTTCCTACCAACAG
Source organism: Cricetulus griseus (assembly GCF_003668045.3). Lineage (NCBI taxonomy): Eukaryota > Metazoa > Chordata > Mammalia > Rodentia > Cricetidae > Cricetulus > Cricetulus griseus. The sequence continues at coordinate 117,839,596 of NC_048598.1, forward strand.
GACTAACCATTCCGTAAGGCAGGGACTCCTCCTATGGCCTTTGTATACCTAGAGCCTGTCATGGGATGCTTCTTGCAGGTGAGTGAATTGTACCTTTCCATCTGAAGAGTCTACACTGCAGCTGAAGAAAGGAAATCTGCAATCATGGGCTCTTTGAGGGGTTATTAGCAGCCCTGGGGTTATTAACCGCCTACTTACCTGCAGCTGTAGCATTTCTGCCATGCTATAGTTAGATTTTTATGCTTTCCCTTTACACCTCCTGTGGGGTTATGATATCGCCATTAATTCAGTGTATGCTGAATGAGTTCAGACATGTACATCCAGAGTCATAACCTACACTTATCACATAACCGGCCTTATCACTCTGCAGGTCTGAGAACTCATATCGTCTCCTAACTCGAGTCCCACACTGTAACACCCACATACAGTGTAGACAGAGGGCATTGGGATGTTAGTGATGCTTCCTGTTTACTGGGCACATAGTCAATGTTATACTAAGCATATTGTTCTCATTTTCTCTGCAGAGAAAGTGATCTTATAGACAAGAAAATTAGCTTCAAAGAACTTGTCCTGGTGAAATAAGTGGATAAAAAGAGTACTCCAATTGGCTTATTTCTAAAATACATGGCCTCAAGCACTAGGTCATAATGTTTTAATGCGAGACTTCAGTATTTCAAAACAAAAGAATCCAAAATTACTCAACCCAGACTATAGTTGGGTTATATATATAGTGCTAAAAATAATACACTTATTTATCTCTTTTTTTCTTAAGGCTATGCTTCAAGGTAATACTGTCTGTCTCTCTCAGTGTGTACGTGCTTACGTGTGTGTGTGTGTGTGTGTGTGTGTGTGTGTGTGTGTGTGCATGTGTGCCTGTGTGTATGCGTGTGCGTGTGCACACATGTGCCTGTGTGTCTATGCCTATGTGTGTGCCCGCCTGTGTGTGTGTGCCTATGTGTATGTGTGTGCCTATATGTGTATGTGCGTGTCTCTCTGTGTATGTGTGTGTGTGCATGTATGCCTGTGTGTGTATGCTCGTGTGCGCACGCGCATGCATGCCTATGTGTGTCTCCGTGTGTGTGTGCATGCCTCTGTGTATGTGTGTCTGTATGTGTGTGTGCATGCCTCTGTGTGTGTGTGCATGCCTCTGTGTGCACGTGTATGTGCATGCGTGTGTACTGTTAAGATGCACTGAACAGGACAATCTTGAAAGGGAGTGCAGCCTTTCTGAATGAAAGGTCAGATTCAGAGAAAGGAAGACATCAAGGAAAGGGATGCCACGAGAAGAGTGTCACTGGGATTTGGTGAAAATCTGATAGAAGAGTCAGGGCATGAGAAGAAAGGAGAGACAGAGCTACTGATGAAGGTGTGCTGCTTGAAGGTGTGTGGAAGAATGAGTATCCAAGTGCCCAGGTGAACACTATGGGACACGGGTGATCACACCGAAGAGGTTTTGCCAGAAGGGCAATCCCAGCTGAACCTCAGAGCCTGGGAGGTAACTACACTGCTCAAAGAACCAATGGCTTTGTTCTGGTGGAAGCTTCATCCCGGCCCCTGGCATCCATATACCCTGGAGAGGCTTATCGGGGTGCAGAAACTTTCAGAGTTAAAAGAGGGAATTTAGCTGGGTTCAACAGGAAAAGGGGAGGCTGTAGAAAACAATGACTTCACAGGCCTGAGGAGGAGCTGGCAGATTGACTGTAGGAGAGTGATGACAGGAAGTACCTGGAATGGCGCACTCCAGGCTTTTAAACACTTGCCAGGCTAACCTAGTAACTCTAGACTGCTAGTGACTCAGCTCGGGGAGATTAGTCTGTACATCAGCAGCATAAACAGACGGCTGCTTTATGGCGATACACTCCACCAGAACTGGGAACACCTGAAGTTGGCGGTGCTTTACAGCTAAAAGCACATTCCAGAATAGGATCTCTTCAGAACCTTTAGGAGCCCCATCACTTTGTCTGTGGCACATTTAGGCTTACATTTTGTCTAGTGATTTGCCCATGTTAGGAAGTGCCAGGTGGATCTGAGCCTGGCACCAAGGTCTTCTCAACTTCTGCTCCAGGGATCTTTGGATAGATACAGCCTTTCCCTTTAACAAAATCTATCTCAGGAGAAGAAAAACAAAGGCATAAACACTTGGTAACTCTACCAGAGAACATATACTGAACTCCACAAGAGTGGAATCCAGGGGCAGAAGGACAGCTGAAAGGGCTTTAAGTGGCTGAAGCCTGGGCAGAGAGAGAGAGCTAGCTCAGTAGGAGACCAGGCAGAGAACACAGTGTGGACTGCACCTGGGCTCTTGGAACCTACTCCATCCCTGTCCCTAGCACAGTTGCGGCTACCAGTTAACAAACATCTACTGCTGGCATTGAGGAGCCAGGAGTAACAAGAAATTTCTTCCAGGGCCACTGCAGTTAGGGTTACTTGCTGGAGACATGAGGGAGTAACATCTGAGCTTCTGGGAAAAGGACCAGTTCTAATCTCAAGAGCGACAGCCCAGTCGATCCGATCTGAGAAATGCAGAACCTCCAGGGTGCCAGACCTAGGAAGGTCCTGCTTCTCTTGCAGCAGGTGGTAAGAACAGGACAGCCAAAAGAGAGGGTGGGGCACTCTGGGCTATTTCTCAGCAGAAGAGTAGTTAAATGGTAAAGCCAAGTGGGTGTGTTTAGCTCTGAACTCCACAATTTCATACTTAACCCTCCCAACATATGTCTAAGCTCTGTTGTGTATACTATGCACATATCATAAAGAAATATGTGACATGGGACCATGGAGAGCCGGCTAAGTGCTGAAACAGCATACCTGGCAGCTGCTAAAACAAAACTTCAAAGATCTGGCTTCTTTGGAAAGCCATCAGGCAAGACCCCACCCATTCCCCCTACTAGCCACAGCTTCCCTGGGAGCCAGTACACGTAACCACTTCCGCATGTTTGGCTTGGTTCCCTAGGGCTGGAGTAGCTTTAGAAGCCCTGTCAGGACTGCCAGCCAAGCAGGTGGGGAGTGGGGTGAGGCAGTGGGGTGAAAGGGAAGTAAGACCTCCCCCAGTATATAGCCATGCTCTGCTCTGAAAACAAAGTGCTAATACTCTGAAACCTCTTCTTGTCAGGTGGCCCAGCTCCGGATTGGCTAGGCACTAGTAACACAGAAGCTCTAGCCTTTAGAGATTTCCAAGGCTTTAGCATCGGCTCCTCCCAGTACCACAAATTACTTCAAGAACAGCATTTGCGGTAAATTGCTAGAGTTAAACAAGAGGGTCTCAAGTCTACAGAAGATCCTAAGAGGATAATCAAGAATATACCTTTCTTTGAGTTTCATTTCTTTTCTAAACTGACTAGTTTGGGACCTTTATTAGTTTCAGGGTCTGTGCTGCCCCAAATAGAAACCATAAGCTACATGTGACTTTTAAACTTTGATTTACTGCTAATGAGACTGTGAAATTAAACTTTTTTTTTTTTTTTTTTTTTTTTTTTTTTTTTTTTGAGCAAGGGTCTTATGTAGCTCAGGTTAGTATTTAACTAGCCATTTAGTGGATGATGACCTTGAACTTTATGTACCCTTGATTTAAGTATCCAAACAAGTGTAGCTTATGACTGACATCCTTGGGCATCCACTGAACTTCACCTAGCACTTTGGTGGGGCTCTGTTTGGAGACAAGGACTTGGCTGGCCTCCGCCCTCCCAAAGCTTTCACTCTAACACTGTCAGCAAGGCAAGCACACAAACTAGCACTATACAAGGAAGGTCACAGTGCTGCATGTTCCGAGCAGATCTGTGGGGGCTAGAGAGACGGCTCACTGGTCAAGAACATACGCTGTACTTTCAGCAGACCCAAGTTTAGATTTCAGCACCTGCATCAGGCTGCAGTCTCTCTCTCTCTCTCTCTCTCTCTCTCTCTCTCTCTCTCTCTCTCTCTCTCTCTCCCTCCCTCCCTCCTTCTGCCCCCTCCCCCCTCACACACACACACACATAATCTCTTTAAAAAGAGCAGAGGTGTGGTGACCTGACAGTATGAATTCCCTCTCCATTAGTCACTCAAATAGGGGAGGCCAGAAAGCTTATGTAACAAAGGACAATGGAGAGAGAAGCACCTAGAATCAGAGGCAAACAATTCAGCATATGCTACAACTTGTGGTCAATGAGCATGGGAGAGGCTAGGGATGGAGGGTGAGCACAGATGGCAGGCCACTCTCAGGCACCTGCTGGAAATGGCTTTTAAGATTCCTGCATGCTGTACTGAACGGGAGTAGGCTGACAAGAGGCAAGGAGGCTGCCCGGCCCCATCTCCCCACTCTGCCTCCATCCTCAGACTGGACAAGACCTCTTGCTTGTAGCCAGTTTGATTTCAGTTCCTATCACTTAGGTGTCAATGTGTTTGACTAATGCATGATTTCAAGTAGAAACACTGTATCTTAGCCAAACTAGTTCCCACTCACTGTTTTTCTCAAACACTGGCCCCCTTTGCACATCTCCCCCCACGCCCCCTGTTCTTCACTGATCTGTATGCTGGTCACAGCCTGGGACTGGGTGGAAGTCCTTGCTTTCTTTCCTCTAGCACCTTATCTGTATTGGGAAGCACCCTGGCCTTAAGTGCCCCCTCTAATCGCCTGCTCTGAATTTTATGTGGGAAAAAAAAAAAAAAAAAAAAACCAAATAGGCATATAGACTACTGACCCTAGGCCACCTTGCCAGTCTGTCAACTCTAGCTGAGAGAACAGAAGTATGTATCGTATTTGTCTGATGGTTCATAGATCCCACAGTCAGGTGCCAAGGAAATCCCTTGGGTTCTCAACTCCCACCTACCTTTCTATATTCAGCTCACAGCTTTCCATGAAGTTTTGGCTAGCTTTGTTTAGCCAGTGTAAATACTCTGTCCTCTGAACTTTGAGTACAGTGCTATTTATCAATAAGGCAGGTATTCTTTTATAGTACTTGCATTAATGATGTGTCACTAATTTTCCTCCCTAAGGACAGGGGCTTTGTCTAGCACATGCTTCAGGGCACAGGGGTAGGGCACATTACTATAACAACTGTCAGATGAACTATCACAATCATTTTCCAAGATGGAACACTACTTATCACCAGTCGTGTCCCGTCCCATCCCCATCCCCCCCCCCCCGCCCCCCCCCAGGTATTTCCATGTACCTGGGGAAGAAGGTTAAGAGAAGTTCATGGCACTTGTCCTTCAACAGTGAGTGATGCTTTCAGGCAGCCTCAAGAGAATGGGGTCCACTAGCAACAGTGCAGTGGAGCTTCCCAGCCCACTTTCTTTGGTGTAATCTGGCTAGACATCATGCACTGGTTACACCATTCAGGGAATCCTAGATGGTTGTGCAGGAAAGCCTGCTTTCTCCCGTAAACTCTTCCAAACCACGGTCACAGCACTGAGATGTAACCATATTTCCCTCTTATCATAGGAAGATATAAAAAAGAACCAGGGTAAATGGCATGTTGATTATTGGCTTTGAAGGCTAATTAATACCATCTTAACTATCATGAAAGTTGTAAATTGTAAATCATGTTTTTCCTACCCCTGAAGCATACAGATGGCTACACTGGGACAGCTCTGCTATGACTTACCATGCATGCTGAGTGGTGAATTTTTAAACTGGAAGTTTTCCCATACCCTCTTTTGTCCACTACAAGCCTTGCATGTTATCTCCTCAAGAATGCAGACTCCATATTTAAGCAACTTGCTAAAGTCTAGCTTCTTTAATGGTTCATAAGCAATATGAGGACACTTAGTTCATAATAAATACAACTGTAAGCCTTAGTATCATGTCCAGAACTGCTGCTTTCCCTGCCCTGGTACTGAAGGACACCACACATTGACTTTACAGAAGGGTCGAAAGGATGTAGAGCAGGAAATGCTGATTCCAACTGCCCCAGCTTCATAGCTCTGTCCGTGAAGGGAGGGAACTGAGAGCTCCCAAGAACCTATTTGATGAGCCAGCAGGATGGAGGCTGTGTGTTTTCAGGTGTTATGGTTCTACTGGTGGCATTCAGTAAACACAGGTGCAAGGAGTTTTCCTTTAAGCCCCTTTGTTGTCTAAAGCACTGACTACTTAGCTGTGCTTGCTCAGGAGCAGGCTTGTGGTCTTCAGCAGAAGCAAGGGCAGAGGTAGAAGAGCTCCTCAGTCAAGGGTCAGGAAAGGCACTCTGCCTTCCTTCCAAATGTGTTAGGTCAGTGCTGGGTAAGGACTCAAAATGGATCACCAGTGTTTCTCTAGACGAGAAATAAGAGGCAAAGATACAGTGTTCCCTCCCTGCTGTAATTCCTCCCAGGCTCTTTCAGGGCTGGTAAAACAGTTGACATGAAGGGCTAAGAAGATAATAGTGGGGGTAGTAGCAACAACGCGAGAGGAATTAGACAGAACAACAGAACTATAAATGCAGTGACCTGAATGCTGCACTGGCCTCTGTCTATAAGGGTTGGTCAACTTCAGACCAAAAATAGTTTTTAACTGAGTCTGTCCTGAACACAAACACATTTTACCACAATGACAAATAATTCCCTAATAATAATATGGCTATCTACATACATGATGTCAGGTATTACAAGTAATCCAGAGACAAAGCGTGTGTGTGTGTGTGTGTGTGTGTGTGTGTGTGTGTGTGTTATATGCAGACACTCTATCTTGTCATACGGGGACCACAGCACCTGAGACTTTGCTATCTGCAGGAGTCCTCTAACTTCTCTTTCAAGGGTTCTGAGGGATAACTATAATTTTCCGATTCTACTCAGGCTCATTCAGCTTCACATATGAAACTGCCATTTACGACTCTAAAAACTAAAATAAGCATCAATTTCAGGTAACTGGAAAATTACAAAGTAAAAAGTTACATGAGATAGGACTGTGTGTCTAACAATGCAAGCACACACACACACACACACACACACACACACACACGAGCGCGAGAGCATACTCTGTGAAATTGGGAAGCAGTTTATCTTCACTAATTTGGGTGGGGTTGGGAAATACAACAAACTGGAGAAATTGACAGTGACAACTCATAGCAATCTGTATTGCATTTTTGACTTACAGATGAGAAGGAGCCATTTCTTTTTCTTCAGAGGTTACACCCCAAGTTCCCAAATATCCTTCGCTCTGGCATGATGTTTAGCCAGCTGTGAGGGACACATCTCCTGGGTTAACCAACATCCCCTCAACTGCTCTGCTGGTGAGTAAGGAGCTGAAGGCTGTGACAGGTCGGAACTGCCTTGGGTACATATCTGTACCCGGAGAGGTTATGTTGTTGGGGCACAGAAGCAGGGCAGCTTCAGGGAGATAGGCAGACCTTTGCTAGTCCTGTGCTGGGGAGATGTCAGTGTGGGAGTTCTCAGGAGGATGAAGGTCAGGTAAAGTTTGTTTTATGGGAAAGAAAGAAAGGAGAATAAGTAGTGAAATATCACTTCTGCAGAGCTCCAACATGAAAGAGCTGTTTTGTTAGCCTTCCCCTACCCCCCTCCCCCAAGTGGTTTCTTTCTGTGATTGTGCTCTTTGGCTAAACATTGTTGTTTATATAACAGGATGAAGTACAAAATTATAAGCTCCAAACTCCTCCAGAGAAAGGCTCTCCCAAAGCTCGACCCCCAGGATGGATGGAAAATATGAGTGTTTGCTGGCTGGAACACTGAGCTGCAGTGGAAATTTCAACATTCAGAAGATAGCAGAGAGGAAGGGCGCTGTGCTTCAACAGAGTTCAGTGAAGGCAGAGCTGCTTGGTCCCTCCCTGAGATCGCCCATCCTCTGGAAGACTGCCTCTGGATAATCTAGCTCAGGTGTTGCACAGGGCAGTGGCTGGCGCTATCTGGACCGGCCCAGGACTGAGTGCTGTAGCAACCTCTTACCTTGGGCAATTCTTGGTGTTGGCCTGTCTGTATTGCCCTATGTTGGTCATCTGTATCTTCCCATCCCCCCATCCCCCCTCTCTGGAACTCAGAGTTTTCAAGAACTTATGCCTAAACCAGGCATTATACTCTGCTGGCTGCTTCCATAAACAACTCCATTTAATTTTTAACAATTACCAAGACAAGGCATTATTATTATTCACATTTTTAAAAAAGTAGTAAGGATTTGAGATAAAGCTCAGTGGTAGAGTGCTTGGCTAGCATGCACAAAGATGTAGGTCCAACCGCCATTAACACACACACACACACACACACACACACACACATACACACACACACACAGAGAGAGAGAGAGAGACAGAGAGAGCTGTAGCTAACTAAGTTATCCAAGGCTACAAACCCATTCGGGCAAATCCATGTCTGTCAGACCCTCAGCTTCTCTGACTTCTCTCTCTCGCCACAACCTTCCCTGCAGAGGGATTTGGGGCCCATTTCCTATTGAGTTGACATGAATAGCTTCTGTGGAATAGAGAGCTCTCTTTTAAACCTTCACATGGACTTTTCATGTTTTTTAAACTGTAGTGAAAAGCACTCAATTTTATATTTCTCATCTATTTTCATGTGTGCACTCAGGAGTGTTAAATACATTCACATTGCTCTACAACAGATCCTAGAACATTTTCACTTTGCAACACTGAAACTCTGGATCCATGAAACCCCGACTGCTCCTCTCCGTTTGCCCCAGCCCTTTGGAACCAACTACATTCTATCTCTAGGGCCCCGATTGCTTTGGCTAGAGCACACGTTTGCCCCTTTGTGATTGGCTCATCTTGGTGCACTGGCTTCAAGGATCTGCCATGCTGAAACACTAGTGTGTGAGAGAAATAAAGTCCAACCTGTTCTTCATGCTCTTTCCAATTGCCTGTGCCATAAAATGCAGGCACTCCTATGTGCTGCCTAGCACCACTCTCTAATCATCCCAGGTGTATATATAACCCTTCTCATATCAGACGTTAACTTCTTGGAGATCAAATACCACATATCTTTTAATCCCTGCCTACCCACAAACCCTCTACTAAGAACATGGGCCACATAGCCTGGAGATCAGGGGCTATTCTTTGATACAGACTGCTCCATTCCAGCATGTAGCAAAATGCCTGACACAGAAAATGCACAGGACATACCATGAAAAGAAATGAACAAACCAAATGTTGCTAACAACTGACTAAGAATAAAAAGTTGTTAAGTCAGAGGCCTGTCTCTCCAACACTATTTGGGAGAAGTAATTTAAACAAAGGGAGAAAAGTATTAGCTAATCTGGAATCAGAACCTCTGAAAAACTTACTCTAACGATTACACACAGCAGGATACCAGGCTCTTTCTGATTGGCTATTGAATAGAGGATGGGGCGGGGAGTGGAGTGTGTGGGGGAGCAGGATAACAAAGAATGTCTTCAATTGCCATGATTCCCATTCTCTGGTAGAAAGCAAAGCTCAGAAACACAGATGCTTACTTGAGAGTTAGGGCTGACCAAGCTGAGCATCCCATGCCCACAACGTCTAAGAAGTAGGAATAAACTCTGCTTGTATTCTTCTGTCAAATCTCCTTCCTTTAACATCGAGGAACAGACAAATCCCCAGGATGTGTGTGTGTGTGAGCGAAAAAGCCAGAGACGGATAAAAATAATTCAATGACAAATGCTGGAAAAACACACAAAGGCGCAGAAGCCAGACATTCGTGGGATTCCCTGACAGCTCGACCCACAAAGAAGGGCTGGTCTGGAAAAAACAGGGCCTCAGGTTCCTGCCAAGATGTCTGAGGCCCTGTCCTTCCCAAATCACTCCAAGCAGCAGCCAAAACTTTGTGGTAACCCTTCCAGGTCTCCCAGAAGGACTCACAAAGAGAAATGCACCCCAAACCCATCAGGTGTTCCTCACCTAGAAATTCTCTCTGGTGATGTGGTCCAGCTCCATGGAAAGCTCGCAGCAGAGAGGAGACACTTGCATAGGGAATCTCAGCCTCTAATGGCTCCCTCCTGAAGACAGGTAACCAAAAAGCCAACCTTGCTCACTAGCTAAGGAAAAGCCAAAGCCATGTACCAACATCTAGAGACCAGAGACAAGGTGTGACGAAAAGGTCATAACCACGTGACACTGGCAACCAGGCTTCCTGTTGGTTAAGTCTAATGTGGTACCTGCATCCCAGAGTCCTGCTGGGTAATTCACACTGGCCTGCTTGAGGCCTGCCTCAGGCTTCTGCACATCTGACTGCATTTGGCTCTAACAAGTTCTCTCTTCTGGAGAATGGCCTGCAATTAATCTCACTTATTACCTCTGAAAAGTAACAACAGAGGAGTGGCGGGCCAAGTCCAACTCCAGAGTGTCTAGGGAACTGCAAGCTACATGGCCAGGTCTCAGACTGTCTGGGCAAGTTGTGGGCTCTTTGCCTTCTTCTCCCACAACAAAGCCTGAGCAGGGACTCCAGACAGACCAAAGGAACCAGGGGATTTGAGGCGCTGGGCTGAGCTCACACTGACCCAATGGGAGACGACAGCCCTGAGGCTACATTTGGAGCAGTTTCCAAGAGCGAGGGAGGAATAAGGTTGTCTGGTGAAAGCTTGTGTGATCCATAAAACAGAGAACAATGGCAACGTGGGGAAATGAGGAGTAACACTATCTGTGAGTTCTTGTGAGTCACCGTTTATTCATCCCTGTGGCTACCAAGTCTCCAAATTCTCCGACACGCTGATGAAAGTACAGCCAGCACGGGGAGTCTCTTTACATCTCAGCTTTGCTGGGCAGCCTAGTTTACTGAATTAGCACACTGTATCAGCCTGGAATCTACTGCTGCTATCACAGAAGCTAGTGAGAGTACCTTTTATTTACTTAGCTCCCACTTCCAAGGAGATCAAAGGCAATCCAAAAGCTCTCAAAACAGACCAGTTTATATGTAAGTATGCTTACCCTATAAAAAGATTAAATGACTAGCTTAGGGTCGCTTAGTGTCAAAACCAGTAATAAAACTCACATCTCTAAGCTACGAATCCCATATTCATTAAGCTTAGTCACTTCTTACTACAAAGAAGGAACCAGAGACTAAGTCAATATCCAAAAATACCCACTTCACAGTGACTTACCATGTGAAAATGGAAATCAGGACTCAGGACTGTGTAGAACGCCTCTGGCTGGGACCTCAGAATTCACTTAGCACTGCTCTTGGGTGGCTGCTCCTGGAATTCCACGTGGAACTAGAATACCCAAGTTGAGCCCCCAGCTGTCCTAGCAACCAGAGGTTACCAAGGAGCCACAGAAGACATTCCAGGGCTCCTTGGACTTCACTAGAACCTGGCAACTGGCCTTTCTGATGAAAGAAAAGCAAGTAGAGCTGTTGTAGACAGCTAAGTCAAGAAGGAAAGCTGAAGGGACTTCATGGAGGCTGCATTCTGGCTGCAGAGGCCCTGAGGCCACTGCAGGGCTCACAGGCTGGGAGAAAGTCAAAGGAAACTAGCTCTTGGCTTTGACTCTGACACATCCCGCCATCTTTCCTCTTATTTCTAACAGGTGTTGCCAAGAGAAAGCTCTACAGCCAGCCAGATTTTTTAAAAAAAGTTCCCTCCTCCAAATATGCAAAGTGTAAAAAAAAAAAAAAGTCTACTCCAAATGTATACTCTGACACCTTATTTACAGTATGGACAGTGCAGGTTGCTGTCACCCAGCTAGAGTAGCAGAGCGCATCATCAATGCATCCCACAGGAATGGCTCTGCAGTGTCATGAAAACGTAATCCTTGCAAACATCAGAAGAAACAGAGCTTCTTTTAATGACTTCGTTTCAGGAATGTGGTTACTCCGTAGATTGGAAAGCAGACAACAGACTTCCCTGTAGAAAGGACTGTGTGTGGGCGCCCTGTCTCAAAAGTGCTGCAGCCCAGCTGCTTGTCTCCAACTCTTCTCACCCTCAGCTGAGATGGCGCTCTCAACCCCAACCACAATGACGATGGGAATAGGAGACACCATTCCAGGGTATGATGTAATGTGCTCATGTTCATGTCACTTCCTAGGCATGGTTTCTGGTTTCCAAATTAGCTCCTTAAATACTAACTCTGACACCACTAGAAACTTCAACAGTTAGGTAGTTCCTCTCTCCCCAGGTCTTTGATTTTTTTCCTTCTCAAGCTTCCAGCAAAACTGCACACACAGAAGAGGCAGTAGCAGGAACCACCGGCACTGGGGTGGGGGGTAGGGTGGGATGGAGATAGGATAGGTGGGGGACACACAACTCCCTGGGACACCTGACAGCTTCATGTCAAGTGAAGAGGACCCCCATAGAATGAATGTTCCACTCACTCTTAACAACCTCGTCTCTTCACTGCTCATCTGACTGAGGGACAGATGCTGCTGAGTCCCTACTCAATAATCACTACAGCAAGATGGACCAGATCACTCTCTCATCCAGGAAATTTCATGTAGACAAGGAGTTCAGTGTAAAACACACACACACACACACACACACACACACACACACACACACACACACACACACCACCTATGTTACAGTTTGTTGTTGTCCTAATATTGTTCTTTTAAAAAAATTATTAGACGGGAGTTTTGGTGCCGCACCCCTTTAATCCCAGCACTCAGGAGTTCCAGGTCAGCCAGACATAGACCTTGTCTCAAAATCAAAGCAAAACAACTTCAAGTTGTATGGGTAGGGAGGTGGGGAGGATATGAGGGAGGGAAAAGAATATGACCAAAATACATTGTATGAAAAAAAAGCAATAGAGGGGGAAAACACAAATCAAAATAACAAGACATATTAATTATTACCGTGTGTCTGTGCACATGCCACGGCCCCCATGCTGAGATCAGAGGATGACAACCTGGAATGGCTCGTCTCCACAGCAGTTTCTGTGGGTTACGATCAGGTGGTCGGGCTTGTGAGGCAAGCACACCCCCAAGCATTTTCTGTGTCAGGTTGAGGCTTTCCTACACATATCCTTTCTTTGTCTCTTATGACATGGCCATACTTAAAGACTGAGAACTAGGTATTTCGTATTTGGGAACCTATTTCTTATTATATCTTTTTTTTCATTAAGGGATTGTTAAAATATAGAAAGAGACCACCATTTAACACAGTGCTTTCTTTTTAGTTTAGAACTTCCTCTATATCCAGAATCATTTGGATTTCATCCCCTACCACTTCTTTTCAACTACATAAAGGAACAATCTCTCAAGTCAACATTATTGGAGGAGGCTTAATTATGTAACTCTAATTATGGCTGGCACTTAATTATGTAACCTGGCTTTTGAAAACATAAGAGACAAAGCAGAGTTTAAAGCACCCGGATGAAGCACCATGTAGTGTGAGGTATAAAAAAGAGGAGCAGGGGACGAGCACAGAGTGGCAAAGCTCAGACGGAAGAGTGTTCAATGGAAGCAAGGATAAACAGAGCAATTTTCCTAAATATCAGGAACTTTCTCGGCATGAAAACAACCTTACAGGTTAAAGTAGGCCGTTTGGCTCAGGGCTACAGGATGTGGACAGGCAGAGAAAAGGCAGAGCTCTCTGCGACACCATCACACTTGGAACCAGTCCTGTGAAACCCAAATGCCCAAATGCACCAGGACCTTCACTCACCTGCTTCCAGGGGGGCTGGAGTGGTTCTCAGGAGTGTGGAGGTCTGGCTGGATAGACCAGGTTGGGCCACTAGGACTGATGACAGGTCGAAGGGTAGGGGGTGTTGAAGCACTGCTTCTGTTTATGACACTGCTGGCCAAATTCAGGTTTGCCACCTAGAAAGGAGGGGGCAGAAATAACTTGATTTTATAAAGTTTTAGAAAAGTATCGTGAAAAACATATGGGAGCAATCACAGTCTGAGAGACTGACTCATCTGGGCTGAAAGCAGTGGCTGCGACCAAGGCACAGAGCACAGACTGGCTTCTGTGCACAGAAAGCTGAGGGGGGGAACCGGCAGTGTCTGTGAGCTCTAGCAAGCAAGCGCTCGTTCTGCCCCTGCTCTGTGGACAGCACTGGGATGAGCCAAACAGTGTCCAATGTTCTAGATGCTTAAAAAAGCTTTAGTTGTAGATAATAATAGTAATAAATATTATACAATGAACTCAATCATTTAGAAAAGCCCAGAAAGTCCATTAAAATGGGTATTAATGTATAAATAATTTACAAAGATGGAATGTGACGAGCCACTTTTAACATTTTGAACTAGTTTCCACTTGGAAGTGAAAATTAGTTTTTAAAAATGTAAACTGCAAAGAAATGCAAGTTGTAAGATAAAACTGTCACAATGCTATATAGTAAAAAAGTGTCCAGGGCCTGGAGAGATGGCTCAGCCGTTAGGAGCACTGGCTGCTCTTACAGATGACCTAGGTTCAATTCCCAGCACCCACATGGTGGCTCACCACTGCCTGTAACTAGAGTTCCAGGAGATCTGATACCTTCACAGCGTCATGCATACAGGCAAAATACCAATGTACATAAAAGTAAAAATAAATAAACCATTAAAAAAAAGCCTAATAATGGCAAGGGGAAGATTAGACAGGCACTTATATTACTTGTGTGACTACAAGTTGAGAGAACTTTTCTAGATATCAATTTAGTGATGATACTAAGGCACACTAGAATATTGTCCACTCTGATGTTTGCTTCTAGACCAATTCAAAGAATGCCTCAGGTGACGGATGACAGTGACCATTACAACAGCGGTTGATATTTATTAGAATTCAGGAAGAAACAAGATTTATGAAGAGTGTGTCACACACATCTCATGCAAGTTCAGAGTGAGGTCATCTGTACAGTGCCCATCGGAATCTTCATTTTGCACAGAAGGAAACAGTGAGGATTGCATTGAGGCCTCAGGATAAACAGCACAACTAGGGTTCAAGGACCGGAGCCCCTCAGTCTTGCTTTATACCATACACTACAGAGAACATGTACTTAAAAGCAAGCACTGTTTTTTTTAACAGTGAAATAGGACAAGGTATAAATGGCTAACAAGAGGGTTACACTTTGCTCCATCCATGTAAGAGGATATTACTTATTCATTAAAGTTTTTCAGAAACACTTGATCTAGGAATATGACAATTGCTCAAGAAAAAAAAATCACACTAATAAAGAAAAATCACAATGTTAAATCTCAAACATAAACAGACATGTGGGTAAACCTCTCAAAAGCTGGGAAGAAAACTCCAACACACAGCATCTACTTTAGCACGGCAATAGCACTTTTTTTTCTTGTGCTTCTGTGTATTCTCCATATGTACTGAATTATTTAATGAGCCAGAGCATTTTTTTTTTCAAAGTTGTTAGGTTCACTGCAGCGGTGAGGTACTCAGTGTCACACCTGGGCAGTGGCAAAAGATGAGGAAAGAGAAGGGTGCCTAGGAAAGCACCTCAGACCAGGAGATGCTGAGATGCTGAGAGGGAAAACCCAATGCACAAGCTGCCCGTATCTTAGGTCATCAGGCAAGGGAAGCAAACTGAAGGGAAATGCTTGCCTATAAAACATCTGAAGTACCCAAATAACCTTGACATTTACAAATGAAAGAATTCACATTTTAAAATTATCTGAAATCATGAAAACAGAAAAGTCATTTTTAGCACCAGTGTAGTGTTTCCTCCCTAGTTATAGAAGTTCCTAAGTGAAAACAGCCCAGACCAGTGTCTTCTCACCAATGACTCAAACTACTTTTCTTGGACAGAAAGCTGTTTTCCATAGGTCGGGAGCAGTCTCTGGCGACTGTGAGGCTGGAGTGTGGGGCATTGTGGCTCTGCTCTCCAGGGTGGGCCATGCTTCAGAAGAGGCCTAGGGAGCTAATCATGACTCTTAACTTCTGCTCTGCTGTCTGTAGGTACCAGGGACAGAGGAAAGGCACATGGTGACTAAAGGACACGAAAGATATTGTTGAAAATTATGGGGGTGCCTCTTCTCTGGACCCTAGTTTTTTGAAGTACTCTGTCTTACTTTTTTCTATACCCTACAGGTAGCAGGGGGCAGCTTCTGAGACAGTGACACCAGTTCCAGTAGGAGTGGAGAATATATTCTTAAGAAACACCAACTCCACTCCTGTCTGTGCTGTTAAACACCAGGTGTTTTAAATTAATTTAACATGATCTTGTAGGCTGTAACAATATCATAGTGTGAGTGTCACTGTAATAAGTAAGAGCTGAACTGAAAACCTGGGGTAGCGAGCTGGTTCAGTGGGTAAGAGCGCTCTCTGCTCTTCTAGAAGATCAAGGTTCAGCTCTTAGCAAGGACGAACAGTGGCTCAAACTGTTCAAACAGTGGCTACTGGTAACTCCAGCTCCAGAGAATCCAATGCTCTCTGCTGGCCTCTGCAGATACATACCCACAGACACACACACTTAAAAAAGAAGATTTGTGCCAATGTAATAAAGGGGCTTAGTAATAGTTTATAGTGGCTAAGCAATAGATTAAAACCTACACACTGCCATGTTTAGCATAAAGGGCAGAATTTGGAGAACAGAGCATGCAAAAGGAGAGGATAGATTTGATAATCTATGCCTTGGCATGGCAGTCCTTAATCCAATTACCAGTGTTTATACCCCAACAGCAAATGCAGACTACTCTCTGTGTGCCATGTATTGCCATCCTTGCATATTCCCATCCAACCCCATGTGATGCTCTTACCACCGAGGAAACAAAAGTCTAAAGGAGCTAAGCAGCTACACAAACTCCATACTTCCAAGTGGTGGCAGGGCCAAGATGAGAAAGAGTGCTGCACTCCAAGCGCATGTGGCACGCTTTCCCTAGACAACACAGCTTCACACCTGAGTGGTGCCAGGCACTTTGGATGCTATAACAAGCTCACGTATACTTTACCCATTACTCATAGGGGAGGACACTCCATTTCACAGATGCAGAAAACCAAGGCTCAGAGAGCCTACTACAGTGCTTCACCCAAAGCCATGCAATGGTTGTAGAACCTGGGCTCTAAGTTTCAAAACCTATTTTCTAACTTGGGCGTAGGAAAACAATCCTGTTAACTCTTTAACTATTAGAAAATTTTAAAACTGCCATCAGATAGAGACCTCAAATGCTGAAGGCAGTGATTATACAAGCATCAAGAAAGCAATAACACTTCTTTAACTTTTACTTCCCGCTTTTGCTCTTCCTCAGAGGACATTAAAGAAGTAGGACAGGGAAAACAAGCTCCATCAGGTTTATTTTGTCCCAAGCAGAGTAAAAGGTGGCACAAACGTGTAACCAACTTTGAATGGCTGGTGGGTTGCTGACTCATTCAATATCCACTCTTTACTTTGTGTATGCACCAAGAATCAGCAGCCACTGTGACTTCTTTATACATAAAAGCAGGACACTGATAATTTACTTAGACAGCAAGTGATTGGTACTTAGATGAGAATACCTTGACAGGAAAACTGTAAAGGCCCTTACCTTTTTCTTCCAAACAAACCCTGTCTTCACCAGATGGTAACAACTCGGCCCTTACTTTCAATAGTCTAGCCTCACCCTTGTTTTGTCTAGAAGTCACTCAACATGCACCACAGCTACTGCTCCTACCCATTGCCTCTGAGATCTGTCTTGTCAATCAACCCAAAGAGTGAGGGAATGAACTGATCTTTCCTTTTTTAGACCGCTCTTTATGTACAGTCACATGGTTTGCATCTTAATCACACTAAATGGAAGGATCTGAGGCGGTTTTAAACAAGAAGCAAGGGACAATTTGCAGGCCACTCTCATTTTCCAGCTCTGCTCAACAGAGCATTATCTACCAGAATGCTCTCTGCAGATGAACTGACAGTCCGCACTGTCAGGTGGAACAGCCACTAGCCATATATGGCTCTTGTGTAATAGAAATGGCTGAGTGTGCTGTGGCTGAGAAACTTGATTTTAAACTTTAATTTTAAAATGCAACTAGCTAGGGGCTAATTTACTAGACATCACTTCCCTATGGCCTTGACATAAATATGTATAATGGATAAAATACTATAAACAAATCATCCTGGTTCTGTCCCAGTCTCTTAGCCTTTTCCATAATGGGCAGGAGGAATCCCTGAACTAGTATGGATCCAAGTGTAATTTCTGGCCCTACTACTACCACCTTGTTTTTGCTAGGAAAGGCAAGTCTCCTGACACTGTGTGATTCCATAGTCCAGCGAGACCTCAAGACATGAGAAGGTAACTGTGGGTGCCAGCTCCCTGTAACTCCTGCTCCATCCAACCACGTTTCCTCTAGCTCTGACTAGATGAGAAAGTGAGAAATGGCACTGTGTGGACTGGGTATGAGGCTATACCAAACATTTTATTGTTAAAGAATTCCTTCAATGGACAGCCTTAGCTAAGGTGCACAAAAATATAGCAATACCTGTCATTTCTGTTAAAGTACAGGTCCCAGCCACTGGGTCAGTCAGTTTCCCTGAGCTAATCACTAACTAGAATGCATGGTACTAAACCTGGAATCCCAATTCTTAGATTCATGTCATTGGAAACAAATGGGTCTAGAAGATAGACGGGGAGATTTAAAACTCACGTTTGATTCATAGCACATGCCCATGCTAGAGAGATGGCTCAGCCATTAAGAGAACTGGCTGCCCTTCCAGAAGACCAGGGATGGGTTCCCAGCACCCACAAGGCAGCTTTCAACAGTCTGTAACTTCAGTTCCAGTGAAGCCAAAGTCCTTTTCTGCCTCTGTGGCACTGCACACACACGGTCCACAGACATACAGGAAGGCAAAACATATATGCACACCCATTAAAAAATTAAAAATAGGCCGCAGTGGTAAGCACATGCCTTTTACCTTTAATAGCAACACTCGAGAGGCAGAGGCAGGCAGATCTCTGTGAGTTCCAGGTCAGCCTGGTCTACAAAGCTACACAGAGAAACCCTGTCTCAAAAAAAAAAATTTTTTTTTTAAAAAGAACATGCCCAATTAATGATGAATATTGACATCTTTTTTTTTTTTTTAAAAAGATTTCATTTAATGTGTTTGAATGTTTTGCCCACATATATGTATGTATGTGTATCACGTGTCCATGGAAGTGAGAAGAAGGTGTTGGCTTGCCTGGAACTGTAGATACGGATGGTTGTGAGCCACCATGGTGCTGGGAATTGAACTCAAGTCCTCTGCAACAGCAACCAGTGCTCTTGACCACTGAGCTATCTGTTCAGCCTGAATAAAGTTAACACAGTAATCTAAGAAAAGCCTTGTGCACCTGCATTAGCATGTTTGAGATATCCTACCATGGGTACAATTTTATCAACAATGACAATGGAATCATAGGGACCTAACAATGGCTGAGTTTAATAAACGACGCTTTGTAGGCCTTGTGCTCAGCATACTATGTGTGAACTAATTTATTCTTAAAGACAGATGAAGAAATTGAGGTTGAGAAGGACAATAATCGTTAAGTGTGGCCTTTAAACTCAGTTTTTAGATCTCTTGAATCAAAAAGCTCCCAATCTTGTGACTTCAACTTTTGTGTCAGTATTTGCATCACTAGCCCCTCCCCCCCCCTTTCCAGTTTCAGTCTGTGGACCAGCAGCATCTGCATCCCTGGGCAGAGCCCAGCCTCACCCCAGGGAACCAAAATCTACATTTCACAAGATCGCAGGCAGTTGACTTGCCTTGTAAGTTTGAAAGTCACTTTTCAGAGACAGGAGAAAACAAAAGGCAAGAACAGGAACATTCACTAATTCCTGTCCTCCACAAAGTTAAGGGGACCTTCCAACAGCCAGCAGAAACGCCTTGGGTGGAATGAGACATAAAACAAGAGGGATGAGGAGGAAGAGAAACTAATTCCAGGAGGGACACTCAGGTTTCACTATTTCTTGTTGGGTGTTTAGGTGCTCCAACTTTAAAAGTAAGCTGAGGATGCAAGTGCATACAAAACATTTCAAAACAAACCAGAAATGTCCAAGACTACTTAATATACTGCCATTACCAAAAAACTACTTGAACCTACAAACCACCAGTTCATTACCTATGCCTCCAACCCTGTCTTCCTCTGGCTGGTTAACTAAGTGAATAATTGCCTGTGGGAAATCTGGCCACCAGATCCTATCTCTATCTAAGCCTTGGGGCCTGCTTGACAGATGTTTCTCCTTGCCCTTCCCTCTTCCTCAGTTCCCAGTCTTACAGCAGCTAATCCAGATGCTCTGCTCCCAGTACCAGCCTTGTGTCCACTGCCATGGTGACCTCAGCACATTTTTTTTCTTCCAGTACCAAAACAGTATTTATTTTAGAGGCAGCCTTCCGAATAAGGCAGGTGAGCAAATATCTGACTGTGTGGGCTAAGGACACATTGCATGCATTCCATCTAGACAGGTGTTTAAATTATAGCAGGAATAAATATAGGTGATGGATTGGAAAGGAGGTAGGAGAAACAGAGGCGGCGGCCAATTTCCGGTGCCTGGCCCGCCCAAGTGTTACTGCTTGTTACTGCTGTTTGCTAAAGGTAGTCCTGATGCCAGTACTATAATTAAAATACCATGCAACTGCCCTGATGGATTCCCAGAAAATACCCCCAACCACTCAGATACATACCCTTTCAGCATGCATAGGGGCTTTCTGGGGACAGACCTAACTAGATCTCCCTAGCTGAAGTTACGTGCTGTCCTACATGCTCAGACAAACTTTGTACCTCAAATGTAACTCAACAAAGAATCACTGTGTTATCTATCAGAAGCAAGGCCAGAGGGGGAGTGGGAAGGTACAAAGAGAAATGTGGCCTCTGCCTGTCCTCAAGCTACATAGGATTTGGTCATCTAAAACTGGAGAGAAAACAGCATTTGAGATCTCTAAAACATGGCAATGCTGAGAATATTCAAATACAGAGTATGAACTGCCTACAAAGCAAGAAAAATATGGAAAGCAACAGACAAGCAGAATAAATGTCTGAGACACAGACAGTTGACTCGGTGAAGGGCAGGGTGAGAGACAACAGCAAGAGATGGAACAATGCTGTGGAAGGAGCTACCCTTGCTCTAGAGACAAAGGAAACTTCTGGGAGTCCCACCCAAGCCATGCTGTATGAGGATTGTGGTGAGGGCAGGCAAACCAAGAACTGTTCTCTGGGATGGATTGGAAAGGATTAATGGTTAGTGGACAGTTACAGCAGTTAAGTAAGAGGGGATAAAGATCGATTACTAATCTGTCCTTTGTCCCTAGCACAGAGGCTGGCTTTGGAACCGACTTGTAATATGACCATGAAAACTTTCAAAAGTTCATTTATCTGTTGTTCACACTTGTTTATTAGATCTGCTTTCTTCAGGATGCATTCTCCCAAAGTGCCAGTGAGGCAAGCTGGAGTTTCCTACCATTTAAAAAGGGGGAGGTCAAAGGATGGCACATGCCTTTGATCTTAGTACTCAGAAGGCAGAGGCAGGCGGAACTTTGTGAAGTTGAGGTCAGCTGCCAGCCAGGTCTGTGTATTCTAGACAGCCAGAACTACATAAAGAGACTGTCAATGCCCCCGACTCTCTCTCTCTCTCTCTCTCTCTCTCTCTCTCTCTCTCTCTCTCTCTCTCTTTTTCTGACACACACACACACACACACACACACACACACACACACACCAGGGGTGTCTTTAAAGAGAGGGCATCTGAGGCCAGTTTTATTCTAGAAACACAGGGAAATGTGTCTCTCCTAAGATTTACCCCACTATGCCTCTCTTTAAACTAGTAAAAAAAGTCAATATTGAAGGGTATGTCTGAGAGGAAGGTGTATAGGAGACCAGGTAGATGAAGTCCCCTTGGACTTCAGCCTGGTAGGCAAAGGGTGTGTGTGTGTGTGGGTGTGTGTGTTTTGGCTCTAGTCGCCAAAGACAGTGATTCACTGTGGAGTCTTACAGTAATTACCAGAAGGATTTTCCTCAAAGGTCCTCTCTGGACATCTCCTGAACTTCAAGGTGGTGCAGGCTACATTCCAGTCATCATTGTTTATTGATCAGTTTTCAGGGTTCATGTTTGCAATGACTGACAGCTTCATCATGGAAAACCAAGTCCAAACACTGACACTTCAAAACAGTAAGGTTCTTGGTAAATATTTGAAAAAGCAG
Organism: Cricetulus griseus; assembly: GCF_003668045.3. Lineage (NCBI taxonomy): Eukaryota > Metazoa > Chordata > Mammalia > Rodentia > Cricetidae > Cricetulus > Cricetulus griseus. Next base: position 117,861,499 of record NC_048598.1, read on the forward strand.
TACAGATTAATGGATAAAACGTGTTTAATGGTTAATGTATCCTCTCAAGTCCTCCACCAGAGAGGCCATGGGCAACATCTGCTTTTATGTGTCCATGTTCTACACAACTGTCAACCCCTTAAAGACAGGGCACTCTCTACCTACAGCAGACACTTTTATCACGAATGGTTGGCCTATATCATGACAGCTAAGGCCTACTTCAGACCAGGGCATGTTTGACTCTGCATAAAGAAGGCCTTAAGTCTGATCTTTTTCAGCACAAGACCAAGGGCTACCATTTCTGCTCAGGGGAAACCATGACCACTAAATAAATACAGCTATAGCAAGAGAGGTCATGACTCAACCCAACCTGCAACAAGAGGAATCAGAAATACTGCATGTTTTATCACTATCCTGTTATGCTTTATATCCTAAGGTAAATTTTATTTCTCTCAAGGATCTCTCTCAGCTATAAATGGTCACTGCCATCGAACTGCTTCAGTAGCTAAGTGGTAAGGGTTTAGAAGCTTTGTGCCATGCTTGTATTATTAAGTGCAAATTAATCTCCTACTTTACCTTACAAATTACAAGCCACTTTAGGACAGGGACTATATTTTAATGAGGGTTACATCCCCAGAGCACTCATCATCTCTTGGTATCTGTCAAGGATTGGTTCCACATCCCCAAAGCTAGAGGATATTCAAGTCCCTTTTAAAAAGTGGTGTGTGTCTATGGTTAGAGTACTGACCTACTCTGAGTCCTCATCCACTCTTCAACACCCTCCTCCTCACAACAGTGTAACATCTGAATTCAGCTTGTACACATCCTCTTACATACTTCTATAGTGATACTTCAAAACAGTTATCACTTCTGAGTGATAACAAATACAACACACATCAGGTACAAACGGTTGCTATGCCATATTGTTTAGGACAGTGACAAGGAAATGTCTACATGCTCAGCACAGACACTTCCTAAATATTTTAAATCTTTGGTTAGTTGAATACAGAGACATGGAACCTTCCTTCAGATACAGAAGACCAACTGTAATAGTAAATGAAGTGGGTTTCATCCAAAGGAATCCAAGGGTCTTGGCAAAATCTCAGGGTCTATCCCTGTGTCTCTGTACCCTTCCATTCCCTCTCACCAGTTAGCAGCCAGTTTCACCAGTAAGTAGTAGAGTGGCAAATGTCACTAGAAGGCTAGAAAGGAAATTAGAGGTTCCATATTGCCTCTTTCTGCATAGACCACAAGGGAGAGATTGCTTTGGAATTAAAGGAAATAAAATAAGCAGTGATTAGAGTAAGTGTTGCTCTGGTTGGTGCCTTGCATAATTTTAGAGATGATGTGTGCCTGGTCTCGAAGCCTCAGGCAAGGTTCTCAAATGGGTGAAATAATAGCTTTGACACACAGATTTTATTCCCTCTCTGCATAATGACTACACTGCATGACTTCTTCATGGCACTGAGATTGCAAAGGGCTAGCAAAGCATTCACTGATTCTTGGTGTCTAACCTCGGGCTTAGCAGGTTGTTTGCAACTTCATATATCTCATTATTTATCAAGATGGAGATGGAAATTCAACATCAAATATTTCATTAATAACAGCTTAACTCATGAGTAACGGCAGCACAGTGCTCAGGTATAGCATTTCTTTTTGTTCCTTTTTTTTGTTCTTTTGAGACAGGGTTTCTCTGTGTAGCCCTGGCTGTCCTGGAACTCATTTTGTAGAAGACGCTGTAGAATCTCAAACTCAGAGATTCTTCTGCCTTTCCTTCCTGAGTGCTGGGATTAAAGGCAGGTGCCACTATCACTTGGCCAGGTGTAACATTCTTATCATCATTCAGTCTTATCATGGCACACCCCCAAATCTTAAGATGTCTTTTTCTAATAAGATCTAGAGGGGTGTTGCACAAATGACTTCATTAATTCACGCCTTGGAGAGGCAGGTGCACACTTCTTGGAAGCTGCTTACACTGGGGATGAGTGGAGAATACCATTTTCAAGGACATGAACAAGAGTCACCCTTACGCAGTTACACTCTGAACACTCCTCCAAAGGCACTGCATGAGTATTTATTAAACCACCAGCTACAGTAAGCAATAAACACATGTTTTAAGGCAGTTTAAACTCCCTTTATAACTCCTGGATGCTGATAAAATGAACCCCAAGTTTATACTCCAGTAACCAGAAGATGAGGGCTACCATGTTAATCATATTCTAAAGGGGGTTGGGAAGAGGAGTCCTGGGAACCGCCCCCCTCTTTTGGATGTCACTGTCTACATAACACCCTTATACACACACAGTTCTAAACAATAGCAAGAGCTCCAGACCAAGATCTACTAGACATTCTTGGGAAGCCAGCCTGAGAAAATGGCCAGATCTCTCTTTTTCCAATGTATGTATTCTGTTTTTGGAAGCTGCAGGCTAACACTAGCCTAATAAGTAGACTTGTTGCCTATAGTCTGAGAAGTCCACTTACACATACTAGCAAGGGATGGCCAAAGCTGGACTGTCTCCCCTCCTCCACTGAGAAGAAAGCATTGGCTACCCTGCAGAATAATCTGATGAGGGTCTAATTCAAGAAATAGCTAATCATCTTGACAGAGCATATGACTCTCAGCTTGCATCAGGGAGGAGAGAGTGCTTCTAACCTGAGAGGAGATGTTTATTCTGGTGTCTCTGCAGTCTCAAGGCGTAGTGACAGCTCTGCAGCCGTGACACAGAACAGCAACTTGATGCAATGCTCAGTCATTTCACTCTGAGGAAAGATCTGCCTCACATAGGCAGAGACCACAGAGTCACAGAGATCAGAGTTTGAGTCCTGATACAGTGACTTTCCAGTGTGTGACCTTAGCAGAGCCACTCGTCCTACTAGCTTGTATTTCTTCATCTTCATGAGTTTAAAAAAATGTGAATTAAAAAAAAAACAAACTGAAAAACCAAGTATTAGCATTAAAAGGCAACACAAAACCCAACAACATACAGAAGAGAAATTCTCTTCCCTTTTGCAAGCACTTGGTATCTAGAAAGTACAGGTCCCTCCCTAAGTGGTGGGTTAGAAAGAACTGCCATTATGCAGTTTACAGTCAAACAGGCAAAAGATGTAAAATGACTATCATTCACCTGCTCTAAAGAGTGACTAGTGAAGGGCTGAAGGCAAGACCGTGATAGAAAGACTTTTGGCTGTGGTGGCAGGTGCTCTTATTTGTTTATTAAAAGTGATGTCCAGATGCTGACTTTAGAGAATCTGGGGGTGGGGGATAAAAGTTGTACACAGTGTAGTCTTCAAGGATCTTATCCCCAGTGAAGGAGCACATGTAAGGAATGGGGCCATGGATCCGCAGCTGAGCTCTTCACGAGCACACACAAGACCCTGCATCCAATCTCCAACACTATGTAGTAGTAGTAGTAGTAGTAGTAGTAGTAGTAGTAGTAGTAGTAGTAGCAGCAGCAGCAGCAGCAGCAGCAGCAGAAGTAGTAGTAATAATGAGTAAATATAATTGTCCCTCAGCATCCTCAAGTATGGACTGTAGAGCCTCTTGAAGATACAAAAATCCACAGAGGATCAAGTTTCTTATGTAAAATGTAATTATATTTGGATATATCCTCCAAGTACTCTTAGATAAAAACACCTACAGATAGATTATTTATATGATATGAGCTATATAAAACTTTGTTGTACTTAGTTGTTTAGGGAAGAATGACCATGGGGGAAAGTCCGTACATGTTCAGAACAGATGCGGGCTTTTCAGAAATTACTGTACTGACCCCAGAGAACATACGGACACAGAGGACCAGTTGTACAATCCCTAAGTCAGGTTTGAGGCATCATGGGACACCAGAACTTAAGGAGCTCACTGTCTGTTAAAGTAGTCATGTGGACACACAACAAAATTAGCATAACAATGAGTGAAGTGGCATCCGTGCCCCTGGACAGATGTACAGATCAGATATGGAGACTAAGAATCATTTCTCCTGAGAAAATGGCACAAATTAAGGTATACAGACTAGCAGAAATCCTAGCAGAGTTACACAAAATTGTGTGTGCTAGAACAGAGACAGGCACAGTATGCTGCAGCCAGATTCTCAGTAAGACCCTGGGAAGCATCCACTAGGTTCAGTTTCTCATCACAGAGACAGAGAATACTAGGATCAGCCATGTGATTTAACACAACAAGAGGATTTTAGAGATGAGGATAAGCAGGAGGACACTGCCAGGAGATGGTATAAGAGGTACCCATGGCTGTCCATCCACTCGAGAGATAATAAAGGCCTTTGGCAGAGCAGTTGATGCAAGTTAAACAGACAATATGTGGAGCACAGACACAGGAGTCAGAATAACAAGATACAGCAATGGCTTGGTGCAGAGAAGATGGAGATGGCGGTGCTCATGAGTCAGGCTTCCACACTCGGGTTTCCAGGGTGTCAATGCACTAATGAAGAAATGACAAGGAGGAGGACAGCTGACAGCATTCAGATACACTGAACGGAGGAGTTTTCCTGTGTGCTCTTGAGATATGTCCAAATATCTGGATGTTGGCAAGATAGTTAAGGGGAAAAGTCTACAAGGCAGTTGAATATTTGGACCTCAAACTCAGAACAAAGGTTCAAGGTTAGGATGCACATTGAGGGACTGGAGAGATGGTTCAGGGGTTAAGAGCATTGGCTGCTCTTCTAGAGGTCCTGAGTTCAATTCCCAGTGACCACATGGTGGCTCACAACCATCTATAATGAGATCTGGTGCCCTCTTCTGGCCTGCAGGCAAACATGCAGAGCACTCATACAAAAAAAAAAAAAAAAAAAAAAAGGGTTAAAAAGAAAAAAAAAAAAGATGCACACTGGAAAAAATCAACAGAGGTATCACATAAAGTTATGTGTATAGGGGGATTTACCCCAAGAAAAGATCCATCGAAAGACACCCACAACACCCTCGGCTGCCTATAGCTCTTTGTGCAGGGCTGAGGCCTCGGGAGCCTTCCCCCTTACACATCAGTACGTCTACTGGTGTCAACCTTGTTCAGCTCATGTTTAGGCAGCCATATTGGAAGACTTCATGGGTGTAGGTCCTGATGCTGCCACACAACACAGCGATAAAACAAACCCTGTTCCTCTGGCTTTCCTTCTTCCTCCTTCCTCCTACCTCCTTCTTCTTCTTCTTCTTCACAGGGTTTCTCTGTGGCTTTGGAGGCTGTCCTGGAACTCACTCTTGTAGACCAGGCTGGTCTGGAACTCACAGAGATCCGCCTGCCTCTGCCTCCTGAGTGTTGGGATTAAAGGTGTGCGCCACAACTGCCCGGCTTAAAACTTATTTATCTTTATTTTATGTACATTGGTGTTTTGCCATAGGTGCTGGGGCCCCTGTAACTGGAGTTATAGACAGTTGTGAGCTACCATGTGGGTGCTGAAAATTGAACCCGAGTCCTCCGGAAGAGCAGTCAGTGCTCTTAACCACGGAGCCATCTCTCCAGTTCAAGAAAGGGGTCCTGTGGCTCTTACAATCTGAGTTCTGCCCCCTCTTGAGCCTTGGGAGCAGTTGTGTTGTAGATGTATCAGGCGGGACTGGGCTCTAGAACTCTACATTAGGATAGGCTGTGGTTTTCTGTAATGCTCTCTGTCCCAGATGAGAGTAAGGACTACACTTATCTGTGGGTAAGAGGACAGATATTTAGAATGCGGTTAGGGATTACGCTTCTTTAGTTAAGTGGCAGTTGAAAGTTCTCTTCTGGGATCCATGACTTCACTAGCCCAGGGTGGCTGGCTGGCTAGGTTTCCAATTCCAAGCATGATCTCCCTCTTGCTAAGCAGGTCTTCAGTCCAGTCAGAGAGCTGTTGGTTAGTGCCAAAGTATGCATGCCACTACTTAGCCCTTAGAATTACTATGTCATGCTGGTTGCTGTTGTGGCTTACAGGCATCATAGCTGGGTATGACTACTGGTTGTCCCTCCTTGGAAGCTTACACGACATCTTTTGGTACCATGAAAGCTAGTCCTCAAGGAAGAGGCTTTTAGGTCAGATCCAGCTCAGGACCTCTGGAGTGCATGGTGTCTGAAGTGCATGGTGTCTGCAGCAAAATCTTCCACCTTTGGTCCTTTTTAAAAAAAAAAAAAATTTTTTTTTTTTTTTTTTTTTTTTTTTTTTAAAGATGAGGTGATCAAGGCCACACAGGGCAATTAACTTCCCAGGTCTCACTGACTTAAGAACTAATGTTTTTCCTATCTTTCTAGAAACGGGAACAGGTAGCATATATGGTGTGAAAGAGTATATTTTCTGCCAACAAAGACTACAGAGTCAAAGGAAACAGTAGACAACTACAAGACCAGAGCCTAAGTGCACAGCAGCTCGTGTGTTCAGATGAGCTCAGATGGGAAAAGAAAGCTACCAGAGCCAGGTCCCGCTGCCTGTAGTGTGTGGGGAGGACATTAGTTTCCCCATTCAAGGAGCCAACACTGATTCTCTCAAACTGGAACTTCTGAAACTGGGTCAAGGTCCACTGTGGACCTTTCCAGGAGCTCCTGATACAGAAAGGGTGATACAGAATCCCCAGACGCAGATGAGGAGTGAAGGACTAATTGCCGTAAACCAAATATTCTGTACCTTGATATACCCTTCCGCAGGATTAGGCTGGGCAGTCTCGGAGTACAGAGAAACAAAATCAAAGAAACCGAGTGGTTTTCTGTTCCGCTCCCCATCAAAATGAAAAATCTCAAGAGCACAAAGCGTCTCTCCCTCTTCTGTGTCTGTCAGCACATTTCAGGAGGCCTGGCCACGTCTCTGCACGGCTGGCTGGGGAGCAGCCTGACACAGCACACGGGTTCGTGTTGGGGGCCCTGCCTGGGTGGTCTGTTGCTATCCCTTTGATTAAATTCCCAGGCTGGGAGAGTTGGAGCTGCTCCTAATGATAGCCGAGTCCTGAAAGCTCAAACTTGCCGGCCAGAGAGGGCCAGTGCTCCTCTAATGCCCAGCTTCCCACTCCTTGCCTCAGGCTGGGCCCCTTCACTGCCACGTTCTTCTGTGGGCTAACAGCAACGACCACACAGGGCCCTGTGTATGCAGATCTGCCCTTCTCTGCAGCCCTGACCGAGGCAGACACACTGAGAGCTCACACCTAAGCTCATGCCCTATTCCAGCATCCTGGGGCCCCTCCCCCTACAGCTGCAGATGCTTCTTCACACTGTTTTCAGGAACGCACACATCAGCCACTAAAAGGTCCTGTTCCAGAAGGTGCAGTGTGTGTGTGTTCACAACAGAAGAGGTGTATAATACACTCTTAGCACATGGTTATTCAGTGCATACTTTAGAAAACAAGCAGGTTGGACTCGACCTTTCCCTGCTTGTCTATTCTAGGACTTACACAAAGCTGCAGAATAACAGAAATGATTAAAAAAAAAAACCAAAAAACAAAAACGGAATTCAGGGAAATTAGCTTCTGCTTTTAGCGATATAAATTCCTTAAAAATGCAGGCTCTAATACAAATTCTAAGTTCCTCAAAGCCTTTTCATCAGCTGTGGGCTGGTTAAGAACTACCTTTGGCTAGCTTACCATTCCTTAGTATTCTCACCAGAAAGCAGAGAGGAGAAGGGGCAGCACTGCCTCATCCTGCAGGGCCCAGCTTCTCAGCTGCTGAAGCACATGTGTCTGCGTGGTTTCCACCAGCCCTTCCTTCTGAAGGCCCTCGGAGGCCTGGGGCTTTGCTCTCAGCTCCAGTCCAAGTGCTCAGTACTCAATCCCTAAGTCCACCTCACCATCCACCTGGGTGCCTGGAAGCTGATTCTGCCCTTTTTGTGATACAGTAGAAAACAAGTGCTTCCAAGAAGGCTGCTTTGGCTTTCTTTCAGCTTCCACCAGCAAGCTGGGTTGCCCTTTTGGCAGTTTTGATATTCCCCAAGAAAATCTCTGGTGTGTTCCTGACTATTATATTATGTTTTGGTGGCTGTCTACATCATTGATGTGGGATGCTCTTAGGGGCTTGGATAAAGTGTTTTTTTTTTTAAATAAATAATCACAACAAAATATAAAGTTTTCTAGAAGCTGCCATTGACTAATAGGACAAGATAAAAATAAAACGTTTTCTCAGAAATACTCTGTAATTTAAGTTTTTACAAATCTTCACTATCTTACAAATAATAAAATCTGTTTTCCTAGTCCAGTGAAATTCTCTTAACTTCTTCCCTACAAAACAAGTAGATAATAGAGCTTATGGGATATAGCTAAAGCAATGCTCAGAGGGAAATTCATAGCCTTTAATATAGAATGGGTAAAAATAAATTAGACATGCAACTCAAGACATAGAGAAATAAAGATAAGGAAAGCACAAACAAGGAATAAGTAAAGATAATACAATAAAATAATTAATTCTACAACAATAAAACAATAGCATTAATATATTCAGAAATAATCTTATGAAGGGGGAGTTATCTACTAGTCACCCAAAAAGGGAGAAAAGGGAGAAAAGGGAGAGAAAGAACAGATACAGAATTGAACCAAGAACTGATGAAGGAAGTGTGAAGCTGGAGGAAACCCCAGCACCTGACATCTATGGACACGAAACTGCCTGTGTGGATAGCTGGTCAGCTCCCAGGTGTGGATAGCTGGTCAGCTCCCAGGTGTGAGTTCACAGGGTCCCAGAGCTCCTGCCCACTTCCCTCCAGGAAGCCACAGGCATTTATCACTCAACTCAGTTAAGAAATGGAAGCAGTTTTTCTTTTAAACACAGCATAGAAGAAAACTCAGCTAGAGAACAAATGTGCCAGAATGTATATTAAACATCATTACAATGTATTATTAGTTATTAAGTAGCAGAAGAAAAAAATAACAGAAGTTTCCATATTACAAATTAAATCATTGTGTCCTGGGAGAGGAAATGGCTGAAAAACCAACAGCTGAACTTTTTTTTTTTTTTAAATAACAAAATGCATTTATCTAACAACTTGCTGTCATCACCACTGTATTTCTAAAGCCTTAAGGGTTGAAATGACAGTGCTTCCCAAGTCCATGGCATGAAGACTTTGCAAAGAGGCTATTACATCCCATCTTTGTGACCTGGTTGTGTTTTTCCCATCAATAAACACATCTGCAGAAGTTGAGAGATAAAGTGCTCAAGATCATATAGTCATTGGGAGAAGGAAATGAATCTTGGGCTGGCTAATCCAGCCCTTCCTAGGTGCTCCATCATGTTTTTTGCACAATTCAGCAAGCACCTCCCTCGGTATGGCATCAGACAAGAAACACCTAGTTGTTGGAACTCTGAAAGTTAAGACTGACATCTAATGGCAGGTTCTAATTGTCACAAACAAGAGCTGACAAACTCGTAGAGCACAGGCAGTAGACTCATTGTAGATGACAGATTAAAGGAGGTGGCTTCCCAGTAAGGGTGTGTAAACCTGGGTTCCTACAGAGCTCTGCAACACAGTAAATGAAGGAATTGAAAATATGTAAACACACTAATATTGACTAATTTAATGTCGTGATGCTTCTAGATTACTTAACTGGAAGCTGAAATGCCAGCTCATGACTAACAATCTTCATTTTTCCCAAGTATCATTGTTGTTTTTGATCTCCTGGCTTTTTTTGGGGGGGGGCCCACTACCCAGCTCCCAAATAAATCACATACAGAGGCTTATTCTTAGTTATGAATGCCTTGCCTTAGCTTGGCTTATTTCTAGCCAGCTTCCCATATTAACCTTTTCCCTTTGGGCTTTTATCTTTCTTACTTTTTTGTATATCTTACTTTCCTTCTTACTCTGTGGCTGGCTGGGTGGCTGGGTGGCTGGGTGGCTAGATGGCTGGCCCCTGATGTCCTCCTCTCCTTGTTCTCTTGCTGCTCTCTTGCTCGGTTTTCCTTCTATTTTATACTCTCTGCCTGCCAGCCCCGCCTATCCTTTTTCCTGCCTCGCTATTGGCCGTTCAGCTCTTTATTAGACTAGCAGGTGTTTTAGACAGGCAAAAAATCACAGCTTCATAGAGTTAAACAAATGCAGCATAAACAAAAGTCACACACCTTAAAATAATATTCTACCGCAAAGGACAGCTGACATTTCAAATTTCCTCCCTATTTACTATGGTCATGCCTACTGCCATCAGTCTATGGAAGATATCTAACTATCCAGCCCCTTCAAGTCTCATTACCACCTTGGTATATTTCTTTGCTTCCAAATGCACGTTAGGCCTCTTCACCTATTTGTTTGCAACTACTAGGGACTGAAAAGAAAACAATTACTGCTCACTGTGCTGAGATGAGGGCAAGAGAAAGCTAAGTCTATGTTAGGCTTATTCTTTGCTCTATTTTTTTTTTTTTAAGCAGAAAACTAAGCTACCACAAGAGAGTGGTGTGTTGCCAAATTTTACATGTACTTGATGCAATTTTCACCTTCATTCACACCCCACCAGTTTTAATTATCATTACGACAATCAGTTAAAAAAAACTTAACAAAAATAGAAAAAAATGTAACCACATAGTGAATGTCATGGAACTATTATCAATACCTCATTTGGAGAGTTTGATTCCATTTAGCATTAAGGAAGAAGGTGTCTACTTTTAGTTCAGAATCATCAAGACTACCATAGAGAGAACAAAGGGAACCCAAAGATCATAAAAGTGTCATGTACCATACATTTACACACATACACATGCATCCTGGAGTCAGTACCCTCATGTCTGCTTCTGCCATATCTTCGGCAATGTCAGAAATCATTAGACACGAAACATTCTCAGACAGTCAACTAAACAGAAGCACAATGAGGGGAGAGGAGGGAAGACAGTATTGTGAGACTCTCATAAAAAAAGATGTATAAATTTAGGATTCACTGGAAATTTTCAAGAATGAAACAGTTAATTTAAAAGATCTTGGGCTTGCCGGGTGTTGGTGGCGCACGCCTTTAATCCCAGCACTCGGGAGGCAGAGGCAGGAGGATCTCTGTGAGTTCGAGGCCAGCCTGGTCTCCAGAGCGAGTGTCAGGATAGGCTCCGGAGCTACACAGAGAAACCCTGTCTTGAAAATAAATAAATAAATAAATAAATAAATAAATAAATAAATAAATAAAATAAAAGATCTTGGGCTGGTAAGATGTCCCAGGAAGTAAAGGCAGTCGTTTGCTAAGCCTGATGACCTGAGTTTAATTCCTGGAACCTATATGGTAGAACAAAAGAATGCACCCCTGTAACTATCCTCTCACTTCCTACTAAGTGATGTGTACAAACAGACACACACACAAAGTAATATAATAAAGTTTCAATCCCTTAAAATTGTAATTATAGTTGAAACTTAGGTGTTACCTACGCAATACTGTATACCATAAAAGTCAGTAACAGATTTAACTTTGCAGTGCCTGTAAGAGTCATTTTCTTCACAGTTAAGAAGAAACAATTCAGTTTTATAATGAGTACACAGGAAACAGCCAAGTGAGGGAAGGTCAGCATGTCCCATCATGCCCACCACTCCCAGGCCCACAGACCTCTGTGGCAGCCTAGTGTGCCCCTACCTGCTGGGTGAGGAGATTGATGTGACTGGCTGGAGAATACTGCCTGGCTGCCTGCTTCTCCGCTAGCCGCTGGAGTTCGGCTGTAACCAGACTCTGGTTGTACCTTCTGTTGAATGAACCATCTTCACTCTCTTTTTGTGTTTTGGCTATTCCTGAATGATGCTTGTGGGGATGGTATGCACCTGCTGAAAAAGAGAAAGTTCTCACCCACTTAAGAATTAAGTACTGGGTAAAATTAGAACAGTGGCAAACGAGTATCAAGCCGACAGACACAGTGCTGAATCCTAGGGAGCTCTAACAGCATAAAGGCCAAAGATAACCTTCAAATGATAATAAAAATCTGTGTAAATCCTTACCATACCCTAGAAAGTCTTCCTACAGGCAAATCATCACATGTTTATTGATGTGTGTTGGCTTACAAAGGCTGTTTATCAAAGGGAGATGGGAAGAGCCAATTTTAGGATCTACTGGGAATAGCTGAGCAGCAAGCAACCGCACAGCACTAGGATCTATCTTCAGCATCACTAGGAACAAGAGAATCCAAACCTCAAAATTCTGATTCTTGTTCAGTTTTATTACATAAATACATGCGAGTCTGTGGCATCCATGATAACAGCACTCACTATACTTACAAGGCGCCAATGGGAAACAGGCATGAAAGAGAAACTAAGTATACTTAAAAGCATAGCAATGGTTTTGTATTCTAAGTGACGGTCCTCTCAACGTTCAATTTTCTTTCAACTGTTATTTGATCACAATGAAATCACGGTTCAGTTTTTTTTCTGATTATAAAAAATCTCACTGAACCATTATTTTTAAATTGAAAAGGCAGAAACACTATAATGTTTTTCTGTTCTATCTACTTGCTTATGTATCTTTGTGGTGCTGGGGCTTGAGCTGAGCCACACCTCCCAGGCCCCTTCTGCCCTTTGGTGATGCTAAGAGAGACACGATCATTCTGTAGACACAGTGTGGTGACACTCCTCTAAAACACCTGTTCATGTTTCCTGTATCATCTGTACATACAGATATTTTTTATAATGTCTGAGTACGTTACAAGCAGATGATGGTGAACACCTGTGAAATTTCTACCAAACCCAGGAGCTACACCGCCGATGACATACATTAACCAGTGTGCTTCTCTCCATCCATAATCTTTCACTTATTCTCTTCCTTTTGAACAACATTTTATCACACACATCCAAGTGTTACCTGCATATGGATAGAGAAATACTAGATAATTTGCTTCTTTTCAGGCTTTACAATAGTAGTTTTGCAGTGTTAGCTTTCGGCATTTAACATGGCACTGAGCAGAGGCATCCTCGCTGGCTCAATATAGATAAATTCATGTGTTTTATTTGCTGTCTTGTCATCCTAGTGCCCTGTTTTGGTAGTTACTCTGAGCCAGCTGTGGCTAGAGACAGCACAGTGTGTGCACTCATGCACACACTGTGCCTATGCCCAGGAGTGGGACCGCTGGGTCATATGGTACATGCATTTTCAAACCAAAGTGACAGCGTTAGAGTGGCATGTTCTACACTCCCACACATGCATTCCTGCTGACCCACACATCCTTTCATATTTAGGACGTCAAACATTTAAATCCTCCTTTCTCTAGGAGGCTAATTAATTACATGCTTAACAATGATGTTGGATGTTATTGCTTTCCTGATGAACCTTACCATTTATTTTTCTATTGACTTTTTCTTGAGTTACTAGAGCTGTGCTTGTTTTTAGTTTTGTTCTATATAATAAACCTGTAAAGAATTTTTTTTTTAAAAAAATTAAGTTCTAAATCTAAAAAGCTGTTTTTGTTTTTTGAAACAGGATCTCACTACATCACTCAGGCTGGCCTGAACTCATGATACTCCTTCCTACACAACCCAAGTGTGGGTGTCACCATTCGAAACTGAACTTTATTTTTATGTATGGATGAGACAGTATCTGATCTCACTTACTTACCACAGCATTGTTTATGAGAAAGACATACTATCCCACTGATGAACAATGCTACCAACTTGTGTAACTTTTCTTAACTTTCTGCTCTATTCCTTGTGCTTTTGCAAATACCATACTTTCTTACTTTTACTCTTAACAAAGAGCTCAAGAGGTTTTTTTCAGTGTTCTCAGCCTGTCTCCCTTTTCTTATCATTTAGAATAGGCTTACAGAGTTAAACGGTAAACTTGCTAAGGCTTTTCGCTGACATCAAGTTGAGGGTAACCTGAGGCTCCATAGGTCACATATACAGAACATTCACCCAGTGATTTAGGTCTTCTCAGATGACTTTGCACAATGTCTAACTTTTTTCAGGGTAGCTTATTCTTTTATGCTAATGTCCAAGATGCTTTCCATAAACAGCTTAATGGGTGATAATGGATACAAAATGCTAGGTATAATTCATATCAAATAATTTAAACTTCAGGCCTCTGGTAGGCTGACAATGCATCACTCCCAAGAGTGTGTAGGTACCACAAACTGGACTCAACGGGTTTCAGCTGATGAAGTATACTTAATAAAATTTACCATCTATACTTCTTTTATTCTTTGTGAGTTTCATACAATATATTTTTTTATAATTTTGATTTTATCCATACTCTCCACCCCCCTTCACAATTCACCCAATTTGTGCTCTTTTTTTATTACATATATTTTCAGTTGAAGCAATTGTTTTCTAACACTATGCAGCTAAAAGTCTTTTCTAAAATGTACCTAGAGACCATTTTATGTTTTGCAGGTAGACAGAATATCACCTGCAACTAAATCTTATTGCCTCAGTTTTAGTTAATTGTTTTTAATCGTTTATGCTGCTTCTGACCTCCAGTAAAATGCTCAACAGAAACAATATTACCAAGCATCCTGGTCTTGTCCACAACATGAACAGGAAGATGATCAACATTTTGTCATTTACTGACACACTTGCAGGTGTGGGGCAGATACCCTCTTTTCTGGTTAACAGGCATCTTCTCTTTTTGGTGTGCACAAGAGTATTATGAATGAATGTGGGGTTTATCAAATCTTTTTCTGCATTCACAATGATGACAAAAACACCTTTTATCTTCTTTAGTCAGTTAGTGTGGCAAATGACACTGCCACATCTTTTACTACTCCATCATTCCTATATCCTTGAATAGACTTACAATTACTAGATTTATTTTGATTAGAATTTTTCCATCTGCATTTATAAATGAAGGTTGTTTATAATTTTCCTCTCTAAATTTACCACAAACGTATTTTGTTTTCAAGACAAATCTAATCACACAAAATGGGTTAAAGACTATTCTTCTATTCTCTTGTAGTTTTTACTATCAGAATCATAATTATCTACTTCTTGAAAAAGCACTAGAAATTACCTATCAAACTATCTGGGCCTGATGATCTCTTTCAGAGAAAAACTTTGTACTATACCAATCATTCTCACAGGACTATTCTGGCCTTCTTCATCATCCTGAGTCAATTTAACATGTTACACTTTTAATAAAGTTTGTCCATCTCAATTTTGGGGGGATAAAGTTGTTGGCCATCTCTCATTATTATCTCATCCATGCATCTTTCATTGTCTGCTACTCCAACCCTTCTATAAAGTTCCCATCTTCTCTGTTTTCTTTATTTGTTCCAGCAAATGCAGATCTTCTTTATGAGACACAGTCCATGGGAGGCTTTGGTATCTTCTATTCTACTTCTGAATTGTGTAGGTTTTTTTTTTTCAGATTTTTTATTTTATTTTATTAGTTCAAATTAGGAACAAGCTTGCTTCACATGTCAATCCCTTCTCCTTCTCCCTCCCCTCCCCCCAACATCCCACCTGCCCCTAGCCATCCCCACTCCACTCCCCAGGCAGGGTAAGGCCCTCAAAAGGAGCTCCCCAAAGTCTACCACATCATCCTGGGCCAGGCCTAGGCCCTTCCCCATGTGTCCAGGTCAAGAGAGCATCCCTTCACATGGGGTGGGCTCTCAAAATCCCTTCTTTCTTTATTTTTTTTAAGACCTTACATATTTAATACAGTGCGTTACCCCTGTACAAATGGAAAAAATTAGGTTCAACATCTCTAATGTTAATTTTTGTACAATGCCAACTCAACACGGTATACTGGGATACTTCTTTGCAAAGTTGACAGCACATCTAAAGTTTCCAAAAATTCAAATTATATATATATTATATAATTATATATTTATATAAAATATAAATAAATTATATTATTTATTTATATAAGAAGACCAATAATGGCAGTATGTTATGCATCAATAGCAGCAACAGCTTTTCCAGGTTCTGCAGTCATTTGAACAAAATTGTAGAGACATCCAGCACTCTCCATAAAAAAACAAGTAAAAAACAAAATCCCAGAAAACAGCACAGTTCTGTTACTCTTGTGATACCTGGCACCATTTTTTTTTTTTTTTTTTAATTAGCTTCTCAATCATCATCTGGAAGGAATCCATTCTGAGCAACATCATTTTAAAAACAGCTCTGATAAAGCACGGTCACTACTATGTATCATAAAGCAGGTCCACATATGAGTGAGTACATATCATGTTTGTCTTTTTGTGATTGGGTTACCTCGCTCAGAATGGTTTCTTCGAGTTCCATCCATTTTCCTGCAAATTTCAAGATTCCATTGTTTTTTTCTGCTGAGTAGTACTCCATTGTGTAAATGTACCACATTTTCTCTATCCATTCTTCAATTCAGGGGAATCTAGGCTACTTCCAGTTTCTGGCTATTACAAATAATGCTGCTATGAACATGGTTGAACAGATGTCCTTGTTATATGAATGTGCTTCTTTTGGGTATATGCCTAGGAGTGGAATTGCTGGATCTTGTGGTAGACTCATTCCCATTTTCTTGAGGAGTCGCCATACTGATTTCCAAAGTGACTGTACAAGTTGACACTCTCACCAGCAGTGGAGGAGTGTTCCTCTTTCTCTGCATCCTCTCCAGCATAAACTGCCATTGGTATTTTTGATTTTAGCCATTCTGACTGACAGGAGTAAGATGGTATCTCAGAGTTGTTTTGATTTGCATTTCCCTGATGGCTAAGGATGTTGAACACTTTCTTATGTGTCTTTCAGCCATTTTAGATTCCTCTATTGAGAATTGTCTATTTAGTTCTGTACCTCATTTTTTAATTGGATTGTTTGTTGTTTTCGGGAATAGCTTCTTGAGTTCTTTGCATATTTTGGAGATCAGCCCTCTGTCAGATGTGGGGTTGGTGAATATCTTTTCCCAGTCTGTGGGCTATCGTTTTGTCTTGCTGACTATGTCCTTTGCCTTACAGAAGCTTCTCAGTTTCAGGAGGTACCATTTATCAATTGTTGACCTCAGTGTCTGTGCTACTGGTGTTATGTTCAGGAAGCAGTCTCCTGTACCGATTAATTCAAGGGTATTTCCCACTTTATCTTCTAGTAGGTTCAGTGTGGCTGGGTTTATGTTGAGGTCTTTGATCCATTTTGACTTAAGTTTTGTGTTGGGTGAAATGCTTGGGTCGAATTGTGTAGTTTTTACATCTCTCTTTATGTCTTCCTCCTTAGATGTAGATCACTGTTTTGTTTCTCCACATACCAAGACATGCAGCTGTCAATTGCTATTCAGCTCTGGAATATTTTCTTTACATTAAAATTTCTTTTCCTGTTTTTGACTTTGAAATATAAAGAGATTTGTTATATATTCCTTTGTTATTAGCCTATAACTTAGTTGTAGTGTGGGAAAAGAATGATATTATATGAGTCCAAATCTTAAGTTCTTTTTCTTACATACAATATAGGTTATAATTGATTTTATAAATATGTGTTCCTGAGTAGACATTTTCTCTACTTCTTGGGTGCATAGTCCTAAATATGATTGAGACAACCTTGCCATTCTGTTCAAATCATCTTTAAAAAATTACATTTATATATTTATTTCATGTATATGCAGGTGCATATATACACGGACAACACAGTGTGTGGAAGTCAGAACAACTTGCAGTTGGTTCTTTCTTGCCACCAGGTGGTTCCCAGGGACAGAACTCAGGTTGTCAGCCTGGTGGCAAGTGCCTTTACCCCCTGAGCCATCTTGCTGCCCAAACCCCTTTTAAAAATAAAGTTTCACTATGTAGCCCTGCCTGGCCTAGAACTTCCTATATAGGCCAAGCTGACCTTGAACTCAGATTCATATGCTCCTGCCTCTTGTGTGCCAGGATTAAAGGCATACACCACCATGCCTGACTAAGGGTAGTTACTTGTAAAATGTGGCTTAGGTGCGATTCATTTTTAACATGGGCATTACTAAATTGTTTAAAATCTCAACCAATGTTAAAATATTCCCCAAAATGATTCACCATAATCTCTATGACCTATTTTTTTTAATCCAAAAGTTGACATTCTCACAGTTTTCATGGAAATTCAAGAAATCCCAAAAAAGCCTAAATAGATTTGAGAAAGAAGAATTGGGAGAATGCTTGGTGATTTTAAAACATAATATAATGCTGCAGAAAGACAACGTGATACTGTCTGATACAAGTACAAAATCAATCAGAACAGAACTGAAACCCCAGAATCTTTCCATTCACAGGTAACTGATTTTTAACAAGTGTGTCAAGATAATACAGTAGGAAAGTAATATTTTAAAATGGTACTGCCATGATATAATCACGGTACAAGAGCTAGCTTGTTGGAACCCACTCTCCATGGTGGGAAGCCATGCTCAGCCTTAAAGCATGGGAGAGGGGCCTGTCCCTGTCCCAGCTACATGTGCCTGACTATGTTGACTCCTCATGGAGCCCTTACCTGTGAGGAGGAGTGGACTGGGTGAGCTAGAAGGGAGGTGAGGGGCTGCTGGAAGGAGGGGTGGGAGGGAGAACTGTGGTCGGAATGTAAAATGAAATAAAAAAATAAAAAAGGAAAAAATAAAATAGAATAAATGGCCCTGGGAAAACTGAATATCAATATATAGAAGAAGTTAAACCTCACACACAATATGTAATTGAAAATGGACAAAAGTCCCAAATATAAGAACCATATGTGAAACTCTCAGAAAAAAAAATAGAAGAAAATCCTTATGAATTTGGGTAATTTGTGTCAGATGTTTTCAGATATGACACAAATTACAAGCAACTAAAGAAAAAAATAGGGATATGAGACTTCATGAAAACTTAAACTTCTATGCTTCAAGAAAGAGAAAAGAACCAATAAATAGAGAGAAACCGTTTCTAAGACAATCACCTGATGAGGGATTTGCATAGAGAACACGTGAAGAACACAACTCAATGATAAAGATAATCCTCAACTGGAAAACTAGCAAAAAAAATCAACAGACATTTCCCCTATAAAGACATGCAAGTACTCAAAAGGAAAAGCAATGGTCATCATTAGCCGCTCAGGAAATGGCTGTCATAACCCTTCCACACAACACATAGATCCATAAATAGGTAGGTAGACAGATGGATTCTAACCTAAACCTCCCATGATGGGTAAAATCAAAAAGCCATTAAATGTCAGAAAGAACTTGCTTGCTTAAAATGAGGACTCAAATTTATCATGTGACCTAGCAATTCTATTCTTGCTATATACCCTAGAAAATAAAAATTTATGTCCACATGAAAATGTTACTACACTGCTTATAGCATCACTATTTGTAATGGCCAAAGTAGTGAAAAAAAAAAAACAAAAATAGACATGCATCATCTGGCAAATAGAAAAACAAATGTTCTACACCATACAATAGAACACCATCCAGTCATTTAAAAAGCATTAAGCGTGACACATGCTATAACAGATGAAACTGGAAAACACAACACTAAGTGGAAGAAGCCAACCACAAAGACCATTTACTGAATAATTTTAGTTATATGAAATGTCCAGAAAAAAATCTGTAGAAAAAGAAAGCTACCTGTGGTTGCCAGAGGCTGGGAGGAAGAAGAAATGAGGATGACTGTTAATAGATATGGGGTTTCTTTAAGGCGAAAGAAAGTGTTCTGAAGTTAGGCAGTGGTGTTGGCTGTACATATCTGTGAACATACCAAAACCCACTGAATTTATACAAAATAGCCAAGTTTCTGAGTAGGGGTTATGTCTCAATAAAGCTGCCATTAAAAACTGGGCTGGAGGGTGCTTGCCCAACACATGTAAGTAAGGTCCTGGGTTCGATCCCCAACACCATAAAATAAATGGGACAAAAACTTGATTGATAACATGGGTCTACTTCATTTAAAATTAAATATCCTATCTTACGAAGTCTTTGGTTATGATTTCAGTTTGTTTGTAGATTGTCTAATGTCAGGAATAATGTCTTGAATCAGAAAGGCTGCAGAGTACCTTCACAGGTCTATGATCATCTGCAGTGGGAAGTCTAGATGCCTTGCCTTATTCATCTCTTTTTTTGCAGAACCTGAAAGCAGCCCTGTTTCGTTTTATATCAGTGAACAAATGCGAGTGGACAAAAGGCAAGACCTCCCTTTAGTCACAGCAGAAGGCAGCAAAAGCCAAGGGCAGGAGGCAGCTCTCTTTTCACGGGGCTGGGGAGGAGTGGCATGGCAGGCAGTCTTCATTTTCTCACTCACCTGCCTTTGCTGAAGAGGGACGAGACAGTTTCTGGCTATAGATGTGTGCGGCACTTTGGAAAGAGGAAAAGGGGCCAATGGTGTAACTGCCTGATCGACAGCGTGGCAGGCCAGCGGGGCCTATGCTCTGGGTCCCCAGGTGTATGGAGGAAGGAGCACTTTCGGGGACTGGGTTCAGTAAGAGTGCTGACTGGTGAGGCAGGCTGGGGATAACTGGAGAAATTTGAGATAAAGAAGAATGGTGGCCAGGACCTGACGAGAGGGCAGAGGTGGTAATAATAGATGACAAATGGGTGCTGGGAAGTTTCTGCAGAAGAACAGCAGCAGGACCAGAGAAAGAAGAACAATTGGTATAGACTAGTTTAGTCTCTTTTCCTGCTGAAGTGGTAAATCCTATTAAAGCAAAAACAAAACAAAACAAAAAAACAGGTCATTTTAGGAAAAAATAAACATACAATCTCTATGACACATAAACATTTTAGAACATCAAAATAATGTTAACATGAAACAGAAATCATGTAGACTTTAACGAGCATTCATCTTGAACTTAATAAATTTTGCTTGCCAGAGACAGCCTGGTAACAAGATTTTTACTTTATTATTGTCCCTTCCTAAAAGCTTGAGTTGAGACATCCCCCACAAAGCAAAGCAGGCACATTCTACAAATGTTAAGCAAGCAGGACAAAGTTTCTACAAGGAGCAGCTAGTTCCTCTCCCTCTGGGAAAACAGAAAGTGCTTAGAACTTCTAAAGAAAATGGAAAATGCTTTTGAAGGAAATAAAGTTACCAATAGGAAATTCTAAGGGAAAGGGAAGAACAAAAGGAAACTTCCCAGGGTAATAATGTTCCATGAGCTTAAAATAGTTAACACCTGAGGACTTTTTCTGTTAGAGGTGTATCAATAGAGCAATGTGTGTTTCAAACACTCACGAGATAATTTATCGGAGTGGATTTCTGTGGCCTGTTGCTGTTTGGGCTGCTTTATTTTCACTTCTTGAATTGTCTCAGGGTGATCTGAAATAAAAAAAAAAAACACTGACTTAGGTGCTTTACTGATAAAAAAAAATCATAACACCGAACAGAAGTATTAATCAATGCTGGGAAACACTGCATATCCTACCACACCCTTTAAAGGATGGTAACACCTTCATGTGATTCCCAGTTGTCTGGACCAGCTCAATCTCACTAAATCAGGAAGAGAGCCTCAAACCCATCCAGGACATGCCTGAAAGGTAAAGTAAGGAGAGGGAAGTCAGGTGCTCCCACCAGGATTCCAGACTGGGGCAGGGGTGGGGAGATAGGAGATTATAGTGGCTGGCAGGACTGGCTGGAGCCAAATCAACAGGCATGAACACGAGTGGCATTGCGAGATGCAAGTGCAGCCTCACTATTATTGGAGTTCCTGTATCTTAAAATATGTGCCTCAGTTTGCCTGAGACAGGTTGATATTCAATAATAAAAAATGATAAGGGTTCCACTTTTAGCAGTTTTTCTCTACCATCAAATTCTGAAACAGAACAGTCCAAAGCTATTCATAACTTAGAGAAGTATTCCAAGTCTGTGCCAAAGGCAAGATTTACACAAAAACTTGAGAGGGAATAAGGGCATGTGGGTGCTGTCCGCTCCACCACCACCTTCAGGGGTAATGCTGTCACTGGCTTGTTCAGCTAGGAAACGAACCCACATACCAAACTGTCAAATGCTTCTCTTCTTGACTGAAACCTTCACAACCCTTCTTAGGTTTATACAATAGGTAAATGCAGGAATTGATCTTCTAATGTAATCTGAGAATTTGGAATGACCCATCTGTATTAATAGGAGCTGCTGGTACATGCCACTGGCTCTTCTCCATTACTGTCAAGGGCTAAGTTGTCACTCCGAATGCTCATGTGGGCCCCTTCACACCAGGTGAACACACTCTTCCCTACTCTAACCTTACTATAAACATTTCTCAGCCTCCCTTCCACAGTACTAGTACTTTTCAGATTTCCATCAATCTTCTCGTCACCGTCTCAACTCCACTCACCAGACAATACGCTTTACAAACACGGGGCTGTGAACTGCTAGCAACTACCAAAGGGGTTATCACAAAATATGAAAATTAAGAAAAGGAAAAATGGACAGATGAATATGAAGTTAGAAACAAGCTCCAAGAAGAAGCTGGGCTTAAAAGGATTGCTAAAGATACAATTCAGGATCACAGTTGCTAACCAGGCTTTATGGAATAGCCTAAGTGAGTTTTACAATACTGGGTTGGGATGTAACTCAGTAGCAGAGAGCTGATCTAGCATTTTGAAGTTTTAGGACCAGTCTTGTAAACACAAAACCAAATTAACAATGTTTCTTTGGAGAATTCATTTTTACACATGAAATGTCCAATTTTCCTGAATATTTCCACACCAGACTGGGGTAGCCTTAAGAGCAGAGAAATCGAATCTAGTACTCAAAATACTGGCAAGGGGGCTGGAGAGATGGTTCAGAAGTTAAGAACATTGACTGTTCTTAGAGAAGACCTGGGTTCAATTCTTGGCACTCACATGACAGCTCACAATTGTCTATAACTCTAGTTCCAGGAAACAATTATCCAAGACATCTACTCACATACAAAATGTAAATAAAAAAATATTAAAAAACTGACAAAATACTGGCATTGATACACTTGCATTCAGGTTTGAAATGAATCTTACATAGAAAGCACAGAGCTTGTTGACACAGAGTGGTTGATATTTTTTTTTTTTATAACAACAATATGAGCTTCAGTCTAGTCCACATTTGATTCCAAATCTCTGAGAAAGGTATTCCTCAGCAGTGAGAACTTTTAGAAACACAGGGAACATCACAATGCCTGAAGGAAACCAATGGCATGGTTGGGGGGGGGGTTGGAACCGAGAACATAGGTCACCTCATTAGGTATGGAATAGCCTCACAAACACAAAAACAACAACAACAACAAAACAACTCTACCCAGCTGGACTGTTGTGGTGAGCCCAGCACTGGGAGGAAGAGGCAGGTGGATCTCTGAGTTCAAGGTCAGCCTGGTCTACAGAGCGAGTTCAAGGACAGCCAAGGCTAACAAAGAACCCTATCTCAAAAAAACTAAAACAAGAAAACAAAACAAAACAAAACCCGTTCTCCCAAGATGCCAATAGTGCTGAGAGGCCTGAATGGACAAGAGGATGAATGAGCAATGGAGATTAAGAGCAAGGCTTCCATCAGGTAGAGGAAAGATCAAAGCCCGGACCCCTGGTGGTGAGGAGGAGGCCTGGAGCAGAGTACTCAGCTCCAAGCTCATTTTCCCCAGCTGTAATGAAGTTTGAAAATGGAGCCTGCTCTGCATGCCGTTTGTAAGCACATAGGAAGAGGGGTGTTCATTATACATCAGGTATTCAAAAAAAAAAAAAAAAAAAAGAGAGAGATGAGAACCCAAACTCTGCTGCTGTTACAAGAAATGAAAACAAAGCTCTAAAGGAAGTCCTTCTTTTGCTTTTGAGACAAAAAGTTGTGCCCCGCCCCCCAGTCCCTGCTGCAGAGTACAACACACTCAAGACTGGTGTGCAGCCAGGACTCTTCTCCCCGATGCTTCTCTGAGTGTCTCAGTTTTCTGCTGTTTGCATGTTTCACTCATTAGCTGGCATACATACTTACCACCTTTTGCCCCACTATCAGAATAACTACTGCTGTTCTTAGAACTTTTAGAGTGAGTCCCCAGGAAGACACTGGCAGACTTGTTTTTTTGGGTATAAAAAGTCAACACCTCCTCCAGTTCAGCCTCACTGAAATGAAGAAAAGAGTATGGTCAGCACAGGAAGCTGCTCTGGAAAGTCTTTTCACATTTTATTATGGAAACAGTAAGCAGGAGGAGGGAAAGTGAGACGAGAAAGCTAAAAGCTCCTCATTAACAGACAGCTTAAAATGAAGCATAAATGAAAGCAATTGGGAAAATGTAGACCACGACAAACCTTTATTAACCCACACAGGGATTTTCTAGATCTACACTATCTGATTCAGAAGCCAATAGTTACATGAGCTATTTAGACTTAGTTAAAATGAAATAAAATTAGAAGATTCTTTTCCAGAGTCACACCATGCACATTTCAAGTACTTAGTGGTCACCTACAGAAAGTTTTACTGGATAAGCACACTCTTGGTAAGGAATTGAAACTACAGATTAGGTCAAAGTTTACCAGTGGCCTATTTTTGTATGACACCCCCTGGCTGAGGCAGGGTGGGGGAAGACATCCAGTGTGTGCATCATTTAAAATGTATGTGTGTGTGTGTGTGTGTGTAAAAGATTATACAAAGCCACAGAGTGCAGCTATCATCTGGCTGCAGTTTGCAATGTATCTACCCTGCCTCTAGATAACTGAAGTATTTTCACTAAAAGGGGCTACAAGGCATTTTAATGGGCTCTGTCAGAACTACGGAGACCTAGTGTGACCACAGAAGAGATACTTAACCATCTGAACAATGAATGAGAGAGAACTAGATGGGCACTTTGAATCACTGAAATTATATGTTATGAATAGTCACAAAGTATAAAGTAGCAGAAAACAGAAGAGGGTCTAAGTGGGCCTTCCGGAAACAGAACATGCACAGATTTAACTTGATCTTAGCTAAAGGGCTCTGAAGCAATAATGCAGAGATTTTCAACATGCACAGCCACTTTTTGATAGCCATTTTCTTATCTCTGGAGGTTGGTATTATTCCACATAGGTAGCCTTCAACGTAGTGAAGCAACCGGCCTGCCATCTTTAGAACACACTAGTAAGAACCCAGGAAACCACCTATATGATCCCTACAAACCCGAAGATACCCCAAAACAAAAGCAGCACAAGATAAATAGTGTTAGTAACTGGCAAATATCTACGGCTGGGGTTGCAATGGGCCCTGCTTCTCTCTGGCAGTGTTTTATTTTGCACTGTCAGAATACTGGAAGGCAGAGGATAGCTGGCCCAACTACAAGCCACTCTGTACCTGTCTCATCCTTTGCCCACTTCATCATTTAGGTCTTCCTGCCTCCTTCCTGCAGGCATTTGAGTCCGTCAGCCTACTGAAGGAATCTACTGAAGGAATCTGTGTCCCCACCCTGATTTACTGAAAGATCCTACACTACTAAAGCTCCCAGCAATCGTGGCTTAAATGACAACCAACAAGAAATGTGACCCAATGTGTTTTCATCCCCAACAGTCTACTAGTTAAAAGCATATATAGTTTATATTTAATATCCAGTTAAGTCTCTCTCTCTCTCTCTCTCTTTTTAAGTTTGAGGTTTTTTCCTTCTATTTTTCTCTTTTAGGGACTTAGAAAAACCATCTATTTTCTTGGTATCATTTACTTTTTCCCCTTTTCTGCTTTTAGTCTTTTTACAATTATTTATTTAATTTGTGTCTGAGCACATCCATGCCATGGTGGGAGTGTAGAGGACAACCTGCAGGAATTGTGTTTTTCTTCAACCACATGGGCCCTAGGAATGGAACTCATGTCTCTGACTTAGGCACAGCACCTTCACTGCTGAGCCCCCTTGTCGTTTTTTTGCATTTGCTGTTTTTATGAGGCTGATGTGGAAACTGTTTCTTGTTCTGTTTCTATACCTGCTTTCTGAAACCTATTACTCAAGACTTCAGAATAGCAAAATACCATTACACAAATATAAATCTACAAAATGATCTATGTGTTGGTTTCACACCTAAAACACAAGACACTGAGGCCACAGTGAGGTCTGTTCAAAGGATTAACCAAGGACCCCAGTGTTAGCAACTCATAAGTCGTTACCTAATTTACCTTCACAAACAATGGAATGTTGATTTTCTATTGTTATCTTGACATTGTGTCTTGGACTACTGAAGCCTAATTAAAAAGGCTTACAGTTGATTTTTCTTTAGTTTAGTTTAGTGGTTTCTGTACAACTCTCTAATTTGAAAAAAAAATAGACTTTTAGGTTTTATTATTTTATGTCAGATCACCTGGGACTAGAGTTGGAGTCGGTCATGAGCCACTTTATGTAGTAGGTGCTGGGAACAGAACCCAGGTCTTCTGTAAAACCAGATAATGCTCTTAACCCCCAAATCAACTCTCTAAGCTGACTACTCTCTCATTTAAAAAAAGCCCTCCACCCTGAGCTTTTTACCAAAGTTAAAATTAAGTGCTTTTGTTATCTCTTCCTTTGGAAATGCAATGTCTGTGAGTAAGATGGTCTGGCTGGCTTACATCAGCAGAGTTCAACATAGAGATTTTCAATTTCTCAAGGTCAACACTAAGCATGAAAGACTTGTTCTGTTGTATATAAATTAGGCGTGACCCTCACAGTGTTGAGAAACCGCCAATTCCTCACCCTACTCTATGTAGGCAAAATTTGGTCATCTCCACTGCATCAATAGGTCAGGAATAAATCTGAACCCAGTAAACACTAGGAAGCCTCTAACTTCACATTTCCAAGAGGCTCTCAGGACTCTCAGGGTTGTGTACTTTGAATGCTGTCTAGAACTCCAGGCCAGACACCAAGCTGTAGTGTTTTGATAACTGAAGTCATGACAACAGCAACACAACTGGTTAAGATATGGAGAGGCCAAATCTATGAAATGTTCCCTCCTTTGGGGACTGAGTTTATTCATATCCACGTAGCAGAAACAAGGGACTGTTGGTGACTCAATGGGCAGTTCAGGAGACAGAAGGGCATAGTTACTAATCAACATGCTCTGTACCTTGCTTGTCGGATGAACTCCTGAAAACTCTCTGCGTTCACCCCATCCTCCTCCTCCTCTTCTAGTTTCTTCTTTGATTTCTTCTCAGCCATTTGTTCTGTTTCCTACCCACGTCCAACCCCAGAGAAAAACAACAAAATCAAACTGGCTCCTGTTAGATGCGTGTTTCATCTGCTTTCTTTGCCTTCAGCTAACGGCTCCCTTTCACCACTTATAATATGGCACACTACTTCTGATCATCATTTCATGAAACGTTTTGAAATTCCCAAGTAACAGTGGTAGAATGTAATTTTTAATCATGTTTTTACTTTCTACTAACATAGGTCATAGAGAAAGAGCCTTTTATAGTAACATCTGGGATGATAATTGCAGCTTCCTGGTGCTGCTGGACAACAGACACACAATATTTTGTTACAATTCTTAGAGGAAAGATTGGTCGTGGAAGAGCATCTTTTATCAAACTGAGCTTTTACTTGTGTAAGACAAAACAGAATTCTCAACAGACCTGGAATAAATTGTGGCTACAGGTTTAGTGTGCTGACAGTCCACTAGTGTTTCCATGTAATTTCAGAAAAGCCATGTCAATTTCCAAGATTCAGCTTTTCCTCTTACATAGTGGCCACACTTTTTCTCCCCAAAATAACATCTTTTTAAAATGGATTCTAGAACCTCAGATGTAAAACGGTTTGGAAAAATTCTACTTAAACAGTGTACCTTATAGGTGTGAAGTCATATCTGTTTCAAATGTTTCATAGAAGAAAATCTAATTTCCAATATAGAAAGGCAGGTTGTCATATGAAAGTCATAGTTTAAGTTCACTCTCAAATGACCAACTAACCACTGTCTGAAGGCACAATACCATAATACAACTGCACACAGACCAGGATCTTCCTCAGGAATACTAGAGTGCAAAAGAACTATGCAATTTTCTAAGAGTTAAGTATAGCCACTGGCCCTCAAAATAGTAGTTTTTCAACCCAACTGGACTGCCCATGAGAGCCATACAGGGTATGATGCTGCCGAGAGAACAGAACAAAGCAGATGGCCTGTCTCCAACAGGGTATGATGAACCAACAAGTAAAGACTATCAGGTAAACAACTTACCTTATTGTATACGACGATAAAGTCACTTAGTTGGTGGGCAAGGATTCTTCTGCGCTCCAGAAGTGCCAAGCGCCGACTAGGTAACACCATCCTTAGTGAATGCTGGAGATTACTTGATGCTCGCTTAAGGAAACGGACCACTAGCTCCTGCACAAAGTAATGAGGAAGAGAGGGGCAAAAGTAGGGATTGTGCTCAACACCAAGAAGACAAGCAGTGATGGGACTGAACAAGAGATGTGAGAAGAGGACAAAGAGTGATGGGACTGAACAAGAGATGTGAAGAGAGGTATGTCACACATTTTTACAAATGTGTTAGATATAAGATGCTACATGAAGACAAAGCAAAAGGATGGTATTCTCTTCCCTCAGTACCCTAGCAATCAAAAAATAAAAATCAAATGCACATGCAAGTAACTATGTAAGGCAGTAGTTATACAAACACCATAATGTATATATGTACACACATACTATCACAATTTAAAGAGCGGCATTGCTTCTAATAAGGTGCTCAAACAGCCATTTAGGAAACTTAGCATTTAAGGTCAGTGCAAACTAAAATCACAGAAGCAGATGAACCCATCAAAGGTGAGAGGGCAGAAAAAAACAGAATCAGATGCAATGGCACATGCCTATAATCCCAAGGACAGTAAGTTAGAGGCCAGCCTAGGCTACACAGTAAGACTGGGTAAGAAAACAAAAAACTAGGCACAGAGAGAATCCTAATAGAAAACACTTCCAGAGAGGCCAGAGAGAAAAGGGTCACATATCAAAGACGCCCAAAGTCTGGAGTGAGAAAGGATCACAAGCTAGAGATAGCCCCTGAATCTGGACACTGAGGTCACATCAAGAGACTTCATATAAGGACAGCGAAGGGAGGCATGGAAAAAGGCATGTGGAATGACCAGAGCCCAACAGGAGAAACTACTGCTTAAAGAGTGTGGTGATGAAGGAAACGAAAAACTGCTACAGTAGCTGGAAGGTGACAGACATTCTTCCTTCCCAAGGATAAGGGAACTCTGAGAGCTGGGAGTAGGGGAGCAAAGCTAGGGACAGTCATTAAGACAATGGAAGACTATACCTCATTGAAGATGGAGGCAAAAGGTTCTAAAATTGAGAGAATCTCAAACAGGTCATTCATGACACCACGGATGCTTCAGAGAGATCCTCACAGAGGATACAAGACTGTTTTTATATGTGGGTCTCGAGGTGTCCATTAAGATGCCCTCTGAACTAAGGCTCTCTAAGTCTAACCTGGATTAGAGAGGGAAGCTATGTACCTGTTTCTCATAAGCCACGGCCAGGGGTAGCACAATGTTTACTTGGTTTTGTAGTGATGATCTTATACATTCTTGTAGGAAGCCGTAAATCTTGGGTGTATTCTCAGCAACTGGAGTGGTTCGTCTGGCTGGGTTTGTTTGTTTGTTTACTTGCTTTTTGGTTATTTTCTAAGTGATTTTTTAAATTTTTAACAATTTGATTTTAAATTCCAATTTTCTCCAGCATTAAGGGCGTAGTCTCATAACCAGAGGGTATTTTATATAGTTCTCTGATCTATTTACTATAGCGTGGTTTAAGCTACTATATTAAAACATTATTTTTTCAGTGGAGCAGACAAACTGACTCTGAAAAAGGCAGACTCGATTTTCCACTTGGAAAGAGTAGAGCTAACATTTTCCACTGATGGCTGAAGGATTATTCATGACACATGAGGTTTTATCTCTGGGTTGTATTGGCTACTTGAAATTCATCATTTGTTTTCTGGGATAACCAACATGTTTTTTTAAAATGCACCCTTCACAAAGAGAACTAAAAATGAAACTCAGCACTGACAATGGGCACTGCTTCCTCACAGTTAAAGATCCCTCTGCTTGTGATAATGCCTGTAGTTTTAAAAGGCCAGTAAAAGGCTGTGGCTTCCTCTACAAGCTCTGATCTTACCAAAGAACCTGATTCTCCCAGACACTGTGATCCGAAATATTAAATCTTGGGTGTGTTCAAAAAATTAATGAACGGTCAAAAGTGTCATAAGTTTGAATCTAATAATCCAAAAATTTTACACAACTCTAAGTAAACATTAAGCTGAGGAATAGTACTTTCTGAGAAAGTTTACAAAGAGGTCCTGACTTTCAAAGAGCTAATGGGACTCCTCAGGGCAGAAAATAATGGAAACAAAGTAAAAGCAAGAACAGGTAACATCATGGCTCCAGTTTTACCACACTCAAGCTACAGAACAAAAGTCTTGGCTTTTCTGGGTCTTTGTATGCGCATTTGTAAAATGAGGTATCAATGCCTCCCTCACAGAATGAAATGGAAAGCAGCCTAAGGACAGAGATTTTTACTTTTCTCAAAGGCTTTATACAGGAGTTAACATCCAATGAGCAATCGATTTTCATTTCAAAATGGAGTAAACCAATGTCTCTACTCTACCGCATAATGCATATAGCTTCAAAGATCCACCTCATTCAAAAACATGAGAAATCTAGACCCTTTACCATGTACATATAATGTGTGTGTGCTGTGCGTGTGTACATGGTGCCTGTGGATGTATGTGCCATACCATGCATGTGTAAGTCAGAGGACAGCTTGTGGAGTCAATTAGCTCCTTTCACCTTTACATGGTAATCAAACTCAGGTCACCAGGCTTGCATGGTTAGATCTTTAACTGTGTCCTGTGTATTCTTGTATCAGAATATATTGTTGAGCTGGGGATAAAGGGAGAGAAGGAGAGAAAGAAAAGGGACAAGTCAAAGGTCCCAGCAAGCAGAGCCTCACCATCTGTTCATCCTCTTTGGCAGCCCAACTGGGACTGAGAGTCTGACCACCACTGTCTTTCGTCAGACGAACTTGGACATGCTGAAGATAGGCAGAGAATGCTAACCGGGCCTGCACTTTGCTGTAGAAATCCAAAACAACACATCATTATGAGATAGAACAACAGTAAACCTACCCACCACATAACTGCCTCTCTCCAAGTGACCCTTAAAGGACCCTCTGTTAGGACAGCTAAGAATATGAAAACTGCTAGGTAGACACTGCTGAATAAAGAGTCCTTCCAAACCCTACATGAGCTTTTCAATTGTTTCCCATACAAGAATCAGTGATAATACTTCTCATTCTTAGCATAAAAGAGGGGCACACAAAAATTGAAAATTACTTATCCCGCCCCCTTGCCTCTTTGGATGTTTAAGAACTTTCTTGGGAGAATGCAGAGTGGTTGATGTTCACAGGGACATTGGTAGTACAGAGGAAAGGGATTTGGTGGTGGAAGTCCTTCAGGACATACTTATCAGATAGTAGAGAAATATGGGTTTTGTTCTGAGAACTAATATTCCTATCATGGAAAAGCCTCTGAAGCAGGAACTAGATGGATTCCACAAAGGAACCTTTGAGCCCAACTTTTAAGGTCATGCATCTCAACTCCATGACAGGAGTGGCTAGAGCCCAGAACAGAACAAGTGAATGTGGTCCAACCAAGCTTGGTGTACATGACCTGATAGGCAGGGACAAACCCAGATGTTCAGTGGGGAAAATATGGTGAAACGCACCACAGTGACAGCTGATTTTTGCCTGGTGGTCTAGGTTACAGACAAGGACTCTCCTCAAGCTGCAGTAGGAAAGCCAGAGGACCAGAGACAGTGACAACTTTCACTTCAGCAGCTAATTGTGGCAGATCTGTTTTCTTTCAGGCAAGATTTTGGTTACTTCAGCTGATCGGCCTCCTGACACTGTAGCCAAAATTACATCAGCTAAGATTAGGGCCCAACACAAACTCTGTTCACAATCCTTGCACATGTAATCACTAAACACTGTCTGCTCATGTTCCCCAAGGTTAAGATGAAGGATCTGTCCCAAGTGGACTGGAGATCCTACAGGGTCTAGGACTGAATGTGTTTTGGAGGACTTGAGTGCAGGGAAGTCAGGCCAGGGAGTCTGCTTGCTCATGAGTTTTCATCTGTAAGAGTTTCTAGCAAGTGAGTTATAAATAAGGTTACAATTTTATTATTAACAGGAACAGTTATGGGAGTATAATATGAAATGTCCAAATGTTTACAGCAAAGACATTCCTATTCTCACCTAGACAACAACAGCACGCTTCAGATACTTCCACCTGTAGCTGAGTAACCAACTCACCGACTATGGCCCCCAGACTCATTATTAAATTTCAATCCTTAACCAACTCACCGACTATGGCCCCCAGACTCATTATTAAATTTCAATCCTTATTTTGTTTTAAATGAAACAAAGAGCATCAAGGTTTTCATATTTATAAACCTTTCTACAAGGACCCAGAAAGCTAACCTGAAACTGTCCCAAAAGCATTGGTCAGTCATTGGCACACCTCCTATCTGGACAGACCTATAATTTGTAATCAAACAACCTGGTTCTACAAACCAAAATGTTTTATAGAAAGATAAATCACACAAGGAGATGGTGCATGCTGTCTCCAACCCTAGCCTCTGCCATCTCCAGGCCCCCAGGACCACTGAAACATCCCCCAGGACAACAGGCAACAGTCTGGAGTCTGCTGACTGACAGCAATATATCCTATAGGCTCAGTGGGTTTCTTCACTGAGGGTGGAGTCCTAAGATTTACTAAGAAGTACTTATTTCCACAGCTGATAAGGAGGATTTTATTGCTGGATGGAGCTCAGAACATACTTCCGTCTTCCACTTCCAATTTTCTAACACCCCTACACCCAAATTCAGGAAATAGTTTCAGAAATCCTGGTCTGACCCTGCATCTTGGCTTGACAGACACTGAAGCCTGGAAAGGGTCTCTGACTCTGTGACTTGCCCTCAATCGAGTAATCACTTAGCTCGACCCAAAGACCAGAGCCCAAGTACTTGGGAATGAGTCCATACCACCTGGACTCCCTTCCCAGTCAACTATTCTCATTCTCCTCAGCAAGCCCCCAACCTAAACTCACTCCACACCTCCTGGACAAGTGTAAGACCTGGCCTCTAGCGCGCACAGCCCCTGCTTAGCAGACTCAGCTTCTCCACGCTCAGCTTCCATCAGTGCTTGCCCACAGCCATCCTTTATGACTTGGAAGAAGAGCTATCCCTTTACTGGTCTCTTTCCACCTTTCTTTTAGGACCCTTCCTTCTCAGTCTACAAATGCTCCAGAATCCCCATCTTTAACAAGAAAAGCATCCTTTCTTCATTAGCTCTCTCCATGTGGTCTCACCTTTCTTTTGCCACAAAGCCTTTGGAATAATAACTTCACACTTGATTTCTTATTTCCTCAGCTCACAGCTGCTTCTCCACCCACAAATTCAGGAGTGTCCCTTTATTCCTTCACACAACATTGGTGTCTTAGGCACTGCAGATTTGACACTTTCCTGCTGCCGCTGACACCGTGTTACTCCCTCCCATCTCTGAACTGGGCTCTGAAGCCCATCTTTGAACTGTTACTGCTTAGTCTTTGTGCTGATCTACCTAGAGTGCTATTTCTCCAGAGTGCTTTACTCTGCCTTCTCCCCATCCACACTTAGCAAATTAATCGGAACTGACAATAATGTCCACTATAAGGCTTGAACTATGACCCTTGACCTATAAGTTGTACTTCTGCTAGTCAGTACAGGGCACACCCTCCGTACACACAATGAAGCCGGGGCTTCTGTCAGGAAACAACTCCTGTTCTTTCTGCCCACTGATGGCGTCACCACATTAGCTAACGCAAAGCTTTAGTCTGTCATTTTTACCTCACAAATGGCTTAAGCCCATCTCCTTCTCTTCATTCCCATAACATTGCTGGCCAACACCTTCATCTTCCAGATTTGGACAGTTCTAACTGTCCTCTTCCTACACTTTCTTCTTTAAATCAACTGCTCCCCCACAATTTGAGCAAAATTGACTTTCTAAAACAAGGTCTGACCCTATCATGTAGCTACTTAAAAACCACCCAGAAACCAAACCCAGCTCCCCTAAAGCCCGGGGACAATCTGACAGCATCCATTTGGGGGAAGTCTAGTTTCTTAGCACTCTCCTGACTTCTGTAATGAACTTACTCACCAAAAGGGAAGGCTTTCAGTGCCCCTGTGTTTTGTTCTGCTTGGAGTGGCCTGCACCCTGTGCAGGCTAGCAGTGGGAAGTAGGACTGACTCCTCATACAAACCCACTGCAAAGCTCCCCACTTCATGCATGGTCAGCACTGTCTTAGTAACCCCCTGCCCCACCATCACACCATCTGACCATCTTCAAAGCATTCTCTGCTGCCTGGAATGCTATGTTTGTTTACTGTCCATCTTCCCAGCAGGGACTGTAGGATCCCCATGCCTGCCTTGCTCCCACAGCAATGCTCTAGGGCCTAGCATATTCTTGGCACCTAGCAGGTACTCCACAATGTTTGCTGATGGACCAGAGGGAGGACTATATGACACCACTTCTGGGCCACTTCTTCCTATGCAGCACCTACCACTTGCCAAACCTTGGAAAATCTGAAAAAGTTAAGGTCTAGTTCAAAGATTCCCCCTCACATGAGGCTGTTCTGACCCAGTTTCTGTGTCCTTATGGAGGCCAGAACCCCAGTTCCTTGAGGTCTCACATACTAAACCTAAACTGCTTGAGTTCCTCATCTTTATCACTCTGCACTCCTACAGACCAATGCCAAGCAAGCACCTACTGGGCCTATGAAATCAAGACCGTATTATAGCTGGACCTCAGACAAGTTACTTCTCTAAGCCTCCGTTTCTGTAATAGTACAGTGTCTACCCAGTCATTAGTTCATAGGACTTCTGTGATTACCAAAGGAAACTGAAGCCACTGACAAATGTTGGCATTCAGTACAAGTCAGCTGTAACCAATGTGTGACCATCGCTCTCAAAGGTACCTACCTTAGATTTCCATTATCCTGGAGAATCTGCATCAGGTTAAACTTAGACTCTGGCTCTTGAGTCTCAATTTTGCAGCACTGATCACCTTTATTAGTCCATTCGGCAACTTTCATGGTGCTTTCTCTGGGTGAGTTTTCGATGATCACAGTCAACGAAGGCGTGTATTTGGCTTGATTTTCTCCAAGAGACCCTGCAGACTCCTCCTGGGAAGCTTCCTGCTCTTCATCTTCATTGTCTAGTCCAACTTCTTCCTCCTCCTCACTTTCTGTCTCAGTTTTAATATTCATTTCAGCTGGTTGGGCAATCACTAAATGCGGAGAATCACTAATGTTGCTGAAAAAGGGATTAAAATGTCCTCTCTCCCAACACCTTCCTTTATC
The DNA here is from genome assembly GCF_003668045.3 of Cricetulus griseus. Classification (NCBI taxonomy): domain Eukaryota; kingdom Metazoa; phylum Chordata; class Mammalia; order Rodentia; family Cricetidae; genus Cricetulus; species Cricetulus griseus. Next base: position 117,896,514 of record NC_048598.1, read on the forward strand.
TTCTTAGCAAAAACCCATTTCTAAGCCAAACTAGCAACAAGACACAAACTCAACAGAAAGCACATCACTCTCCTCTTATATGCCCCGCAACCCTATTAATGATCAGTTCTCATATACCCATGGCTCTCACTACTGAAGGCAAACCCCAGCACAAAATGCCCTTGACTGTGTACTCTCTAGCATGTCAGAGGGTGTTTAAAAAACAACAACAACAACAAAAAAAAACAAAGTACCCTCCACGGAGATGCAAAGAGCAGTGGATAGCATTCAAGTATATGCTTACTGCTGTCTTAGAACAGGAACCATATCCTTTTTTTGTTTGTTTGTTTTAAATTCATCTATGAAACCCCAGTGACTAACAAGCTGCTCTACAAGAAAGGAACCAGGGGTGGGGGGTGGTTCAATCTATGAGTCAGTTAAAAACAGATCTGTAAGTTAGGACAACCTAGGAGGAAACTCCATCTCCAATACTCATGCCACCTGGCAATTCCAAATGATGAACTTGTATCCTGAGTCATCCTCAATGCCAGCAGCATTGCTCAGAACCCCACTAATCGAAACACACATCTGTTTGATGGTGGAATGAATGCTGGAGCCAAAACATGCACTTCTCTTCAGATGGTTTTCAACGCAAGTGTTAAGGCACTGGACATTTAAAAATGTATAATCCTTTCAAAATTAAGTTTCAGAGTGGTGAGACCTTTCCTAGAGCAAAACTAATCTCATGGGATCATGAAAGTTCTGATTCATTAGGTATTAAGGAAGAAACTGGTTAACTGGCTCTGCCAGGACCCAGATCATACAGTTTGGTGAATGCTCACTGGCCGGTACCTTGGTATTTTGGCCTCATTGCCCTCAATCTGCCATTCCGTCGTCTACGTTTTCGCACCTCCAGAGAAAGTAGCTTCCTCTCATAAAGAGCAGCGTGCAGCTTGGCCTTGGAATTCATACTCTCCACCTTCAGTTCTGGTACTCCTTCAGAATTCACTCTGCAGGAAACACAACAGAGCAGGCATGCCTGTCAGAAGTAGCCTTCCTTAAACTGTGTGTGGTGGTATATGCCTGTGATCCCAGCACTCAAAATGTCAAGGCAGGGGAACCCTAAGTTCAATGTCATCTATAACTATACAGCGAGTTTGAAGCCAGCCTCAACTACATACGACAGTAAAGTCCTTTTCTTTATTGCAAGACTAAGCTTGAGAACATCTGTAAGGACAACAGATTGTCATGGAAACCCTCATGAACTCTAAAGGGCTGGAGTTCACAGGTAAATGGGAATACTGCAGTCAACATTAAGACTTTATTAATTGCTTCCCTGAATTTATTAAATGTTCTGAACAAAAATATACGTGAAGACAATGTTTAAATAGCTTTAAGCACCTAGTAATATGGCTATTACTCTACTGCAGGGACTATAAAGTGGCACCCAAACCTCATATCTTCAGAAGGACTGGGAGATAGCAGTAAGATTTTAATACCTGAGATAGAAAATGTATTTTACTATAGCTAGTTACAAATTTCTCATTAGTATTTAAACAACCTTTTGAATGAATACAATACTTAATACATAAAATTTGGCAGAGGCAGCAATGGAAGAGAACAGATGATGATCTGAGAATAGGGTAGTGGCACACAGAGGACTATGTGTCACAGGGAAGTGTCTGAAAAGTTGTAGACTGTGAGGGTCTCCTCAGTCTAATGTTCCACAACGCGAGGGCACGCCAAGGTGTCGGGCCTTCTTGGGGATCTATATAGCTCCACAAAGAGATGGGAGAGTGGCAGGATCCCTGCAGGTCTTGAGTATAGTCAGGGATTAAGAGTCAGAGGCACAGACATGAGCCAGTAGCAGAGAGAAAACAAGGCCCAACCCCAACAGATTCTGAATGAGAAGTGGGGTAGGGAAGGGGACTGCCAGGTGTCATTAAAAAAATCACAGATTAGGGATGGGAGTGATGTGGGACCCAGTTCAAGCAAGGACTGGACAAAGCACAGGGCCTTTGCACTCTGAGCCACCCCACCACTCTTTTTTTGATGGACAGTATCACTATGATACCCAGTCTGACCTCAAATGTTTGGACTCCTGATCCTCCTGTCTCAGCCTCCCAAAGTACCTACAATGAAGAAATGTTCAAACTTGTCTATTATCATAATCCCAAAGGCTAAACTGCAGAGCTCTGAAAAAATATATATAGCCAATTAAATAATAAATTAATAAGTCAGATTGAAAAGGATCATTCAAGCCATTTATTTACTAGTATCTGGCTTCTTGGTCAAATTTGGTGATTGTGTAGTCAAATGTGATATTACATGCTGGCATTTTTCTTTCTAAAAGCACATCTTTTAAAAACCTAACCTGGGGCCAGGTGTGGTGGCTCACACCTTTAATCCCTGCACTTGGGAGGCAGAGACAGGTAGATCTCTGTGAGTCTGAGGCCAGTCTGATCTACAAAGTGAGTTCCAGGACATCAAGGCTACACCGAGAACCCCATCTCAAAAACAAACAAACAAACAAACAAACAAAAACCCAACAACAAATAAATAAATAAAGCCTAACCTGATTTGAGATAGTTTAATATTTTAGATCACCTTAATTGAATGGGTGGAAGTCATCTTAATCAATTAAAGCTCAGTGTTTATGCTCATGAACTAAAGTCTATTTCGTAAAAAAATAATTTCAATTTACGCTAAGAGCACGATTCTCTGGAATTTTAGTAAGTAAGTACACTGATATGTTGTATTTTATGAATGTCCCCCTCCTCCTTCTGTATGTGTGGCAAGCACAGTATGTATGTGTACACACACACACACACACACACACACACACACACACACACACACACACACACACACGTACGTACTGTGTGGGCAGATGTGTGCATACAAGTGTGTGCCCAAGGACCAGAAGAGAACACTATATGTTCTCTTCTATTACTCTCTGAATCATTCCCTTGAGACAGGGTGTCTTACTGATCACTGAAACCAAGAAACCTGGAATTTGATTTGGAGAAAGTCTTTTTATAAAATACCCAATATTCTGACTAGATTTAGCACCCTGCAGAATTTCTGTTTCGGCTTTGTTCAGTCTGTATCATTGCCATCCTCAACAAGGAGTTTAGTAATTTTGTCTAAGTTGTCAGACTAACAGAGTATCTTTATTAGAAACATTTCCTTAACATTACTTCACAGCTTCCATTTCTTGTTGTGGTGGACTGAAAGAAAATGGCTGCCAAAGGGAGTGGCACTATTAGGAGGAGTGGCCTTGCTGGAGGAAGTGTGTCACTGTGGGGGCAGGCTATGAGGTCTCTTTTCTTAAGCTTCACTCAGTGTGCCAGTGATTCAACTTCCTCTTGCCTCTGAGTCAAGATGCAGGACTCTCAGCTCCTGTACCATATCTGCCTAGGTGCTGCCATGCTCACCATCCTAACTATGACTGGTCCTCTGAAACTGTAAGCAATCAAATGTTTTTATTTG